>NW_026652290.1:6763474-6829902 GCF_009828535.3 Hylobates moloch | reverse complement strand
TGAGGGCCGCAGAGGGCATGGGGTGAGGGCCGCACAGGGGACGGGGTAAGGGCCGGCCGCACGGGGGACGGGGTGAGGGCCAGCCGCACAGGGGACGGGGTGAGGGCCGCACACAGGACGGGGTGAGGGCTGCACAGGGATGGACACCCGAAGCGACTCTCCTGGAGGTCCCCAGGGATGGCTTTAGTGCAGGGTCTGAGGGCAGGAGCTTTGTCCCGGCCACTGTGTCAATTCTTCCCGGAGTGACGGGACTGGGGCTCTGCCTCCGGGGCGAGTGCAGGGTGGGGCAGGGGCCCTGGAGATCCTGGGCCCTGGGCAAGTCTCTCCCTCAGGTGGCCAATGGGCCCCACAATGGTGTGGGGTAGCCAGGCAGGACCCCTGCTGCCTTGTCCCCTTGCCTCCCATCCCTCGCCCCCCGCCCCCGGCCCCCGGCCCCCGACCCCCACCCACCGCCGCACTGACCCAGTGCGGGTGGAAGGCCAGGCAGCTGATGGCGCCGACCCGCTGGCCCATGAAGCCGTCGTAGTACTTGATGTTGTTGATGAGCTCTCCGCTCCCGTTGTAGATGGCGGTGAACTGATTGACAGAGCCACTGTGGGGAGAGAAGGGTCCCGGCATCACTGCCCTCTTCTTTGAGGATGGAAGAAAGATGGGCGCAGATGCTGAGGCCGCGGGGACAGGCCGGCTAGACCGCGGGGACAGGCTGGCTTGGGGCAGGTGTGACCCTCTGGTCACTCTCACTGAGGACTCGGGCCTGGCAGGGCCCTGAGAGTTTATCCTGGGAGGGAGGACATGGCGGGCAGAGATCTTTTGTTTTTATGTCCCCACAGCAGTGAAATCCTCCTCTGCCCTCCTTCAGCTCCTGGGGGCAGGAACACAAGAGCCTCCTGTTTGCACAGAGGCCCAAGGCGGGTGAGTGGTGCAGGCCAGGGAGGTGGGTGGTGCCTACCATGCGATCAGGTCCGCCTGGGGGTGGATGTCCAGGGCCGTCAGCCCCTTCACGATCTGAAGCACATTCACCGACTCGGGCATCCGGGGATCAAAGATGCGCACATCTCCGTTGACACTGCCAAGAGAGGGTCACAGTGACACCTCCTCCTGGAGCCCCCAGGAGGGGCCTGGCCAGGGGGACGGTGGAACCAGGATGTGGGGTCGCACGCCTGTTTGCACACCCACTGCTCAAGGAAAAAGCTGCCTGGATGCTCAGCGTCTCCAGTGAGGGCTGCCCAGGCGGGGCCCAGACATGCACCCACACTGGTCTCAGGGCCAAGGCTGCCCCCAAGCTCTCCCAGAGCCAGAAAAGGCCCAGAGCTTTCTGGCCTAGAGCAACGGCCATGAGTGCAGATGTGGGAGGAGGCTGTGAGCGCAGATGCAGGAGGAGGCTGTGAGTGCAGATGTGGGAGGAGGCTGTGAGGACAGATGCGGGAGGAGGCTGTGAGCGCCGATGCGGGAGGAGGCTGTGAGCGCAGATGCGGGAGGAGGCTGTGAGGACAGATGCGGGAGGAGGCTGTGAGGGCAGATGCGGGAGGAGGCTGTGAGCGCAGATGCGGGAGGAGGCTGTGAGTGCAGATGCGGGAGGAGGCTGTGAGATGCGGGAGGAGGCTGTGAGGACAGATGCGGGAGGAGGCTGTGAGCTCCTGGTTTCATTTCCGGCCGGAGATTAGATTTCATGCAACCGGGGCCTGCAGTCCCGGGAGACAGAGCCTGGATGGCAGGCTGTGGCCCGAGGCATGGCCTGGCCCTTTTGAGGCCCCGTGGCTCCTGCCTTCCACCCCCAGCAGGCATCCATCCCAAGAGTTATGTTTGGTTTTTATATCACCAACAAGGGGGGAAAAGAGCATCTCTTTGAAGAAATGCTGGCTTTGCGTTCATAAATTACATTTTGCTCTCCCTTTAATAGGCAAATAAATATTCCCTGCTCTTGGTGCTGTATTTACCAAGCGGCAGAACTGAATTTATGTGCAGACAAATGCCACGTGCCTGGCAGACGTGCTGCCCCTGCCAGGCTGCCACCCCTGCCCGTGGAGGGAGAGCAGCTGCCCAACTCCCCCCGGAATCCTCCGCAGTTGAACGCCCAGGAAAGTTCCCACAGTGCCTGCAGGTCAGGTGTCCCCCAGCAGGGGAGCAGCCATGGCCCCTGGGCCCCTGGGGGCTGTGCCTGACCTTTGTGGCCAGTTCCAGGGCAGGAGTTAATTACTGCCCGAAATGCCATCCCCTTCCAGCTGTTTAAATACCAAGGACATATTTTAAATGGAGGGAAAATAATGTTTTTACAGCAGAACGGCTGCTAAATATCGGCACTCCTCACCTCACGCTCACGATGTGGCCGTCGGGACGCTTCTGCAGGGAGGCCTTCACCACCCAGGCTGTGTGCTCCCGGTACGTCATGACGCGGCTGCAGGGGAGGGGGCGCGCTCAGCGTGGGGCTTCCCTGAAGGACATCCCCACCCTTCGGGGCTCTCACTGGGAGCTGCCCAGGTCTGCCTGTGCCAGGGGGTCTGCACCGGGTGCTGCCCAAGTCTGCTTGTGCCAGTGGGTCTGCAGGCCCTTGCCCGTCCGCTCCCCACGAGGGGCTAGTGCTCACGCAGGGTCAGAGCCCCCTCCAGGTGACCTGCTCCAGCAGAGACCCCTGTGTCCTCCCCAGGACGGCTCAGGGCTGAGCCCTAGGTCACTGTCAGGCCACTGGAGGACTGTCTGAGCCACATGGGAGCTGCCCAGAGATGGGGGCCAGGCGGCCATCGCAGCGCTCCCAGGCCTTGCCCACCCTTTGCTTTGCTTCCCTCAAAACTCCTCATTGTGTCTCCCCGACCTGTGCAGACTGGAGGGTCAGGAATGAGAATCCCAGACCTAAAGCTGGTGAAGCTGGGGGCACAAGGACCTTCTGGGAATCCTCGCTCTGTGCCGGGTGAAATTTACTTCTGCTGCATGAGCCGTGTGGACCAAGACGGACTGTCTCCTGCTAGGCCCAGACAGCACCTGCCCACGGGGGTGCTCAGTGGAGGCGGTGCCTGGGGCTGCTGTGCCCACGTGTGTGTGCCTCAGACATCCCTCCCCAGACACTTGCTGCATGACCCAGGAGGTGGCAGGCAGTGGCAGTATTCTGTTCAGGTGAGCTCAGAGGTGGCAGGTGCCTGGCTGGGGCCCCGCCTCACCCCGACAGCCTCTGCTTCCAGTCCACTGGCTCATCCCACACGGCCTGTCCCCTGTGCTCCTCCATAGGCTGTGGGGTGGACATCTGTGGGGCAGACCTTTGTGGGATGGGCCTCGGTGGGACGGGCCTCCGTGGGATAGGCCTTGGTGGGATGGGATGGGTGGCTTTGGGGAGCCCAGCAGGACTGGCCTAAATAAGCCATTGCAGGCTCCTGGGGAAGCTTTGCATCTCACTGAGAAACCTGGACCCAACCAAATGGCAGTGACACAGCCTCTACCACCTAGAAGGTTCCCTGCCAGCACTGGGGGAGGGAGAGGACAGGGCCAAGGTACCATTCGCTGAGCGCCATCCTTCTGTCGTAGACGCGGATGGAGCCGTCACCGAGGCCAGCCACGATGAGTGAGCGGTGGGAATCACAGGACAGACTCGTCACGCAGCTGTCTGCGCCCGTGGGGATGTCCTAGGGCCAAACATAGGCAGCCTGGTGAAGACTGGGGCACCGAGCCGCCCTCCCTGCTGTCCTGCAGCGCCAGGACCCCTCTTGCTGCCTGCCTGGCTGTGGGGATCCCCCTCCCTGGCTGCGGGGGCCTTTCTCTCTATCCAGGGAAGCATCAAAGGCCTGGGGAGCCCAGAAGTCCCAGGGAGAGGCAGGGGCTGGCAGGACACTGAGTCACGCCCTTGTCCCTTGGCCCTGGAGGGACAGCCCTGAGGCCCTGAGGCATCTGGGACCCAGCCAGTGAGGCAGAGCCCAGCCCCACCCCAAGCGGCAGCCTGCAAACGCCTCTGGGAAGGACTGGCTGTCAGTGCCAATTAAACTTCCAACCTCTCTCTGTTTCCTAAAAAGGAAAGCAAAGCACATTTTGGCAAGGACTTCTCACTGGCTGCTTCTCAGAACTTCTAATGAGCTATGGGACGAGTCCAGGAGGGGTCGCCTGGCTCCCTCAGGGGCTGTAAGTGCTGGAGAAGCGGGGGCGCGGGGCGATGGCACCTGCCAGGGATGCATGAGGAAAAGGGCCATGAGAGGGGGTGCGCTTTCCACGCACGACGGGCGGTGCTGGGTTGTGCACTCCAGGAGGAAACACAGGCCTGGGGACGATGGGGCCGGACCCCTGAGAGGGGCAGAGGTGGCTCTGGGAGCACCTGCTGCGCTCTGTGCCTCCACGCACCTCTGCAGGAACGGCACCTGCCCCGCAGGCCACCCGGGCCTCTAAGCTCCAACTCGTGACCAGACCCTGGGGATCAGGGTGTCCACGCTGTGCCCTCAGGGCCACGTCTCATGTGGAGCCACAGCTCCAGACAGGTGCAAGACCCCCCGACCCCAAAGAAGGTGCCATGAAAGCTGCTGGTGCCTCACGGGATCCATGGTCACGTCAGAGGGGAGGCTGCCCACACGGGAAGGCCTGGGCCAGGTTCTCAGGCTGCTGCTGCCCAGAGCAACCACAGCGGCTTGGAGCAGCTGAGGGTGCCCAGGTCTCCCCTCTGCTGGGCCTGCTCCACACCGCCCTCTACAGCAGGGCTGAGCCATCCCTCCTGACACCAGACGGCCCGCCCGGGAGAGAGGCTGGGGATAGCCTCTGCGCCACACCTCTCCCTGGGGACCCAGGGGAAGGGAATCCTGGCTCTAAAGCCACCTAGGTGCTGCCCCTCACAGTATCTGTGGTCTGGCCTCTGCTCCAAATGAAGTCAATGCAGTTAGATTTCTGCTGAGCGCAGCCTGCTTAGGTCTCTACCACTTTTCCAGGCTGTCTTGGGCAAAACCAATGTATTCCGCTTTTTATCAAAACTGAAAATAACAGATGCTTTAAGAAGCAAAGAGGCTTCTGGCTGGGCACAGTGGCTCACGCCTGTAATCCCAGCACTTTGGGAGGCTGAGGTGGGCGGATCACGAGGTCAGGAGATAGAGACCATTCTGGCTAACACGTGAAACGCCGTCTCCACTAAAAATACAAAAAAAAAAAATTAGCTGGGGCGGGCGCTTGTAGTCCCAGCTACTCGGGAGGCTGAGGCAGGAGAATGGCATGAACCCGGGAGGTGGAGCTTGCAGTGCGCCGAGATCGCGCCACTGCACTCCAGCCTGAGGGGCGACAGAGCAAGACTCTGTCTTAAAAAAAAAAAAAAAAAAGCAAAAATCTTCTGTAGTGGCTCATACCTGTAATCCCAGTGCTTTGGGAGGCCAAGGCAGGAAGATTGCCAGAGCCAGGAATTCGAGACCAGCTTGGGCAAATACTGAGACCCCCGTTTCTACAAAAAGTTAAAAAAATTAGCCAAGCATGGGGGTGCATGCCTGTAGTCCCAGCTACTTGTGGGGGGGTGAGGTGGGAAGATCACTTGGGCCGGGAGGTTGAGGCTGCAATGAGCTGTGATTGCACCACTGCACTCCAGCCTGGGTGACGCAGGGTGACAGAGTGAGACCCCATCTCAAAAGAAAAAAAAAAACACAACCCTCCAAATAATTAATCATTCTAATTTACAATGGCTCAGCCTACCGATTTCTGACATTCCTTAATTTGCAGAGAGAAGACACTACTTGTAAACACTCAGAGCTGGTGCAGGCTGAGCCGTACTGCAGCGCGGGGCTGAGCGCTGCAGTTCACCTGCATCTAGAGGCCTCAGGAAGCCCACGCCTCCTCCTGACATTGTCCCGGCACTGTCCTCCCAGGCCCTGCCTCCACCCCTGGGATGGCCAGACCTCACCGCACACTGTGTTGGGTTCTGTGACGAGGACCAGCCCTGCACACACTGCCCCACAGGCCCGGGGCTTGGGGGACACCCGCATGGTTACCTGCACCTTCATCTCACGGTCTGTGTCCCAGATCCGGACAATCCGCACGTCTCCCGAGCTCATGAGGAGGCCGGTCTCCTGCTCCCAGTCCACCACCATCCCAGCTCCTGGAGAGACACAGTGGGACATGGCGTCACCCTGTGGGCCCTCGCTTTGGGCAGGCTTTGGGGCCTGTTCTGGGCAGCCACTTGGCCAGCGGCGCCAAGGTACCCTTGCCACCCCCGGGCCCATCTGGTGGGTCCATATGCCTCACATAAGCTCCCGCTGGGGCTCTGGTGTGCCCCACGTCCAGGCTGGGGTGACAATTCTGAGCTGGAACTCCCAAGTCCAGGCTGGGGAGACGATTCTGAGCTGGAACTCCCAAGTCCAGGCTGGGGAGACGATTCTGAGCTGGAACTCCGAGTCTTTCCCTGACTCAACTATGCCCCAGGCATCTGCTAGAGGGAGCAGAGCCTTCCAGGAACGTCTGTCTAAGGTGCCCACTGCCTTCAGCAGTGCCTTCCAGGAACGTCTAAGATGCCCAACATCCGGAGCAGAGCCTTCCAGGAACGTCTGTTTAAGGTGCCCAACATCCGGAGCAGTGCCTTCCAGGAACGTCTGTCTAAGGTGCCCACCGTCCGGAGCAGTGCCTTCCAGGAACGTCTGTCTAAGGTGCCCACCGTCCGGAGCAGTGCCTTCCAGGAACATCTAAGATGCCCAACATCCGGAGCAGTGCCTTCCAGGAACATGTTAGGTGCCCACTGTTCGGAGCAGTGCCTTCCAGGAACGTTTGTCTAAGGTGCTCACCATCTGGAGCAGACCCTTCCAGGAATGTCTAAGATGCCTGCTGTCTGGACACCTGGGCAGAACTGGCAGGTCTGGGTGACTTTAGGAAGGCTGTCAAGCCTTGAAGATGAGGGTCCTCCTTTTGGCCCTGCCAAGCTGGAGGAAGCCAGTTCTTCTGAGACAAACAGGAGCTCGGCATTGGCCATGGGCCGGCAGCCTCCACACAGCAAGGGGCTGACTCTCGATGGCCGGCTGTCAGCAAGGGATGGACGGAGAGAATGGGGCAAGGACTGCCCTTTATGTGGGGATTAGACAGAGCAGAGCAACCCCCACCTCACATGACAGCCTCTATTTAAAACCAGATTCAGTTCTAAAAGTGTAATGATAACTATTTTAAGATACAGAAAAGAACACCATAGTAATCCTTGTAGCCACCACTCAGCTCTAACTTTGCTAACAATTTACTGTTGTTCGCTTTTTTTTCTTAGAGAAGCATAATTTTAGACACAGTAAAAGCATCGTCTGCCCCTGTGCCTGCCTGGGAGAGCTGTCCCTTGGGCTGAGGGCGCCTCCCAGGGGCTGCTGAGGTTTTCCTGCTTACGCACGCTCACCAACAATGTAACATGCCTTCCACATTTCAAAAAGGCTCTTCAATGTCAAAATGGGGCCTATTTTCTAGCAATTTGCTTCTTTAATGTTAGGCTTTGAGGATTTATCTGGCCCAAGACACACAGCTCTGGTTAACTCATTTAATCTTGTGTTACCTTCCACTGTACAACTAACCCCATCATTTGAGCTGCCCCTGGCTTTGTGAACCATGTCACAGTCAACAACTTCACATGTCCTTGCGGGTGGAGAAGGAAGCGCCTAGAAACGGAACTCCCAAATGGGTGACCATCTACACTCTTGGCAGGAAACACACAAGCCAACGTCCCCAAATCCTTATCGACGTGTGGTGTTTGCCGTTTTTTTCATGTCAGACAGTTGCACATATTTTTAAATATATGCTGTAACTCGTAGATACTGCAAATATCCTGTCTTATTCTGCCACTTACATTACAACCGTGACATTTTTCTTGTGGTCATGAAGAAGTCTGTAGAGTCAAACCTATTTATGTCTTTATCCTCAATCTCTTGTTCAAGCTGTCTTTTTGTTCCTCACTGTTATGAAGATTTCCTCTTGATTTTTCTCTGAAAGTCTTTTACGGGTTGTCTCTCACTGTGATGTGTTTTGTGCATGGTGTGAGGTAGGGGTATCACTGCATCTTTTTCTATATGGCATCAGCTGTCCCAACACCATTTAGCAACATGGCTCCTCCCCTAGCGCGCAGAGGTTCCCTGCCACTTGCAGCCCTTCTGGGCTCACTGCTGCACTGAGGGCCCTGGTGCCTCTTGGCCTGGCTGCCCTGCAATTGCAGCTTCTTAATGCCATCTGCACCTCTTCAATATTGCCTCGGCTGGTCTGCATTTTATAAAAATCTCTCCTGGGAGTATAATCAAAAGTGTATTAATAAATCCACAGGTTAATTTGAGAACTGTCAATCTCCACAATGATGTGTCTTTTCATCCATGGCTATGGTGCTATCAACATTGCATGTGCCTTTTATAGTCTCCAATTAGAGTTTATGCTTTGATCTGGGAAGAAGGCACATTTGTTGGATTCATTCCTAGGTATCTTGCAGTTTTTATTCCCGTTGTCTATGATTTCTTTTTTTTTTTTTTGGGACGTAGTCTCGCTCTTTTGCCCAGGCTGGAGTGCAGTGGTGTGATCTTGGCTCACTGCAACCTCCGCCTCCCAGGTTCAAGTGATTCTCCTGCCTCAGCCTCCTGAGTAACTGGGATTACAGGTGCCTGCCACCATGTCCAGCTAATTTTTATATTTTTAGTAGAGATGGGGTTTCACCATGTTGGTCAGGCTGGTCTTGAACTATTGACCTCAGGTGACCCATTTGCCTCGGCTTCTGGGATTACAGGCGTGAGCCACCATGCCTGGCCCAGGATGTTTTATAATTACATTTTCTAGTTGTTAATTGCTGGCATACATACATTCTTTATTTTACTTTTGAAATGCAGTCCCAGGCCAGATGTGTTTACACCTGTAATCCCAGCACTTTGGGAGGCCGAGACAGGAGGATTGCTTAAGCCCAGGAGTTCAAGACCAGCCTGGGCAACATAGCGAGACCTTGTCTTTACAAATAATAAAAGATTAGCCAATGTAGGCCGGGCACAGTGGCTCATGCCTGTAATCCCAGCATTTTGGGAGCCTGAGGCGGGTGGATCACCTGAGGTCAGGAGTTCGAGACCAGCCTGGCCAACATAGTGAAACATCGTCTCTACTAAAAATACACAAAATAGCTGGGTGTGGCAGTGGGCGCCTGTAATCCCAACTACTCGGGAGGCTGAGGCAGGAGAATTGCTTGAACCCGAGAGGTGCAGGTTGCAGTGAGCCAAGATCCGCCATTGTACTCCAGCCTGGGCAATAAGAGTGAAACTCCGTCTCAAAAAAAAAAAAAAAAAAAAAAGATTAGCCACTGTAGTGGTGTGCGCCTGTGGTTCAGCTAGTTGGGAGGCTGAGGTGGGATGATCGCTTGAGCACAGGTGGTTGAGGCTGCAGTGAGAGCAAGACCCCATCTCAAAAACAAACACAAACAAACAAAGAAGTGTAGTCCCTCTACTGTGATACACCTGAACCCAGGCAGGAAGAAATGTCCCAACAGGTCAGAAGCACGAGCGCCGTGGTGGATCACAGGCTTTCACCTTGCAGCCCCGCTCCTCCGCTGGGAGGCCTTGTGACCAGAGTGAGGGCCGGCGTGTGAACGGGCGGGAGGGCACATGCTTCCCCGTTTCTGCCCAGAAGAGCCCAGCTCCTGCTGCAGCTGTGCAGCCGACAGAGCCTGAAAACACAGAATTGGGGTCCCCTCTCTCTCGTGATATGCTGTTACCTAAATTCATCATGAAGGATGCTTGCTGCCCACCCGGACATGCTCTTGCGAAGTGGCGTCTGGGTGACCGAGGAGGACGCCGCCCAGGGTTCCTGGTGCATCCCTTTTAGTGGCTCAGTGCTGTCCTGCCTGGAGGCACGGCCATCCGGAGGCTGCGCCAGGAGGCCCTGAGGCCCCACTCTGAGACCTGGGGGCAGATCCACAAGCACAGACGGCTTGGCTTAGCACAGATATTCTCCAAGTTTCTCTCTGTTTAAGTGAGGAACCTATGGGAGCTGGGTGTGGGGCATGGACCTGTGGTCCCAGCTACTCAGGAGGCTGAGGTGGGAGGATTGCCTGAGCCCTGAGAGGTCGAGGCTGCAGTGAGCCGTGATGGTGCCACTGCATTCCAGCCTGGGTGACAGCAAGAATCTGTCTCAAAAATAGAAATATAAATAAGAATCTATGGGAAGAAACTGCTTTAATGGGCAGCAAGTTGCCTTCTGGGGTGATGAGAATCTTCTGGAACTAGATAAAGGTGGTGGCTGCACAACTTGGAAGATGCACAGGCCGGGCGTGGTGGCTCACACCTGCAATCCCAGCACTGTGGGAGGCCGAGGCGGGCGGATCATCTGAGGTCAGGGGTTTGAGACCAGCCTGGCCAACATGGTGAAACTCCGTCTCTACTAAAAATACAAAAATTAGCCGGGCGTGGTGGCTCACACCTGCAATCCCAGCGCTGTGGGAGGCCAAGGCGGGCAGATCATCTGAGGTCAGGGGTTCGAGACCAGCCTGGCCAACATGGTGAAACTCCGTCTCTACTAAAAATACAAAAATTAGCCGGGCGTGGTGGCTCACATCTGCAATCCCAGCACTGTGGGAGGCCAAGGCGGGTGGATCATCTGAGGTCAGGAGATCGAGACCATCCTGGCCAACATGGTGAAACTCCGTCTCTACTAAAAACACAAAAATTAGCCGGGCGTGGTGGTGCGAGCCTGTAGTCCCAGCTACTTGGGAGGCTGAGGCAGGAGAATCGCTTGAACCCGGGAGGCAGAGGTTGCTGTGAGCCAAGATCACGCCACTGCACACCAGCCTGGGCAACAGAGTGAGACTCCATCTCAAAAAAAAAAAAAAAAAAAAAAACGAAACGAAAAAGAGAAGGGAGAGATGCATGGGTCTGGGCTCTGCGCTCCTAGACTGCATGGTCACCTGGGGGGCAGCAGCCGTGTCCCAGGCACGATCCTCCTGGTGACTCTGCCAGGAAGCGACACCTTGGGTAGGGAAGAACAGAGAGGTGCCCTGGGAACAGCAGTGACAGGAGCAGAACAAACAGAGGGAAAAGGTGAGAATAGGTACATGCAGAACCTTCACGATGCCAGAAAACAAGAAACAGCCTCCAAAGCACCAGTCTCAGGGCAACGTGGGGAGCCTGGCTTGCGTGTGCCCGACTGGGCAAGCGGGTCCGGGAGAGGCGAGTGGGGGCCAGGGCAAGCGGAGGTCACGCCTTGGGCCTCCTGCAGGCTCCCTGCAGCAGAAGCTGGCAGAGGGCCTGAGCTCCTCAGTTCCAGGGGAAGATGAAACCTCTGCGGCTCCACGGATCCCCGTGGTGACCAGATGAGATGTGCGGTGGGTCCTCCGTGAGCACCTGACGAAGATGGAGAGCACCGTTTCTGTCTTCGGCCCTTGGCCATTCATGTGAGTTGTTTATTCCCTTAAATGTAACACTGTGGAGGGAAACCAACCTGCTAATACCATTAATCTATCAAATGCCAACACTGGGTCCTGGTGACTGTGACTTTCAAGAAGAGTGGTGGCTGTGCTGTGGTCAGCGTTCACGGCTCTGGATTTAGGCAGTGTTACTCCAATCGATGACAAATAATTACCCTCAGGCCCGTGAGATGCCCTCCAGCAACCTGCTGGAACTCGGGCCCTCCCTTGACACCATGATCTCGTTAGGTGAGTGCCGAGCCGGCGTCCCAGGAACGCCCACCTGTCCCTGCGCGTGTGTCTGTGTCCTGGTGGCCTCTTCTTATAAGGACATGGGGCACATTGGGTTAGGGCCACCCTGGTGACTTGTTTTGACCTTAATCACCTCTGTAAAGGCCCTGTCTCCAGCACGCAGGCCGACGTACCCAGGTAGGGCGGTGA
Source organism: Hylobates moloch (assembly GCF_009828535.3). Classification (NCBI taxonomy): domain Eukaryota; kingdom Metazoa; phylum Chordata; class Mammalia; order Primates; family Hylobatidae; genus Hylobates; species Hylobates moloch. Next base: position 6,818,135 of record NW_026652290.1, on the reverse strand, counting down.
CATGCCAGCGTGGGGGACATGGCCCAGCCTGACCCTGGGCCTCAGGTGTCCATCTGAACCAGAGGCTCTGGGCAGCTGTCCCTTGGCCCGAGCGTCCTGCCATGGAGGGGTGTAGTCAGGTGAACCCTAAGTCCTTTTTCAGTTCAGATTCTGTGATGCCGAGTGAACTGGTTTGAACCAGTCCTGGACACATAGCAAAGCCGCAGCAGCAGTGACACACCCGCCTGCTGCCCACACCCGGGTTTCCCATGTCCTGTGCGACCTCAGGGAGCCCAGAGCTGTGCCTGGTGGCCCCAGCCCACAGCTAGCACGGCCTTCAGGGACTGGGGCCTGGAGCTCTTACGCCTGGTGAGACGCCTCTGCTGCCTTCCCCTGTGGTGAGAGCCTCGTTCTCCAACCCCGAGACCCCTGAAGTGCAGCACAGGCTCCCACTCTGAAGGACGCACTGGGGGGTCTGGGCCGAGAAGGCCGCTCTTCTCCTCAGGGCTGCTTCCTGATCTGTAAGCTGGGCACCGCTGTCCTGACCCGGAGAGACTGAGAGCCCGTGGGGCAGCACAGGCTGCCAAGTCTTGTCTCCTGCAGCGTGGCCCGGTGTGGACGTGTGGATGCTTCCGGGGGGTCTCAGGGATCCCGGGGCCAGCTGGGCGTGGATGTGTGGATGTTCCACGGGCGTCTCACGGACCCCGGGGCCAGCCGCGGCTGTGTCCTTCCAGCACTGCATTTCCGGCAGGTCCGAGCCTTGGACAGGGAGGGAGGTTTTCACAAAAGTAAACAAGAGAAAGGGCAAGGCAGGGCCACGGCTCAGCCAGGCGCTCCCGTGCCGAAGCCCAGCTCCTTCCACGGCACCACTGCCTCTGAGCGACCCCAGGAAGACAGCCTGGAAAGCCTATCACACAGTGATCTTTCCTCTCTAGCAAATGACACAGTGTCACCAAAATTGGTCTTTCGGAGACACACACGATGGCCGGTGAGTGGCCTGACCCCCAGGCTGGCCATCCAGCTATCTCCCGAGACCCTTCCTGGACCAGGGCCCTGGGCTGGGGCTCACTTTTCCTGCCCTGTCCCAGGGAAGCTGTCATACCCCAGAAGAGGGTTGCCTCGCGGGCGAAGCAGAGCCTGGAGATCAGGACAGAAGCAACAGGAAAGGGCCCCCATGGAGTGCGGGGTGTGATTGTTTTCACAGGATGAAACTTAAGAACATGGCTACACTGAAAAAAATCCAACATTCGAGGCAATGTCCACCCTGGAGCTGCCCCCAAGATGTCCCCTGTGGCACGTGAGGGTTGGCATCTCCCGGGACAGGCACTCAGACAGAAGGGCGGAGACAGAGCCATGCGACCTAGGGCAGAACCAGGGCAGGCCCCACACGGACGGCTGACCACGAGGTGTAAGGCCACATCCACAGGCTACAGACGAAGACACAGAAATCACAAACTGGCAGGAGCCGGCAGAGGGGGGCCGGCGGGCTAATTCGTTCACTCTGAGCATCGCCAAGGGCTGCAGGATCCATTGAAGGGCGATGACTCCTAGAGGCGAACGCCTGGCGCTGCAGAGACCTCTGGAAATCCAGACCCAGAAGCCTGACCCCAGGAGCCTCCTAACTCCTGCTTGAGTCCTTCCAGAAGGACCTGCGGGCCTGCGCCTCACCCCTTGCCCAGGCCGTGCAGCGGTGCAGGCAACACGCAGAACTGTACCCAGAGCCGGCACTGCAGCCATTCCGTCCCACCAGCCCGGGCATGCCAGCGAGCATGTGAGGCCCCAGGTAGCCATGTGCACCCCGACCCCCAAGGAGGAGTTAAATTTAAGTCCAAAGAGTGCATGATGCGGGCCCTTTAGGCCCTGCCAGCAGTGATGCTGTCCCAAGCAGCACATGTCTGCAAGCCAAGGATGAAGGTTGGGGACAGGGGCACCCACGAGTGGCTGAGACCACGCCCAGGGCTGGGACTCCGGCCAGGCAGTGCACTCAGGGCCCTGGGGCTCTCACGCTTTTGGGGACATCGGTGGGGAGCTGTTGCTTTAGGATTTCGGGGACTCTGAGGTGGAGCAGCTTGTTTAGAGACAGCCCCAGAAGGGCCTTGGAACTCTGAGTGTGTGCGCAGCCCCGGGAACACATTCTGCTCTGGGGAGGAGCCGGGCGGACCCACCTCGCGTCGTTGGCAGCATGTCCGAGAGCCCCTGCCACGCCGTCACCATCTCTGGGTTCTTTTCCAAATCAGCAAAATTCTTCCAGACCCTGATGGCACCATCGTCTGGGGAGGGAGAGAGGAAAGGATGTGAACCGGGCCCCTCACTGGCCTGGCCTGTGCTCTGTGCATGGTGGTAAGAGCCCTTCCTGGCAGACGTGCTGCAGTGACCCTGGGCGGGCAGCCTGACTCACGACCTGTGGTTCCAGATCTCTGGGTGCCCACCGACTGGACCCTGCCCTCAGATCCACATCTGGGCGAGCCAGCAGGAGGAGTCGCAGCCCGGGGGATGGGAGACCACAATCCCGTCCCACCCTGGCCACAGAGCTCAACTCTGAGGTTTGGCTGCCCTTCCTTCCTCCAGCTCCAGGGCATCGGGTTCCCTGGCGGGGAGGCAGGCGGGTGAAGCTCAGTTGGATGGGTGGGGCTGCGTTTTACCCTGTGGTGAGCCAGCCTGTGCCAGGGAGCAGAACAAAAGGCCAGCTTCACAGAGGACCCCCGCACCCTCCGCCCCATTCCTCTCTGTGCTCCGCAGAGAGTAGCCTTGACTTGAAGGGACAATGCAGACGTCTGGGCTCTCCGCCTAAGATGTGGGCAGGGACGCACCGCCCTGCTCCTCGGGGCTTAGAATGGAGGGAACGGCCCTCCGCACCCTCCAGCGGACGGGCAGGGAGGTCGGCCTGGGTGTGGGGAAAGCATGCGGGTTCTCGGAACCTTCCGGGACCCCCCCAGCCCCTCCTGCGCGGCCCTCAGGCCTCTTCAAGTCCCAGCTGACTGCCCTGGTGGACGACGGCCTCGCCACCACCCGCCTGCCTGTCCCGCTCTCCGCTTTCCATCCCACATGCCAAATGTTCCCGGTTTTGGAGCTGGAGCCCTTCTACTGCTGTCTGGAGCCCGTTCTGTAAAGGACCCTGGCCCTGCTCCAGCGCTCGCTCGCTCGGCCAAGGAACTGCCCTCTCCCTCTGGTGCTCAGAGATGCTCACATCTGGCCTCTCTGAAACCATGGGCTGAGCCTGGCTGGTCCCTTGCCCCCCCGCCCCTGTCCCCGCCCCAACTATGCATCTCCTCCCAGTCATGTCTGACAGCTACAGGGACAAAGACGGGCTTCTGACATGGGTTGATGCTACTTGGTCCTGAGGTGGCAGTGCTTGGAGGAGGGGCTGCACAAGGACACGTCCCCATGGCCACACACCCCACCAGGAGGCCGCAAAACCGCACCGAGAGGGCTGTGCACTTGTCAAAACAACCAGCCCGACACTCTCAGAGGCTCAGGTGTCCAGGGGCTGGAGCCAACGGAGACAGGCTGGGTGGGATCCGGGTGTCTGCCTTCACTTTCCTCAGCTGCGCTGGCCTCTCCGGCCTGCCTCCCGCCCAGGGCTGTCTAATCTCTACAGGAAGTGCAGTGTGACTGACAGCGACTTCTCATCAGTGACAGGGAGTGGACACATGTTTTCAAAGCGCTAAAGGAAAACGACTGTCAACATGGGGTAGCTGACGTGGAAACGATTGTTCCAAAGTGAGGGTGAAACTAAGACATTTCGGATCCCCTCCAAAAAAACCCCCCAAAATCCAAGAAAACCAAAACCAGAGTGAGACCCACTACAGCAATGAACCACTGGTCAGCGACCTTGACGGTCAACAATGTCCTTTCGGGTGCAGGACAGGACCGGAGGAGGGTGAGTGCCAGCTCCCGGTGGGGACAGCCACTGGCAAACGAGCCAGCGATGCCAGGAGACCCTGGCCAGGGAGGACCTGGCACGTGTTGTGGCTTGGGGCATTCTTCCCTGATTCTCGGGTGTCACGTGGGACCCACCGGGTCTCTCACAGGGGTTTAAGGACAGAGGTTGTCAGAGGCTTTTCCTGGTGCTGGAAGGGCTGGAGGACCGAGATGAGAAGACAAGTCCCTGGGACCCTCAAGGATGGGGTCATCTTTGCTTTCCTGTCTCCGCTGCTGAAGGCCTTTCCCTCATAAACCCCCCCACTTCTGAATGACAGTGGCCCTCGCGTGTGAGCAGGGCTTTCTGTAGGACAGATGTGCAAACACATCTCAGGATCGCACACCCTCCCTGCCACTACTCCAGACCTTAGGTTCCAATCCCGGCTGTGCAAACCCCGCTTACCTGTGGCCGTCAGCAGAAGTGAGCAGTCCTGGCCGTTCAGATACTCCATGGCCGTGACCCTTGTGTACCGAGGATTCCCGTTGTGGAAGTAATCCAGCTTCTCCCCTTTCTCCCAGTCCCAAAAGCTTAAGGGAAGAAGAGAGGAATAAGAAAGTCATTAGGAAACTGCAAACGCAAATTACAGTGAGATACCTCCTGAAACCCACCGGGATGGCTGCTATCAAAAAACCACAAACCACAGCCGGGCACGGCGGCTCACACCTGTCGTCCTAGCTACTTGGGAGGCTGAAGCAGGAGGATTGTTGGAGCCTGGAAGCTCAAGACCGCCTGGACAACAAAGTGAGACCCTATCTCCAAACAAACAAACAAAGAGAGAATAACAGTGCTGGCAAGGATGTGGGAAATTGGAGCCACAGGCTATGCGGGCGGGAAGGGAAGAGGATTTCCTGTGGAAAACAGCCTGGTGGTTCCTCTGAAAATTAAAGAGAGCATCACCATATGGTCCAGCAATTCCACTCTGGGCGTATCCCCAAAAAACAGAAAGCAGGAACTTGAACAGATACTTGTACACCAATGTTCACAGCAGTGTTATTCCCAATAGCCCAAAGGTGGAAGCAACCCAGGTGTCCATGAACAGATGAATGGTAAGACAAAGTGTTGTCTATCCACACAGTGGAATATTACTCAGCCATGAAAAGGAAATTCTGACATGTGCTATAGCTTGGAGGAACTTTAAAGACACTACATTGAGCCCAATAAGCCAGGCACAAAGGGCCAAATCCCGGGTGACTCCACTGGTATGAGGCTCCTAGTGTGGACCACTTCAGAGAGACAGAAAGTGGAACACTGGCTCAGGCGGATGGAGGAATGGGGAGCTGGTGTCTGATGGGGACCAAGTTTCGGTTTTGTGCGATGAGAAGGTTCTGGAGACCAATGGGGGTGATGGTTGCATAACAATGTGAATACGCTTAATGCCACTGGCTGTGCACTCAAAACAGTTAAAATGGCAAATTTTAGGCTATGTATGTTTTACCAAAATTTTTAAAAAGAGAGGAAAAATAAATGGAGGTGTAAACCACAGGGATTTTATAAACTCTAAACTCCAAAAGGAACCCCCTCCCACTGCCCTCGCCCGTGAAGTGGGTACTCTCTCCATCACTAAGGGCGATACTGCTGTGAGTTAAACTCGCTTCTCTCCTGGGGCACCTAGCATCTTCTTACTGCTTGTCTATCACACACTTGCTTCTGTGGGCAGGGCAGCAAGCTGGGCCCCCTGTGTACGCCTCTATTACAAGTGTGACTGGGGAGCCCCTGCCACTCCCCTCTGACCTGCAGGCAGGACTCTGGACTGTCCTTCAGTGACAAGGACAGAGCCAGGCCCGGGGCAGGTGTGGGTGGGGCTCAGTCAACGAGGAGAAGGTGAGTAGGGCCGTTTCTCAGGAAACAGTGCTAAGGGCCCCGGGGTGAGTGCCTTGCATCTGCTTTTCAAGGAAGAGGAGTGGTGATCGGGGTGAACAGGGCATCGCTGGGGCTGTCGGTCAGCCGGAAGGGAGGCCTGACAAGCGCGGTGCGTACCAGATGCTGTCCTTGTCGGCTACGGCGATACACGGCGTGAAGGGGTGGAATTTCACCACAGAGGGGACGCCGGGGTTCCTGTTCAGAAATATTTGGTCGTCCAATCTCGTAATGCCTGTCAAAAGAAACATGCAAGAGTGGATCCAGGAGCCAGCATCTTTTCCCCTTTTTTTATTTATTTTTTTGAGATGGAGTCTCCCTCTGTCGCCCAGGCTAGAGTGCAGTGGCGCAATCCTGGCTCACTGCAAGCTCCACCTCCCGGGTTCACACCATTCTCATGCCTCAGCCTCCCAAGTAGCTGGGACTACAGGTGCCCGCCACCACGCCCGGCTAATTTTTTGTATTTTTAGCAGAGATGGGGTTTCACCGTGTTAGACAGGATGGTCTTGATCTCCTGACCTTGTGATCTGCCCGCCTCGGCCTCCCAAAGTGCTGGGATTACAGGTCTGAGCCACCTTGCCGGGCCCCTTTTTTATTTTTTAAAGACAGTGTCCTGTTCTGTTGCCCTGGCTGGAGTACAGTGGTGCGATCATGGCTCACTGCAGCTTCCACCTCCTGCTCAAGTGATCCTCCTGCCTCAACTCTGCACGTAGCTGGGGATATAGGCGCGCACCACCACACCTGGCTACTTTTTTTTTGTTTTTTTTTGAGACAGGGCCTTACTATGTTGCCTGGGGTAGTCTCAAATTCCTGGGCTCGAGTGATCCTCCCGCCTCGGCCTCCTTAAGTGTTGGGATTATGGGTATACACCCAGCCAGTAGCCAGTCTTTTTTATTTTTTATTTTTTGAGATGGCTTGCTCTGTTGCCCAGGCTGGAGTGCAGTGGTGAGATCTTGGCTCACTGCAACCTCTGCCTCCCTGGTTCAAGCGATTCTCCTGCCTCAGCCTCCTGAGTGGCTGGGATTACAGGCATCTGCCACCACGCCCAGCTAATTTTGTATTTTTAGTAGAGATGGGGTTTCACCATGTTGGCCAGGCTGGTCTCAAACTCCTGACCTCAAGTGATCCACCCACCTCGGCCTCTCAAAGTGCTGGGATTACAGACATGAGCCACCATGCCCGGCAAGCCAGTCTTAATTTACAATAAATATTCATGATGTATCTTATCATGGCCAACGTCAATACCTTGGGGACTTGGAGAAGCACAAAGGAAGCAGAAGAAAAGCAGGGACTGAAGGGAGGGGCCTGACCACCTGCTGAGCAGCAGGTACATCTGCGCTCTTGGGGTGATGGCAGCCACTGAGTACCCAGAATGAGGGCCCAGGGCCCTGGCCACAGGGTTAATGCCTTTGCTCAAAACCCCCAAAGCTCCTGATGCCGAGCTGGATATGTGGAAGCATTCAGCCAATACTTGTCAGCAGTGGTCAGGTTTGTACAAATTTATCTGGGTCGGATTATATGAAGAAAGTGCTAAAGGTTTCAGAATAAGCTCGGTAGGGCTCTGATTCGTAACAGACTTAAGGAGGAGACACGGGTGTAGTAGCCAGGATCCACACTGCAGCCAAAGCCCAGGGGTCTTTCAGTCTAGAAAGATGATAACTATGAACTTCCTTGACTGAGGGATCTATTACAGAATCACAGATTTAACAGAAGAGGGGAATGTGGACTTAACCGCCAGGTCCCCAAACACGAGCACTAGGAAGTAAGTCCCTTCTGACTCTGAAAGGCTTTGTTCTAGAAGGAACCATAAAAGGAAGCTAAAAATCCGGAGGGCGTCAAGATGGATTCCAACACATCTTGGTGACTGAGAGGGCAGCTGGCCATCTGAGGGTGCATAAGCCTCACTGTCTGTTGCGGCGCCAAGGACACAAGCCGGGCTGCCTCCTGGCCTTGGCTGAGGTCACCTGCGTGGCCTCTGGGCAACCAAGAGGGTGTCTTGGGGACCCCCAAGCCTTCCTCAGCCGGAGACACAGCTCCAGATGGTGCAGAGAGAAGCTGCCTGGCTCTTACTAACCATGTCCTCACCTGAACTTCTGGTCTGGCTCAGAGGACCGTGGCAGGCCTCAAGTCTTCCTTGTGGGGAGCGGTGGGCTTGTGCTCTGGCAGGAAGTGAGACAGCCAAGTATAAAGGGGTCCCCAGAGAAACTCCCACCAGCCTGCACACTGGGACCACGGGGGGAGCCACAAGTTGGTGCCCTTTTCAGGGGGAGGAGCCAGCCTCCCGATCCGGGGTAGAACCTGGGATCCAATCTGCGAGGCGGGAAGTGTACCAGCAGGACTCCGGCTTTGCAGGGAGGCCCCGTTTCCCATTTTTTCCTTCTCACCCAATAAATCCTGCCCTTCTCACCCTTCAAAGTGTCTGGGAGCCTAATTTTTCATGGTCGTGTGACAAGGACCCCAATTTTAGCTGAACTAAAAAGTCCTACAACAGAAGGAGCCTACTGTCGGGGTGCAAGACTTGGGCACTCTGCTGCAGGCCGCTCTGAACTGGGCTTAAGCACAGCCAAGGCCACCCACCCCCAGCAGCTGACAGCCCCTCTGCTCATGCCTGGCACTGTCCAGGTGGCACCAGGGCAGCGGTGTCTGCGGGCTGAAGCCTCGCTGATGCTTGGTGTGTGCTCGGCACCTTGGGTGAGCTACTGTTTCCAACACTGTCAGTCCCCAGCAAACACCCAGAACCACGGAAAGGAAATGAATGCCACGTTATACAAGGAGGGGCCGCACTCACAGAGGCAGGCAAGCCCGAAGCCTTTGGTGAGGCGGCAACACCATGTTACTCTAGCGGTGTCTCCATTCTCAGCTGCAGGGAGTTTTGGACAGAGTTTGGGCATAATTTTAAGCACTGAAAGACAAAGGGAAACCCCACCCAGCCCGCGCATTTGGTACGTTTGAAAATCAGCGCGTGACAGCCAAGGTCGTGAATGTCGCCCAGGAGAAGGCTGAAGAGCCGGGCAGGGGCCTGCGTGACACAGGGCTTTCCCAACCCTATCTCCTGGGCGACGCCAACTTCTCTGGTTCTCTTCCATCTACAGGCATCAGTTTCTCCTTTTTCTCAATGCTCACATCTTTCCCAGCACACAGTTGGCTGTTAAATGGAAATAAACGCCTGCATTGAATCCGAATTCCAAGGACAGAGGACTGGGAGGAGGGCGTGGCCTCACTCCTCAGTGACTCCCGGCGCTGGCACCGTCCCCTGTGTCTTGAGGCCTCGTTTGGTGGTGTCTCCAGCAGCTCAGCAGCTCCTCCTTTGTGTGTCTGGACAAACTCTCTCCCTTTTTTCACAAAGAGAACTCTCAACTCTGGTTTACAAATATATTCTTTTTTTTTCTTTTGGTCTAGAAATCTTGGTTTTGGGTCTTGAATGCCGGCTCTGTTTCACGCCCTGCTCAATTCTGACCACAGGCTCTAGGCCAGAGCATCACCTTGGCCATCAGGGGCCAGCTCATCTTCAGATGTTGAACTGTGTGAGCCAGACTCAGCTCCCAAGCCTGTCTCAGGCAGCAGGCAGCCCCCGTGTGCTGGCCATCCCAGCTAGCAGGCTGGGGTCCTAGAGAACCACTAACCTCCAGGAAAACAGCCTCCTGTCGCCGCCACCCGGAGACGCCTCATCCAGCAGCGGGGTGTTCTCTCTGCTGGAGAAAGCCACCCTGGCTGCAAGGTTCAGCGGCAGCTGCCGGGGCAGCATGCACCGGATCGCAACATGCGATGCTTTAAACCTGGTCTGCTACCAGCTCTCCAGATGCACAGAGGGCTACAAACAACCACAATTAGCTTTCAGCACAACAGCCACCGTCTGCGTTAATGCGAGATGACCCACAGGCCTTCACAGGGAGAGTTGTGTGGGAACGTGCTTCAGAAACGTTGCTGGTACCAGAAGTCAGCAGTGTCTTCGGTGCTCAGCAGGGCAGAGGTGTGAGCTGGGCCTAGGCACGCTCGCTGAGGACGAGCTCATGGCGCCTGTGCTGCCTGCAGGCAGGGCCTGGACAGGGCGGGCAGGGCCCTCGACTTTGGCAGGAGGGACGGCATCTTACGGGTCATCAACCTCAACTTCAGAAAGTAACCCATAATAATCTCCAGAATTTTACAGGACAGAGATGCAAGGTCAAAACAATAAACCTGCAGACTGGGGTCAGAGTCCTTGACTTTTGATGACGCTGATTTGGTTGGGGGCAGCTTGAGGTCCCCCAGCCAGAGCTGGCTCAGTGGTGGGAGCCTGTGGCCATGGGGGCAGGGGGAGGAGTGTGGAGACACCACTGCTGCTCTGTGCCCTCAGTGCCGCCACAAGGCTAGGCCTGGGCCCCCGTACTCTCCCGGATCCTGGGGAGATGCCAGGGTCCCTGGGATGGGGCTGCCTGACACCCTCATTGCTGTGTTGACTCTCAGGGCCTTCCCGCTCCCCACATAGTCTCTGTGACCGGGGCCGCCTGCAGCCCGGATCTCTTCCGCAAGGAGCTCCCTCCGCCATCTGTAGCAGCACACACCGCCCCCTCCTGGGCTGCTCCCTGCCCCTCCACCCCGGGTGCAGCTGGGAGAGCAAACAATGAGGTGGATGAAGGGGGCGATTTGGCGTCTGGTGGCAAATCTGGGAGAAGGTTTAGGAAAATCATGACTGAAGTGTGGGGTGATAGAGCTGGCCACCATTTCAGGGACAAGGTGGAGGCCAGCTGAGGAAACCAGGGCCTGGCATTTTCACTTCCTGTTTCCAGGAAGGACGCGCCATCTGTGGGGCCTGGTGCAAAGACACCTGTCCGGGTGGGGAGATGTGAGCTCTCAGAGGCCTTCCCTTCCGGAAATGTCAACATGCAAAGTTCCGCTTCCATGAGTTCCACCTGTGCTGATAATCCCGCGGGCTGGGGGCTGCCCTTGCGGGGGAAGAGGCAGGGTCCTGGGAGACCCCTCTTCCCAGGCGGTGGCTGATCCCACCCAGCCCCTCCCTTCCCCACTCTGGGCTGCAGAACCTTGAGGAGGAGCAGCTTCATCTCCACCAGCCTTGATGTGCTTATCTGCGAGGGAGGCGGGGTGGGGGGCGGGTCTGTTGTGGGACAGCGGATGGCTGGAGAAGGTTGTGCGTGGGCCACAGGGGGCCTGCTCACAGGGGGCCCTCCCCCCAGGCCCAACCCCTGAAATGAGCCCCTGACTGGCTGTGCGGGTGCCCTTACCCTTCTGGATGACTTGCTGGGCCTGCCTCCTGACGCGGCTGTTTCGCAGGAACCGCCACTCCCGCTCCTTGCGGATCTGACTCTCCAGGTCGTGCTCTTCTGGGATCTTCAACAACAGAAAACACCCAGTTAAGCTCGGCGATTAAACAGGGTTGTCTCTTGGTATCAATGGGGTATGGGTTCCAGGAGCCCTCGGATAGCAAAACCTGCGCAGCTCAGTCCCCGATACGAAAGGGTGTGGCATCCGCGTACAAGCAGCACACGTCCTCCGGCACACCTCAAACCCTCGCTAGCTTGCCCACCATATCTGATACGGTGTCGATGCTGTGTAAATAGCTGCTATGCTGTATTTTTAAAATTTGGATTTTTTTTGTTGTATTGTTATTTTACATTTATTTTTGTTATTTACATTTTTTTTAAATCCAAAATTGGTTGAATCTGCGGATGCGGCACCTGTGGACATGGAGGGCTGGGCTGTAGTTATTTTCAGATAAAGGCACCTCTTTCTCAAAGGCTGAAGGCTTTGGGCTTCTCGTCTGGCCAGCGCACCAGAGGCACAGGCTGTTGGTGGGTCCTGTATCTGCTACAAAACACATCGCTGGTCCCCTCCCTGGAGCTGGGAGAGGCACTCCCCATGCCTGTGTTCGCTAGTGTGGGGGCTCTGAGACCCTCGAGTGAGTGGCCTGTGAGGCTGACAGGTGTATGATGGGGAGCAGGGCCTTGGGAAACGCCTCCCCAGGGAACGGGGGGCACTGAGGTCAGCAGTGAGCAGCAGGGCGGGGGGGGGGCACCGAATGCCGCTTCGAACACTGAAAACACCATCAGGAGGCAGGTGCGCTCGAGGAGACACTGCCTTTATTTTCTCTCTAATGCCAAAGGGGACCAGGCAGCCGGATGGAAGAGGAGGGAGCTCACGAGACAGAAGGAAGACAGCCTCATGAGAGGCCAGGCCAGGCCCCGAGAGGGTGCGGGACCTTCCTGGGCAGCAGAGGGGGTGCCGCTGGGCTCCCAGTGGTGGAAGAGCTAGGAGGGTGCTGAGCTGCAAGCCTGGCTGGGGTTAAACTAACTCGTGAGAACTTCAGTGCCTTCCCTAATGAGACAGCTTCAGAAAGACCAAGTTTATTTTCACTTGAAATATGCAGACGCTAGACATGCTGCTGCCCTCTCTTCCCCGAGCAAAGGCCCTCGCTTCAGGACCCGTGTGTGCGTGTGTGTGTGCACATGTGTGTGTCTGTGTGTGTGCACGCACATGTGGGTTGGGGTGTGGACGTTCAGCGTCTAGGAGAGGTCCACACTTGGCAAATACTAACTAGGGTTTAATTGACTTTACGCGGGAGGATGGCCACTTGTTTGTGTGACGCAGATGCATTTCCTTAAGCATACATGCCGTAGAGTCAATCTGGCTGAGTCTGTTCCTTGCTAAGAAACTAAGACTTGTGAAGACCCAAAATATAAAATAAATGAAATAAACAAGATAAGAACCTTACTTCCTTTTGGCTAAAAGCAACTCTGTCTCGACAAAGGAAAAAGAGAGCCTGCATTAGTTATTAAAAAGTCGCTTTCTCTGATAGAAGAAATGGGAAGAAAGACTATGGCACACGGCCATGTTTGCGTCCCTGCACGTACATGTGGCGGAGAAAGAAAATGGTTTCTCCATGTGGAGTTTGAGGCGGTCATTATGGGTGGTTATTATGTGCAAATGCTTACAGAGCATTCTTTGTGTCTCTTCCTCCAATGCTTTGTGTCAGCTCTGATTACAAAACAGAAACAGGCAAGCCCCAAACCTTGCGTCTGACCCCGTGCTCACTCAGGACCCCGTGCTCACGGATGACTGTGGCTCAGTTCCCAGCATTCTATTGCTCTGCTTCCTTCTTTTTCTTCTTAAAAGTCACAAAACCACACTTGACAAAACAGCAACAACACAGCAAAAAAGACATCCAAACCCGGAAACAGTAACCACAAAAGGTGTCAAATGGCTCCCTCCGCACGTTTTCTGATTTAGAAATAACCCCGCAACGGCGAATGGGATAGATTGTGGATTATTAGCAACCGGTTTCACTTTATGACAATCCTGAGCTTATTAGAAAAGAAATGACAAATGATCAATAACACAGAACAGTAATAAGAAAAAACCCGTGGTGGAAAGACTCAAAGCTGTGCAGGAACAGAGACATTGCACTTTAATGAGCCTCGGGCTTCTCTGGGAATAAATTAGAGGAAGAGTCTAAAAGGCATTTTCGAGCGGGAAGGGAGAGGAACTGATGGGAATTCCAGGTCCTTGCACTCTATGGCCCTGGGCCTGAGCTCAGGCAAAGAATCCAGACGTGGGGGGCGGACATGGGGCGGCTTCAGAGCCTCAGCTCTAAAGACAACAAAGATGACTGCAAGGTCGAGAGGGGCCCGTGCCAGAAGAGGGAGGGGCACAGGACGCCGGAGACAGGAGCTGAGGGGTTTCAGGGGAACCTGCACTTGTCCTGTTCCCACGGCACTGCAAGGGCCCTCTCCCAGCCCAGGGGCTCTGCCTGTATGGGTAGGGGCTGCCACTTCCCTAATCTGAGCTCAAGGAGAGAGCCCACAGCCTTCCCTTACAGCCCTTGCTGGGCTGGGAAGAGACTTTCTGAACGGGAACGCGGTTCCGGAACCACCCCAACTGTTTGTGTCAGGACAACCAGCTGTGACCACAAGGGTCACAGGACAAGCATGGGCAGAAGTGGAGGTGTAGCGTGAGGCAGGAGGGAGAGCGGTGGATGGAGAGGCCAGGGGAAGGCAGAGATGCCATGGAAGATGCGGGCACCCACCCTGGGAAACCAGGATGTGACCGCCGCTCAGCACGGAGGCAGCAAATGACACCGCAGCTCTTCATCATTGGCTCTGTCAACTCCTCTCCACCCGTCTCTTCAGGCTGAATAAAGGCTTTTCAGTAAACAAGGGCCCAGGCCCAGTGCAGGCTGAGCCTCCCTGTCAACAGAGCTCCTGGAGGCTGCGGGTGTCGCTGATCCTGTTACATGATGAGGATCTTGACACTCCTGTACCTCTTGGCTTCCACTCAGACAGAAACCAATTACGGTTCTGAAGGCTCCCACAGAGGCCTCAGCTGAAAGCCAACGAAACACAACTCCTTTCCTGTTGCAAGAAACACCTGGGGCTCAGGAACAAAGGGAGATTAGAGGGTCCGCAGAAGGCTTACGGGAAAGCAGCAGTTTGGGGCAGTTTTGGGGTAAATTCTTATCCGGGGAATCTGGGAGCCCTAGAGCTGAGTCTTATTTTCAATCTCTCTGAATTTAGAAAGGTTCAGGGTGCAGGGGATAAAATTCAAAACAGGTATACGACTATCAAGATCGAGAAAGACTTGGGTGAAGGCAAAAGGGGAGAGGAACCCACGGGAAAAGATCGCTAACACATTAAACGCTTACACTCCGAGCTCCCTCCCTCTCCACCCACTTAGCTTCTGATGAACTGAAGTGATGGCAAATTTGCCTCTGTGATGTGCTTTTCCCCTTGATGCTTTTTATTATTTTTCCCACAGTTTAGCAACAAACTATCCCCCTCCCCACTGAACAATAAAGTCCCACCTCCGTGAACAGAGGCAGCAGAGGAGGTGGAGGAGGAAGAGGTAGTGGTGTGCGTCGTGAGTTCATAGGCAACAGAGTTTTGATTCTGCCAATGTCTCGTGTGCATTACGTCCAAGGACACAGCCTTTGCGTTACCACAAATCGCCAAGCTATGGAGAGGGGAGAAGCTCTGAATGAAGCTCAGAGCTCGCTATGTGCGTTCACTCCTCAACACGGCATTTGCATCATCTTTCATGTGACTTCAGCACAAGAGGGAAAAGAGTTTCTTCTCCCAGTAGCATGAGGTTGATGAAGATGTAACTTACGTACAGTGAATTTCACCCTCTTTAGGTACAGGCAGAGTTTTGATAAATGTGGTCATATGACCACCCCCAAATCAAGATATAGAACAGTTCCATACAGTTTTGCCTTCCCTGGAATGTTGTATACATGGATCATACAGGATGCAGTCTTTTGAGCAGCTTCTTCCATTTAGCATGATACACTTGAGATGCATCTGTGCCACTGCATTTATCAATAGTTTATTTAAATATTTTTCTGATGAGTCTTTCATTGTATGGTTATATCAGCTTCTCTCTATACGAGGTGAAGGAAACTCGGGTTGTTTACAGTTTTTGGTGACTATGAATAGTCACTGTAAACATTCACATACAGGTTTCTGAATGAACATGTTTTCACTTCTCTTGGTGAATATCCAGGAGTAGAATGGTTAGGTTGTATGGTAGGCATACGTTTAACTTTGTAAGAAACCGACAAACTTTTCCAAGGTGTCTGTAGCATCTTGTAGTTGCAGTAGCCAAGAATGAGGGTTTCAGATGCTCCATGTCCTTTGCCAGCACTTGGTAAATTTTAAGATTCGAGACATTCTAACAAGTGTGTAGTGGGATCTCACTGCAGGGGTCCGTACTTTCCCGTGATTAAGATCCTTAACAATGAGCATCGTTCCATGTCCTTATTTGCAACCTGTATATCTTCCTTGGGGAGGTGTCTGTGCAAATCTTTTGCCATTGTTTTTTAATTGGGCTGCTTATTTCCTTATTATGGAATTTTGAGGGTTCTTTATGTATAACAGCCACAAAATCTTTATCTTATGTGTTTTATAATTTTCGTTCTGTCTGTGACTTGTCTTTTCATTTTCTTAACCGTCTTTAAAAAGCAGTTTTTTATTTTGATGAAGCCCAACTTACCGTTTTTTTCTTTTTTGACTTGTGCTTTCTGCATCTTATTAAAGAAGCCATTGTCTAACCCAAGGTCAGAAATATTTTTTTTCTGTTTCCTTCTAGAAGTTTTATAGTTTTAGGTTTCACACTTAGGGCTATGATTCACTCTGAGTTAATTGTTGTATAAGGTGTGAAGTACTGATCGAGTTTCTTCTTTTTATATTTTTTTTGGCAAATGGTTGTTAATTGCTTCAGTACCAATGGTTGAAAAGAGTATCCTTTCTCCACTGAATTGAATTGTTTTTGCACCTTTGTTGAAAATCAATTGAACATATTCATGTAGACCAATTTCTGGGCTCTCTATTCTGTTCCATTGATCTATGCATCTAACCTTTCACCAATCCCACACCATCTTGATTACTTTTTTTATAGCAAGTCTTGAAATAAGATAGTGTGAGCCTTCTTTGTTCTTCTAGTTCAAAATTGTTCTGGTTATTTTAGTTTGCTTTTCCCAAAAAATTTTAGAATAAACTTGTCTATTTTTACCAAAAAAATCCTATTGGGATTTTGATTGGGGTTGCGTTGATCTATGTATCAATTTAGGGAGAACTGGAATCTTAATGTTATTGAGTCTTCTAAACCAGGAGCACGGTCTCCATTTACTTATATCTTTTAATTTGTTTCATCAGTGTTTTATATTTTTCAGAATACAGATCTTTCACATATTTTGAAAAAAGATTTATACTTAAGTATTTCATGTATTTTGGTGCTATTCTGAATGGTACTGATGTGAAATTTCAATGTCCAATTGCTCATATGGAAATACAACTGATTTTTGTATAATGCCTTTTTTTTTTTTTTTTTTTTGAGACAGGGTCTTGCAAGTGCTGCCCAGGCTGGTCTTGAACTCTTGGACTCAAGCGATCCTCCTTGCCTTGGCCTCCTAAAGTACTGGGATTACAGGCATAAGCCACTGTGCCTGGCTGGAGCTTGTTAATATGATGCTGAGGACTTGGGAATCTGTGTTTTTTATTCTTGTGATACCTTCAGTTTCGATATCAGAAAAATGCTGGCTACATATACTGAGTTGGGAAGTGTTCACTCCTCTTTAATTTTCTGTGGCAGGTTGTGCAGAAGTGGTATTATTTCCTCTTTAAAGGTTTGGTACAGTTGCCAGTGAAACTATCTGGGTCAGAAGCTTTCTGTGTTGAGTTTTTAGTTAAAAACTCATTTTCTTGGCTAGATGCAGTGGCTCACGTCCATAATCCCAGCACTTTGGGAGGCTGAGGTGGGAAGACTGCTTGAGCCCAGAAGTTTGAGACCAGTCTGAGCAACGTAGCGAGTCCCCATCTCTGTAAACAATTTCAAAATTAGCTGTGTCTGGTGGTGCGTGCCTAAAGTCCCAGCTACTGGGGAGGAAGAGGTGGGAGGGTCGCTCAAGTCCAGGAGATCGAGGTTGCAATGAGCAATGATTGCACCACTGCACCCCCGCCTGGGCAACAGAATGAGACCCCATCTCAAACAAAACAAAGCAAGAAAACTTCATTTTCTTTAATAGACAGGAACTATTCAGGTTATCTCTTTGTTACTGAATGATGTTTGGTAGTAATCTCTTCCAAGGAATTTGTCTATTTCATCTAAATTTTAGAGTTTATGGACATAAAGTAGTGATGGAAGGTTATTGCACCACTGAACCCCAGCCTGGGCAACAGAATGAGACCCCATCTCAAACAAAACAAAACAAGAAAACTTCATTTTCTTTAATAGATAGGAACTATTTAGGTTAACTCTTTGTTATCAAATGATGTTGGGTAGTAATCTCTTCCAAGGAAGTTGTCTATCTCACCTAAATTGTAGAGTTTATAGACATAAAGCAGTGATGGAAGGTATATTTCTGGGCTCTCAATTCAAATCCATTGACCTATATGTCTGCTCTTAAGCCAATGCCATAGTGTCTTAATTAGTGCAGCTATGTAGTAAGTTTTGAAATCAGGAAGCGTGAGTTGTTCAATATGTTTGTCTTTTATATTTTTCTTTTGTTATTCTGGGTCCCTTATATTGCCATACAAATTTTAGTATCAGCTTGTCAATTTTTGCAAAAAAGGCTGCCAGGGATGGTGCTGAATCTGTAGAGCTATTTGGGGAGTTCTGCCAACTTAATGTTAAGTCTTCTGACCTATGAATGTGTGATTTCTTTCCCTTTATTTAAGTCTTCTTTAATATCATTCAATAATGTTTCAGTACAAGTCTTACATTTCTTTTGCTAAGTTTATTCCTAAGCATTTTATTATTTTTGCTATGATTATAAATGAAACTGTTTTCTTGATTGCATTTTTAGGGTTTTCATTACTAGTGTAGGGGATTCTGATACAAATGGTTACTGGATATTGAGCTTGTGGGTACAATACTGCTGCATTGGTTTTTAAGTTCTGATACTCTATTAAAATGGATTTTGAATGACTTTCAATATTCAGGATCATGTCATGTGAATAGAGATGGCTTTATTCTTCTTTCCAATATGATATGTTTTATTTCTTTTGCTTGCCTAACTTCCCTGGCTATAATTTCCAGTTCAGTGTTGAAGACAAGTAGCAAGACAGGATATGTTTGTCTTGTTACCTTCTTTTGGGAAAGACATTTTTGTGTGTACAGAATTCTAGGTTGACAGTTTCTTTCAGCACTTTAAGATATTACTGGACTATCTCTGTCTTACACAGTTTCTAATGAGAAGTCTGTGGTGATTCTTGTCCTTGTTCCCCTGTAAGTAATGTGTCCTTTTGCTCCAGAGGTCTTCAAGGATTTATCTTTGGTTTGTGGTGGCTTAGGTATGTGTCCAACTGTGTGTGTATATGTGTGTGTGCACACGCATGTGTGTGTCTGTATATACCATGATTTGGGATCTTTGCTGGATCTGTGGTTAGATGTTGGACTGCTTCGTACTGTCCTGAAGCTCTCAGAAGATCTGCAATCCTGTCTGTTTTTTTTCCCACTCTTTGTAATCTTTGTGTTTCATTTTGGGTACTTTCTATAGACCTGTCTTTAAATTCACTGATTTTTTTCTTGGCTATTTGAGGTCACAGATAAGCCTCTGGTGGGCATTCACTTGACTCTTTCTTAGTCTCCAACTCTCTGCTGAAATCCCTCATCTGTTCATGTCTGTTGTCTAGCTTTGCCATTAATGCCTTTAGGTCATATTAATCTTGGTTATTTCCACTCCATCTCTGATAGTTCCAACATCTGGGTTGCCCCTGAGTCTTTCTCTGCTTTGTCTCTTGATGGCAGGTGTGTTTGTCTTATATTTTTAGGGGCATCTCATACTTTTCCTTTGTTCTTTTTAGTAGACATGAGGTCTTGCTGTGCTGCCCAGGCTGGTCTTGAACTCCTGGGCTCAAGTGATCCTCTTGTCTTGGCCTTCCAAAGTGCTGGGATTACAGGTGTGAGCCACCATGCCCAGCCTCTCCTAATTTTTGAATGAATTCCAGACTTCATGTGTAGAACAGCAGAGACTAAGGTGTGTGTGTGTGTGTGTGTGTGTGTGTATATGTGTGTGTGTATATATATATATGCATGCCTGGAAATGGGTATGCCTCTATTACTAGACTGTTAGAGAGTTCAGTCAATCCAGCAAGGCACTGAAATGGGCTTGGATTTTACTGTTGCTATGGTGACACTCAGCACATGGCCAGCTTCAGATTCCTCTCGCACTACCTCGTGCTTAAAGCAGGGCCTGGGTTTCCGGAGGGTTTTCGCCAGGTTTCCCACCCCACCCTCCCTTGGGTTTTGGCTTTCCTCATGTGTCTGCACCTTGGGGGGCTTCTCTCTCTATGCTCTTGTGCCTCTGCTACAGCTCGACTGCTGTGCCTGTTGCCTGGAGGCTGCTGGCCTGTTGGAGGCGTCCGAAGGGCTCTCTGTTGCTCCGGCCCAGACTCTGGCTGAGGCAGGGCCTATGTCTCTGGGTCCCAGGGCGGAGCCTTCTCAGTGACTGTCCTGCTCCCTGCAGTGTGCCACACATGGCAGGTCCTCGCCCTGCTGGAGACGGAAGGTTTTCTTTTGCAGTTCTTCTGTGGCAGTGGATCTTTTCCTGTGCTCTGGGGGTGACACAGTTTGCTGCCTTTCATCAGTTCTGTGGGGAGCAGCACAGGAGAGCCTGCTGCAGGCCCACACCTCTCAGAGGCTCTTCTCGTGTCCCACCTCAATCTTCTGGGTGAGGGCCCAGTGGACGTCCACAGCCTGTGCAGCCTGTGGCTCCCGAAGGTTCGAGATTCTCCATTGGCCCATGTTCAGCCTTGCGCAAACCACTGCCAATTTCAGGTGAGCATTTCTCCCCGCCAGCTCCTTCTGCTCTGCTGCAGGGAACTGGTGCTCATGGCCCAGCTCTCCTTGGAGGCACCTCTTCCCTTCCCCGCTGGGCATCTCACTTCCCCTGCCACCTCAGCTCTCTGATGGGTTCAGGAAAAGTCAGAATTTTATAGTTTTTCTGCTCTTTTCTTATTTCCAAGGTGGGAGTGGTGCTCTTTCCAGCTGTCTGCAGGCGGAGGTGGAACCAGGCTGGGGCTTTTGCCCGAGCAATGTTTGCCATACACTTGAGGCCGAAGGAACTGCCCACTGGGCCCTCTACACGTGCAGCCAAGCAAAACCAGGATGAAACTCTCTAAGAACGCACGGTTAGAACAACCACGTATTTGATTTAAACAACACTGAATAATCACAGTGTTCTCTAAAACAAGCCTGTCTGACTTGGCTGATAAACCTGACCCCTGACTGTTTAACACTCAGCAGTAATTTACCAGACAGGCGCTGGCACTACGGCCAAGCGTGGAGAAAGGTGAGCAGAGTGGCACCGCACGGTCCCTTCCCGGCTGTGGGAGGAAGCTGTCCTGCTGCCTCGGAGACTGCGAGCACCAGAGTCCAGCTGGTGGTGGCTGAGTGGAAACAAAGTCAGAGAAGCTATGTCTCCCACTTCCACCCACCAAGTGCGTTCTTCACGCAGCTTCCATCCAAAACCAACGACTTATTCTATTCTGGTCTTCCTGGAGGGGAATCGACCTATCCATTTGCTTTCCTTCTGAACTTTCCAGGAAAGAACAGGAAGCACCCATTTTAGAAGCTGCAGCTGGGGTGGAGCCAGCTGTCCTCCTGAGGCGGGTGAAGCCCACAGCAGACTGAAGTGGATAAGCTGAAGATGAGCTGAGGATGAGCTGGGGATGACCTGGGATGTGCTGGGGATGAGCTGAGGGTGAGCTGAGGGTGAGCTGAGAATGAGCTAAGGGTGAGCTGAGTTGGGGATGAGCTGAGGGTGACCTGAGCTGGGGTGCGCTGGGGATGAGCTGAGGATGAGCTGAGATGAGCTGAGGATGAGCTGGGAAAGAGCTGGGGATGAGCTGGGAAAGAGCTGGGGATGAGCTGGGGATGAGCTGGGGATGAGCTGGGGATGAGCTGGGGATGAGCTGGGGGTGAGCTGGGGATGAGCTGGGGATGAGCTGGGGATGAGATGGGGATGAGCTGGGGATGAGCTGAGGGTGAGCTGGGGATGAGATGGGGATGAGCTGGGGATGAGCTGGGAATGAGCTGGGGATGAGCTGGGGATGAGCTGGGGATGAGCCGACGAGGTGAGCTGGGGATGAGCCGACGAGGTGAGCTGGGGATGAGCCGACGAGGTGAGCTGGGGATGAGCTGAGCATGAGGTGAGCATGAGCTCGAGGACGAGCTGGGGATGAGCTGAGGACGAGCTGGGGATGAGCTGGGGATGAGATGGTGATGAGCTGGGGATGAGATGGGGATGAGCTGGGGATGAGCTGAGGATGAGCCGAGGATGAGCTGAGCTGAGGGTGGCACGAGGGGACTTCTCAGGCTCTGCCTGCTGCAGGTTTGTATAAAGAATGTCACACAGAGTGTCATTCTCAGAGGAGAAAAACAAAACAAAACAGAAAAAGTCATTTTCGTGGCAGAATCTATGACAAGATGCTCAATGTCCATTGCATAGTGAGAAAAGCGGGACTGGAAGCCGTGCAGGCAGGGCAACCCTAGTGCTGGGAGGGAACCCTGCGTGGGGACTGTGGCCATCTTAAGTCGCTTCTTCACTGCCTGAGTTTCTAATGGTGCACTGAAACCCCAGCTGCACAGCCGCAGATCTGCTGACCCGCACCCACCCTAGAGAAGTGGATGCTCTCAGGGCAAAACAAGATCCGCAGGCTCTGCGGAGCCGCCAAACAGAAATCCCCACTGTAGCTTTAAGGGCTGTGCGAAATAAACTGGGCTCTGCATGTGATGCCTCCCAACAGTGTATCGACTCTTAAAGCTTTTTATAATTAAACATGGTATTTTAGTCTGTTTTAATCACAAAACTAATAACTATTCTTTCTAAAATATTCAAATCACCCAGAAGTATATGATGAAAAAAGGAACAGTTCCCTTGCCTGGCTCCAACTCCACCTTCTAGAAGTCACCGTGCGGCCAGCCTGCTGTGCAACTGGCCAAGCCTCCTTCCGTGCTTGTTCCAGTCTACAGAAGCACAGAGTTTGTGCAAGCATTTTGTACAAGTTGATCATTTTACCTTTTGGATCAAGGACATCCAACCAAGTCCTCATAGAAAGATACAACTTAAAGAATTTTAATGGCTATATAGTATTCTATCCCATGGATCCATCATTTTAAATTAACTCTCCTACTAAGTGATTATTTTCAACTTTTCCCCATTACAAATCGTGTTATCACGAATATCTCTGGGCAGAACCATTTCATGGACATGTATGTTAGTGGTTTTGAAGAATATATGCCTCCTAGCAGGATTGCTGGCTTTGCAGGTATACCTGTTTCTAATTCTGACAGTTACTGCTTAATTGCCCTAAGCAAAGGGAGTACTGTACCCACCCACCAAGAGTGTCTGAGAGTTCACATCCCCCTACAGCCTTGCAGGGATTGATTCTCTGGATAGAATCAATTTTTGAAACTTTCCAACTGAGAGAAGAAAAAAGTCATATTACTTTTGTAATCAGAACACAATTCAATACATCTTTTTCTTTCTTAAGCACATGACAGACCATTTTTAATATTCTTTTGTGGTTTCTAATGCAGACATGAGCTCCATAAACCAACATGGGAAGAAAGGAGGTTGCTTCACCAATCAAAGGTGAGCCACAGACAGAGCACGGCTCTTTCTAGTCATACGGACCTGTAAGAAATCTGACGGTGAACTAATAAAAAAAGTTAGTAGACACTGTCCTTACCACAGTGTCTTTGGATGCTCATCCTGCTAATCACTAGTTGCATGTCAGTGTAAACTGGTCATTATTTTGTGACCTGGTAACTATTTTAGTTTCTTATATACCTTGAAGCGGTTTCAGGTTTGCAGTTCTTCTGTTCTTTTTTAGGTTCAATCCTAGCCTTAGAGCTATTTTTAGTTTACATGTGAAGCAGGCTAATAACAAAAAGTTCCTAATGCAGCTCGTTACACAAATGTTGTTAGATGATGAATTAAATCAGTAAAAGAATACCTTTATGAATACCACCTAGAAAAAGTAGGAAAACAATTTTTTTTTAAAACAAGATAAAACACCTCCTGCTTCCTCTTCTAAAGTTCGGAAAAGGTCTCTAATGTTAAAGACGCTCCTAGGACTGCAGTTGCTATCAGGAGTTACAGGCGACGCCGACCACAACACGGCGCTCTTTTCCATTATGACACCCAGAGCCTGTTGTTTCAACGACAACCAAGTGAGATTTGTTTTCAAATACTTGGCAGGGGCAGAGGAAGACAATCGTTTACTCATTCAGCAACCGTTTCCCGGCAGCTCCTACATGGATCCCCTTGGACTAATCTCCTCTGCATTGTCCACACTGCAGGACCTGCCGACAGGGCCAGACCACAAGGCTGACACCCTCCAGCTCCTCCGTGCAGGTGGGAATTCTCAGATGTGCAAATGGAGGAAGATGAGGGCAGGTGGAGGAGGGGCTGCTAATCTGAAGAAATGGAGAGGAGATGTTGGGTTGGGGCTTGCATACACTGGAACAAATAGACACACACACACACAGACACACACAGGGACACACAGAAACACACAGACATACATACGAGATACACACACAGACACACATACAGAGACAGAGATACACACACACATCACACAGACACACACACAGAGACAGACAGACAGACACACACACACACACACACACACACACACACACACACGGCCTTCCACATGCCTCTGGGGAACTTCCTCCTGCAATCAGCTGCTGTGTACTTAAAAATGCTTAGGAAAGGAAAGCAAATCCTTTGGGGGAAAGTCAAATTCATTTTTAAGTTTAAGAGCAATGAGTTTTGGATTATCTATGCCATTCCTCTTTCATCACAGGATAGATGACTGAGAATAGGCATTTTTCAAGGACTTCAAGAAAAGCCTCTCATTATCACACCAAGAAATTACCATCATGTACAGCCATTGCCATCCCAGCAAGAGCGAAGACCAGACCATCTGGGTTTCTTAGTCGCCTGACCTTATCTGCCTTAAGCATGAGACCACATCAAGGACACCAAGCTTGTTAATAATAGACTAAATTCCATTGACTTTTCAACAGACCGGGCCGCAGTTCTAGAGGACAGCCTGGCAACCCCGACACAGTGTCCAGCCACCTCCCAGCTCCGGCTCACTCAGAGTTCAGGTGGCTCCTGCTTCCTGCATCCAATTCCAGGATTTGTGTACGCTTTCCTTTCCTAACCAGAAGCCTCCTAGTGATGGGAAGCGGCACTTCCCTCTGTCTGCAGGGGACGCCACCCTCATGCCACCCGCAGGTAAGCAGCAGTGAGCCCAGAGGGGACGCCACCCTCATGCCACCTGCAGGTAAGCAGCGGTGAGCCCAGAGGGAATGCCACCCTCATGCCACCTGCAGGTAAGCAGCGGTGAGCCTGGCAGGTGGGCCTGGTGAGGGGCTTCTGACCAGGACTGAATCCACCAGCCTCAACGATCTCCTGGGGTTTGTTTCTTTAATTCTTTTCCTCCAACTCTAAAGGTGCTTCATGCTTAGTGTAGAAACTGTGGAAGAGACACAAAAGCAGCCCAATTCAGTGCTGTCGTGGGTGGCGCCATTTGCGAATCTCTAGTTAGGAGCGGGCTCTTCTGGTCTTCGTCGTATGCACATCTGTGTCTGCGCATGGGAAGCACAGCTATGATTGTTCTGTAAATCTGGGTTCTTGGTCTGCATTTTTTCTTTTTAAGGAATGTTGTCATGAGCACTTCCTTAGGACACTATTTTTAATGTTTAACTTTTCAGTAGCTCCAATAATATCTCATCAAATATTTCATAACTTTTTAACTATTCACTCTCTGTGGACATTTAAGTGACTCTCAATTTTCATTCTTATAAACAACACAGAAGTCATCTATATCTCTGATTATTTTCTCAAGACAGTATTTTAGCAGAGTCATGACTGGGTCAAAGGGAAAGGCGTTTGATGCTTCCTGGCAAGATGCTTTCTAGAACAGCCAGGCCACTGTCCACCCAGGTTCATTTGAGAAGTGGGAGGCGAACTCCTCTCTCTCTGCAGTAAAGGGGCTCAATAGTTCAAGCTTCATAGCTTGCCTGCCTCAGGGGCTGCCTGATGGTTCTGTGTTTTTATGGACAGAAATCAGCATTCACTATGAGGACAGGACCACAGGGGCTGAGCTGTCATGGGGTCCAAATACCATTCACGGAGATGACTAAGACGCAAGCTTGATAGACAATCGAGAATAAGCTGAGAGTTTCAGCTTTCAATTATATATGAGGGAAGAGGAAGGTTTGCCCAGAATGCGCTTTAGATTTATACAAAATCTCCACGAGTCCCTGCTGGGCCCTAGCAGAGAGATGAGCACTGGGACCGTGCTGACAAAGCAGCTCCCGCCCCGTTCCTCGAAGAGGCCGAGAGCCGCCGCCCTGCCTCAGCCCGCAGGGACAGTAGTCACCGTGTCCACAGCACACGGCGCTTGTTAGGGCTGTGTCAGGGTTGAGCCTCAGAGACGGTCTTGTGGTGTAACCCCAAATGTGCTGGGATTGGCTGCAGCAGGCTTGGTCTAACAGTCCCCAGACCTCTGAGCCACCCAAGCGTGGCCTCGGGATGGGCCTCGCGTGATCCTCACCGGTAGGGCGTGGGAAGGCCTGTAGTGACCCTGTCCGTTGAGGCAAAGTGACACCTGTCACACTGGCAGGCTGCGGCGAGGCAGGTTCTCTCTTTTTGTTTGGCGACAGGAAGGTAAGTGAAGTCTGTTTCTTTTGTGGTTCTACCTTCACCATGAACACCACGACCACAACCACAACCACAACCACAATGGGAGGCTCCCACAGCCACAAGCCTTGAGCGTTTATGCTCAAAGAAGTGGGACAGACACATGTTCGCTAGGACTCTACTCTGAACCCCGTGCCCCGGGCGCACCTTCATGACGGGCTGGGCAAAATAGCGGGCGCTCCAGTCGCAGAACCCCGTCTGCACCGTGGCGGAGATGAAACTTTTGTGTCCAGCGGCATCGTCCGCGTCGTCCGCAGTCTTCAGGGTTTAAGCAGGAGGGTTGGAAGGAAAAAGAAACACCAGTCAGTCATGCCACTCCTCAGCTCAAAAGAGCTCCAGCTGGGGACAAAGGCGTTGCCGGGAGCTCTGGGATGCCCCTAAGGACGGCACTTCTGTGCTCTGCTCACTTCCGTATCCTGGTGACCGAGAACCCCTGAACGTCTGCCCAGGGATTGAGGGGCCCAGGCTGTGAAGTGTGAGCCACGTCGGTCCCACCATTCCCAGGGCCGACCCAGCACAGCTCCCAAGTCAACTCTAGCTGACTGTTCAGACAGCGCCACGTGCGTCCATGTGTGCTGGTTTATCAACCCCCAAAAAGCCTCTGCCGCTTGGTTCCAGGACAGCTCCTGTGATGGCCCCATGACACCAGGCTGAGAGCGGGGACTCCCGTGTGAAGTGGCCTGGACGGAGCGCACAGCTGTGCAGGCTGACTGGGGCTCCCAGCCACTGGAGAAAGAGGATGTGGAGCTGAGGAGGACTGAGCTTTGGGTGTTTCCTGTTGTGGAACCTGCAGCGGCCAGGGCTGTCAGAGTCTGTGTGTGCTTGTGCAGTGAGGCTGGGCACCAGGGGTCTCCTGTGCCACGCCATGTGGCCTGCTGGTGTCTCTCATGCTGTGTCTTGGCCCAGGGAGCTCCCCGTGATCCCAGGGCAGGTGCAGTGAGAGGTGCATCCCCTCCACCCTGGGGCAGCTACTCTGGCTCCACAGACAGAGCCATGGCCCAGGGTGGGGTCGGGTGGGTGAGCTGCACGTGCCGGTAGCATTGCTCCCCAGGACCGCGGCCTCCTGTCCCCATCAGGGCCTGGCCAGGAGGCTGACCCTGCACTTGGGGCTCGGTGGTGGTTCTCGCTCCTCCTCTGCTGAGACACCGAAAGTCCAGGTGGGCGGGGGCTGAGCAGCACCTGTGGGGACCTGCCCGCTCTTGCCGTGACAGCTCTTCTACCCCAACGTGGCCGTTCCTGCTCCAAGGCACCCTGCAAGGTGGCCGCTAACTTCTTTTAAAATCACTGGATTACCAAGCGAGCCCTGGACCCCACTCCATTGCTGAGCTGATCATGCTGTCAGCACCCAGAGCAGCTGGGTGTGCTGGGTGTGCCCTCAACTGACAAAGTGGCAGCACCTGGACGAGACAGCCAAGGTCTCCGGACCAGCTGCCACCTCACACCACTCTCATAACCCCAGCAAAACAAAGCACACATTCCTCTCTCCAGAAATATCTTTTTCAACTTAGTTAAAGGCAAAGAGAGTACCTATTTATGCAGCGTACTTGGATGTTCACAGAAAAGACAACACATTCAGAACAAATGCTCTGCAGTGCAGCTGCCCCCGAGGGGACGCAGAGTGCTGTGTGCCCAGGAAGGGGAGAGCCAGGTAACCCTGTGCTCCTGTTTCATTACATGGAAGCTGCCCAGAATGGTGAACCCAGAACCAGGGGTGGAGAACCGGGACACACCCGGCAGTACTCCTAAAGAGTGCAGGCAGAGGGGTGCATGAGCGAGGGCCAGCGCCTGGGTCTGCAAAGGCAGAGAGCGGCCCACAGATCCAGGACGACAGGGCGGGTCCTGCCCCATCCCATGGTGATGTAAGCAGCCTGAGGCTGAGGCCATGAGCCCCCATCTGAGAAGCAACGCCCTCAGTGTCCAGATCACGAGGCAGCCGGGCCTCCGTACCTGCTCTGGGCCCTTGTCGAACATCTTCCGTGTCCGGGGGAACTGGTGGGAGTGAGGGGTGTACTGCGCCCCCGTGGGGCCTGTGGTGCCCGGCCGGCCAGAAGGCAAGTCTCGGCTGACCGGCTGCTTGGCCACGTCGTTGGTCAGGCTGGAGCTGCTGGTGCTGGACGCTGGAGGGGAGCCCCTGCCATTGGGAGAAAAACAAACACTGCATTCTCTGCAGAGTCTGGGGCTTCAAGAGGAAACACGGAACAACTTCCTGGGCCACCTGCGCCCTCCCAGGTGCCACCAGGGCCCAGGGTGTCCTCAGTCGCCTGGCATGCCATCGTGGCTCCCAAACCCCAGCTGCTGGTGCCGAGTCTATGCTGCTTGGTTGCCCGCCTGGCAGGGGGCAGGGTTGTCCCTCATTGAACTCCAGCGCCCTGGGAGGCGGCGCGGACAGGACGAACCTAGCTCAGAGTCGAGTGGGCTGGGATGTGAGAGCTCAGTGCACAGCAGTGCCACGTCCTGAGGTGCAAACACCTGTTGGTTACCCATTTGGAGATCTAGATCCCCTCTTACAAACTCTGGAAGGCCACAGAGACCAGGCTTAGTTCAACTTTTGCTGAGACGATGTGCACATGAAGGGTTCCTCAAGATAGGGGAGAGCTCAAGGCAGGGCTCAGATCAGGCGGGTACCGGAGTGTCCGGGTGGGAGAGGGAGAGAAAACGCCCGTTAGAGAGTGGGGAGGAGACGAGATCAGGCGGGTACCGGGGTGTCCGGGAGGGAGAGGGAGAGACAGCGCCCGTTAGAGAGGGGGGAGGAGACGAGATCAGGCGGGTACCGGGGTGTTGGGGACGGAGAGGGAGAGAGCACCCGTTAGAGAGTGGGGAGGAGACGAAGCCAAGACAGGGTGGGGAAGGAGGAGGATGGGGAGGCCGGCTCAGGGAGAGCTCAGCCCGTGGGGCCCCGGTCACCACATGGACCTGCAGGCTGAGTGGGCGGCACTTACCCCGCCTGGTGGATGTGCACGCCCTTGTTGGTGGGGCTGGCGGGGGCCGACTGCGTGAGGGAGGAGGTGTCCAGGACGCGCTGCGGCCGGGCGTTCACGGTGGCCTAGGGGCAAAGGCATGGGGGTGTGAAGGTCAGACGGGACGCGCTCCGCGGAGGCCACCACATGAAGCAGAGGCTGGTGGCTGCCGTGGAGCCACTTTAGAATCACAGAAAAGTCCTTTAGTCGAGGAAGCACCAACACCAATGGAAGACCCCAGCTGGATTCCCCCCAAAGGCAATCCTGAAGCTCAAACGGCGTTCTTTACTCTTGGAGGACACGCATCCACTGGGCGAGCCCTGGCGTGGCCGTGTGAGCCGGGATGTCTGGGGAGGAAGCTCTGCCTGAGGCTCCTGAGGGGTCCGGGCCTGAAACCTCTGAGATGGACAACGGCCCACCCTCCTCACATTCCCTGCTAGAGGGGCGGCTCCCGGCGGCCTCAGTGTCCTCCCCTTGCCTGAGGCTGGGCCTCCACACCGTCCCGGCCTTGAGTCCAATTCTCAGCTCTCAGGTCAGAGGCTGCGAGTTGAGGCCTGGGAAGAATCCACCAGCCATGCTCTTTCCGGAGCCGGTGACAGTGGCATTCGCGGAGGGTCAGGGAGTGCTTCATCCACCCGGGACCTGGCCGGTGGGCACGGGGTGGAAAGCCACCAGCAGCCTGAGGCCTCCACACAGGCCACTGTTTACACCCCCGTGTTCCTCAGGAGGCCACAGAAACTGTCAGGGAATGACTGCAGGGGGCTTGGGCTCTCTCCAGTGGCAAAATGGGCTCTGCTGCCTGGGCTGTGACGGGGCCTGGAACTCAAGACCGCCCTTAACACCCTCCTGGCGGAGGGGCTGCAGTCATCCTTCCTCACGGGCGCACACAGGTGGTGCCGGGTGCACTGCATGGACGGGGAACCTTCATCTCCAGGACAGACGTGGCTGAAACCTGCCCTGGGGAGGGGTGCACTAGCAGGCGCAGGGGGCGGCTGCTCCCGGGGGGTGGGGAGCAGGGTGGTGCACAGCTGGCACAGCCTAGTGGGCAGCATGAGGTTCCAAACCACCCCTTCAATGCAGCCGTCTGCGGATGAAGCCGAGACCCTGGGCTCTGTGAGCCTCCTGCCAGACACCTGCAGGGCTTGAAATTCTACCACAGAAAAAGATTTGTACCAGCTTGAGCCCTCGCATTCAGGAGGGAAGTGGTTTTGCTATGATTTTTTTAAGCAGGGTTTTCTGTGGATCTGGAGACCAGCTGTCGGCGTTAGTGAGCAGCCGTGAGAAACCACACAAGGCAGGGCGTGCGCTGCCCGGCCACTGACATGACCTCGCGAGGGCCCAGGTGCTTCGGGGCGGTTTTGTTCTGAGTGCACTGCGCAGTGGGGGGAACGCGGGTCCCACTGGGTTCTGGACTCCAGAGGCTGTGCGAGTTCAGAAGGGCCTGATGGGGCCGGGGCAACCTCATCTGTGTCAGGAGGATGGGGCCAGCTGCTCCGTGAAGGTGCCCACTGATCCTGCAGGCACAAGCTGTTCCTTGAGCGCCGGCCCATCCCAGGCTGCGCTCCAGCCAGAACCCCGTCCTGCGGGTCCGCATCCGTGTAGAGCCTGCACTGTCTCACATCCAGCCAGCCAGAACCCCGTCCTGCGGGTCCACATCTGCGTGGAGCCTGCACTGTCTCACATCCAGCCAGACAGAACCCCGTCCTGCAGGTCCACATCTGCGTGGAGCCTGCACCGTCTCACGCTTTTAATTATTCACTTAGAAGTTAGGAACCTTGAACCTGCAATTTAGCCAACAGAACATCAAGGAAAAGAAAACTTGATCCTGAAGTCTTCACTCATGTAACATCGACGCTTCCCAGATTGTCCTTTCCTTCAAAATGCAAATAGCAAGAAAATGGAACCATAACTTGTCTTTAAGCAACGTTCCTATTTTTTAAATGACAAGAGTAATACATGTTCTTTCCGAGCTTGTTTTGTTTTGGTATTAAACTATTCGGCCAGCCCTAGACACACAACCACTCCACAGAACCTGCCAGACATATGATCCCTTCAGAAGTCTAAAAACAGAAAAGCAAGTTTTTGACTCTGAACTTTATATGTGCCTTCTCAAAATGTCTGGAAAAACAGTGGGAGGTGACGGGGAAGACAGAAAACTTCTGGAGTTGAAATAAAGCCTTCAGCAAAACCCACACATGCTCAGACGCTCACAGAGCACAAAGGCTCAGGCGCTGCTGGGCTGGGGCCGGTGACTCAGGGGCCCTGGGGAGTCCCACTCAGCTGCCTGGGGTCCGTGCAGCTCCCACCCTGCCACCCTGCACGGAAGCGCCCGCGGGAGTACCGCGTGGGAGCCGTGGTGACGAACCCTCTGCTCCGCCCACTCTTCCAGGCAGGGAACTGATCCGGCCCTCGGCATGAATTCTTGCAGCCCCTGGGGTTATGAGATGAGACCATCCTGCTTTCACATGGCTTGTACCTGTGGCTGCTGTCACAAAACTAATTTTCCACCACTTTTGGAAATCTCGTGAGAGACGGACACACACCTGGCTCAGGAGTGCCCCCGCACCCCCGCCATTAGTGTAGTGACCACAGGGTGTTGGCCTAGAGGGAGCTTTCTTTAGCCGTGCACTTCCTATTTGTTCAACAAACATTTACTCAGCGTTGACTGTGCTGGGTGTGGGGCCAAGACTGTGAACATGAGCAGCGCGTCCCTCAGAGGTGACCTGGCAGACCTGCCTGCCTGCCTGCGGTGTCGGCGTGAGGACAGGGCGCTCAGCAAGCAGGAGCTGCAGGGCGTGGCTGGGGCAGGGGCAGAGGCAGAGGACCAGGAAGAGTCCTTTCTGCTGGTCCCTGCCACCATCTTAGAGAGCACAGCACCAGGAAGGGTGAACAGAGAAGGCATGGCGCTGGCAGAGGCTGGGTTTGGTGATGCAAACTGGAGGGCTGAGTGCGGCCCGCACAGCCTCTGTGGGCCCAGGCCTGCCTCGAGGACACAGCACCCTTCTCAGCGTGTACACCCCCAGAGCCCCGGCTCACTCACAGCCTGCAGAGGTCAAGGGTGTGCAAACACACCCTCTAGGGAGGTCTGAGTCCAGAGAGGACGGCAGCTGTAAGAGGGTCAAGGTCACGGCTACAAGACAGGGCCTTTCTTCCACTCCCCAAGCCAACCTTCAGCGGTGGCAGATATGACTTTGCTAACAGTTGAGTTCTCAGCACACTCTCTCGGGCCAGTGTACACATAAACACTCTTTGAAGATGGAGTTGCAAGTGTCTTTTATCCACCCCTGCCTGTTGCAGCTGGTGAAGTGGGGACTGGAATGAGACCCATCCTGTCTCCTGTGCCCGGAGCGCCACCTCACAAGGACACGGGGGAGTCTGATCCAATGCAGATAAAAATACCGTACATTTCGGAGACTTGGACAGTGAATTTTCCCACTGGATCTTGACACAGGGCTGCGGATGCCAGCGTCAGCTTCTGGCTGCTCTATCTTGGGAGGAAGTGGAGTATTTCAGAAATGTTCCTGTTAATTTTATATCGAGGATCTGGATTCATGTGTGAGAAACTCTTAAAAAGGGATTCCCAGAGGATTATCCAGAGGCACTTTTGGGCTAAGAATAGCGCAGAGGCTGCTGGTTGCTTGGTGGGGGAGAAGAAACCCCTGCAAAGGCGTGTGCTGCTATTTCTTCAAGTCATTTTTCTGCAATCTGCGTTTCCTACATAAATCCTACGAACTCTTCTTTTGGAAAAGTAAGTCCTAGGTATTATTCCATTAAAGCAACATGGTGACTCTTAACTAGCTGCCCATTAGTTACAAAGGAAGCCTTAAGGAGTTTCACTTGGGGCCACGGTGCCCTCAGTCCTAGGTGCTGCGGGAAGAGAACTCTGTGTCAGTGGAGGCCGAGGTGTCTCAGCCCACCAGCTCCTTCCCTCCTCAGACCCGGGTGTGTGGGAAGGCTCGGGAGGTTCTGGAGTTGCTGTAGCCCCTTTTCCACAGAGGATGGTGAGATGGCTAAGGAGCTGATGGCAACACAGACACGAGTGCTGACGATGCAGCTTGCTGTATGGAGCCCCCTCTGCACCCGGGCGGCACAGGGACAGAGCTCTGCATTTCTTACCACAGCCCTAGTGGGGTGGGGGTCATACAATGATCCCAGTTTTAAGTTTTATAGATAGAGAAATGCAAGCTGAGAGGCATGAAGTCACTGGCTGAAAGCTGGCAGAGCTAGAATGGGGTTCAGGGCAAAGCTGGTGCTGTCCCTGCCTGAAGGAGCCCCAGGCCCCAAGAGCCAACCTAGTGCCTTGTGGCTATGACCCCCGTGAGGGTGCTCGTGGGGCAGCCGCTGCCTGCAGCTGCATGGCACTGTCTCACTGAGAACAGATTCCCGGCCACCACCCCAGAGCCTGGAGTCTGCATCTCTGCAGGGGAACAGGGCATCTCCATCTGGATGGGTGATCCAGGGGCGCTTCTGCTCTAGCTGGGCAGGGCCCACGGGCATTGGGCAGCGTGGCTCTAAGGCAGGGCCACGTCTGATTCTGTAGCTATGCTAGTCCAGGCTGATGCTGCCCTTGTTCCCCAGGTCTGTAGTAATGGGAATGAGCATGCGCATGAAAAGCTTTCAAGCTGTAGATGTGACATGTGTCTAGGCTGTTCACGTTCATTAGTGCTGCTGGCATGCCACATTCCTGGGACGGCTCTTCCCACTGTTCTGAGCGTCCCTCCTTTGGGTGGAGGTGCGAGGACTAAGACAGGTGAGGCGAATGCTCACTGAGGACGCAGAGGGTGTGCACACCCGTGGCTTGGTGGGAGAGGCAGTCGGACACTTCCATGCAGCAGGCCACCGCTGAAACCAGGCAGGGGTGGAATGGGTAGCATGGCCTTCAGGGGCTGGACGTAGAGCTCACGATTCCCGGAGTGGTCCTGAGCTGGGAGAGAGCCTGATGGCTTCAGAGAGGTGTGGTTCTAGAGGGAGGGATGATGGTGGCAACAGAGAACTGTCTGTCTCAGTTAAGGAAATGCCATTTGACGAGGTTAAAAAGAAATCAGAATATCTATATGCAGATCGGCTGAGATCACTGGAAGAGAAATTTCAGAGAATTTCAGAGGTAAAGACAATTTTAGCAAGTGCAGAACTACTTTGGTCTAGAGGCTAATTGCAAACATGCTGAATTAAGAAATCCTTACGATTCAGGCAGCTTGAGAGAACAGAGGGTAGGGACAAACAGACCGGGCTCTCTGGGTTCTAAGAGATGCTGTCAAGTAGGAGGAGAGAAAATTCTGGCATGACAATGTGATTTTAAAAGAAATGTATCCATGGCTGGGTGCAGTGGCTCACGCCTGTAATCCCAGCACTTTGGGAGGCCGAGGCAGGTGGAACACTTGAGGTCTGGAGTTCAAGACCAGCCTGGCCAACACGGTGAAACCCTGTCTCTACTAAAAATACAAAAATTAGCTGGGCATGGTAGCGCGCGCCTGTAATCCCAGCTACGTGGGAGGCTGAGGCAGCAGAATTGCTCGAACCTGGGAGACAGAGGTTGCAGCGAGCTGAGATCGCACCACTGCACTCCAGCCTGGGTGACATAGTGAGACTCAGTCTCAAAAAAAAAGAAACCTATCCATAAGTAACTCATGCTACGAAAGCAGGAAGCCAGGCATCAGGCTTGGGATGTTTGGTGCTTTGGAATATGCTTTCCTGGGTATCTCAATCTTTATTTTCACTCTCTTTCTTTTATTTTTTTGAGATAGAGTTTCGCTCTGTTGCCCAGGCTGGAGTGCAGTGGTGCGATCTTGGCTCACCGCAACCTCCGTCTCCTGGGTTCAAGTGATTCTTGTGCCTCAGCTTCCTGAGTACCTGGGAATACACGAGCGCATCACCACACTCAGCTAATTTTTGTATTTTTAGTAGAGACTCTTAGCCAGGCTGGTCTGGAACTCCTGGCCTCAAGTGATCCGCCCGCCTTGACCTCCCAAAGTGCTGGGATTACAGGTGTCAGCCAGTGCACCTAGCCAATGTTTCTTTTCTTTTTTTTTTTTTTTTTTTGAGATGGAGTCTCGCTCTGTCACCCAGGCTGGAGTGCAGTGGCACAGTCTTGGCTCACTGCAAGCTCCGCCTCCCAGGTTCACGCCATTCTCCTGCCTCAGCCTCTCCAAGTAGCTGGGACTACAGGCGCCTGCCACTACGCTCAGCTAATTTTTTGTATTTTTAGTAGAGACGGGGTTTCACCATGGTCTTGATCTCCTGACCTCGTGATCTGCCCGCCTCGGCCTCCCAAAGTGCTGGGATTACAAGTGTGAGCCACCGCGCCTGGCCTTATTTTCTTTATCAGTGACTTAGGTCTTCATTTTGTAAGTAGATCAAAATGTCATGGGATCCTTGGGGTGTTGCTTTGCCAGCCAGAAACCTCTGTGGCTGCTGATGCCTTTGCCTGAGTTTTTACTTGGGCCCACTGGGCTTGTTATGCCCATTCAGCCTGGCAGGCTGTGAGTGGCTCACACTGCTGGCCCGAATCTCACACCTGCCAAAGGCAAGCCAGGCGCAGAGTGGTGAGGGGTGTGAGAGTGAATGTGGGGTCCAGCCACTGTGCGCAGCCACGCATGCTGGCTGCAGGGGGGTGAGCAGCTCTAGGCACTGGCATGGATGCCAGCTCCCTGCAAGGCTGCGGCTGGGCCAGGTGTACTACAAGCAGCTTCAACATCTGGCACTGGGGAATGCGGTGGCACCTGGAAGCCTGGAGACGCCAGGGACTGCAGAGCCCCAGAGATGGCATCACAGCCCTATTTCGGGGTGCTCCTAGGTCTGGGTTCTCTGAAGGGCTGCAGCTCTTCTCTCCTTTTCCCGTCTCTCCTTCTTGTCATCTGCAAAGTGGCAAGCAAGGGGCATGTTTCAGCCCTGTTTGTGTTATAGCTCTTGTAGCCCTGCCATTTGGCGGGTCCCAAGTTCTTGTCCTGCGTCCAGGAAGAATGAGGTACACGGACAAGTGGAGGTTGAGCAAGCTGAAGGGGAGCTTTACTGAGCAACAGAACAGCTCAGAGGAGACCCACAGTTGGTAGCTCCTCTCTGGAGGCAGATTGTCCTCATGAGTGTTCTGCTGTCAGCAGAAAAGAGACCCTGGAGTGGGTAGCTCCTCTCCGCAGCTGGTTTTCCCGATGTCTGCTCAGCATTCAGCACAGAGGAGACCCTGGAGTGGGTAGCTCCTCTCCACAGCTGGTTTTCCCGACGTCTGCTCAGCATTCAGCACAGAGGAGACCCTGGAGTGGGGAGTTCCTCTCCACAGCTGGTTTTCCCGACGTCTGCTCAGCTCTGAGCAGAAAAGAGACCCTGGAGTGGGTAGCTCCTCTCCGCAGCTGGTTTTCCCGATGTCTGCTCAGCTCTCAGCAGAGAGGAGACCCGGCATGGGTAGCTCCTTTCTGAAGGCAGGTTATCCCATCATTTCCTCGAGTCTGGCTGAGTCCAGGGCTTTTATGGGCTTCAAAGGGGAGGAAGTATGTGCTGACTGATTCACGGGCAGCCATGGGCAGGCTTGGAAAAAGCACCAAAAGTTCCCATTCTGGTCCATCAGCCCAGCCCCCAGTCTTCAGGCTGCCCCTGGCTTGAAGGTGGCACTTCACTGGGGACCCGCCCCTTTCTGCCCAGGACCCTGTCTGCCTCCTGCCATCATCTGTAACACCCAGGCTGATTGTGCCGAGGGGCACCTGCAGGCCAGTGCCGAACTGCCCTCAGTCCCCACCCTCAGCCTCCCTCCCATGCTCGTTGGTGCCCAAAGTCCAGAGGGGGCTGAGGCAGCAGGCAGTTGACATGTGAGCACTGCCCTGAGCGTGTGCACAGCCAGCTGGTTGCAACAGCACCTGGATGCAGCCTCAACTTTGCTCTGAGATTGAAGTGGGTGCCAGAAGCAGGGAGAGGCCAGGCAGCGGGAGCAGGCATTTCCAAGCCTGCAGGGGTAGGGGCGCTTCCTGGGCCCCTGAGAGCACAGAGGAGCCATGCTGGGTGGCTGCAGCTGCACCTGGGAGGGTGGAGCTCCTGCCCGCTCCTGGCCCCCAAGAGCAGAGATGGCTGGGTCCGGAGCCACAGCCGGATGGCTGCAGCTGTGCCTGGGAGGGTGGGGTTCCTGCCTGCTCCCGGCCTCCAAGAGCACAGAGATGCCTGGATCCAGAGCTGTGGCTGGGTGGCTGCAGCTGTGCTTGGGGAGCATGAGTTTACCGCCCTGCCAATTTGGAAGGGGGTGGGGTTTCCACCTGTTCCTGCCTCCTGCCAGCTTTGTGGAGCCCATGGCCCTGGCCACACCTGCCCAGCTGTAGCTGGCGTCATGGCAGCGGCCGCTCCCAGACTGGCTGCCACTGCCATCAATTTGACCTTTCGTTAAGTACACTCCTTTCTCATCTCCGTCTGCATGCATGAGTCCTGCGATAGAGGCAGCGGCGGAGCACAGGCACACACACTCTTCACAGCATCAAGAGGCTGCAGCGGTGCTTCTAGGTGAGTTTGTGCATTTATGCTCATACATTTTCTCATAAATTATAATATAAGCAGTGATCATGAGCACGTGTGCCCTGACAGGTGACCACCTGTGGCTTGAAGGTTCTTTCTTGGCATTGTCCTAAAACCACTGAGGCGAGGACTGCTGGGGCCACAGGCAGGCTCCTGAGGGGCGTCAGTCTCTTCTTTCTACTTCTACGTAGTCTGAAATTTTCCTTAAAAAAACCTAAAAGCAGGCCAGGTGCAGTGGCTCATGCTTGTAATCCTGGCATTTTGGGAGGGAAATGTGGGTGAATCACTTGAGCCTAGGAGTTTGAGACCAGCCTGGGCAACATGGTGAAACCCCATCTCCACAAAAAACATGAAAATTAGCTAGGCATGGTGGTGCGCCCCTGTAGTCCCAGCTACTTGGGAGGCTGAGGTGGGAGGATTGCTTGAGCCCAGGAGGTCGAGGCTGCAGTGAGCCGTGACTGGATCACTGAACTCCAGCCTGGGTGACAGAGCAAGACCCTGTCTCAAAACAAAACAAACAAACAACACCCCCAAAACTAAACCAAGAGAAAAGGAAGCTAAAAGCAAAATGAAAATCCCAAGCCCATGGAATAGGAATTGAAATATATTATAAATACATGAAATCAGACCACAGCTCTAGAGCTGTGTGGGTTCTCTCATACAGAGCTGGTGGCAATTTCTGTATTTGAATATAGAATTCTACAGGGCATTCCATAGTAATAAGGCTGTTTTAGACTCTGATGAACAAAAATTTGGCTTCAGAGTTAAATATCTAAAATAGGCTCATTTCTCTGTAAAATGAAATGTAATCCCTTCAGTTCCTAGAGCAGGAAAATAAGTCATTTCTTGAAATTAAAATGAAGACAAGAAAGATTTATGCTTCCAAATGCTTTAGTAGCAATGTTTACTCTTAAACCCACACACATATATACTCACACACACACACACACACGTGCACACACACGCACACAGACACACACACACAAGCTCATGCTACATTGTGCTATGCATAGCAAGGTCTCTAGCAGAGGCCTTCTCTTGACTCTGGTCTCCACCCCTCTGGCTGTGGCATGTCTGCTGGAGTGATGGTCATGTGCCTTAAGGTCTCTGTGTCATTCTAGAACAGCAAAGCAGGCACAGAAGGCAAATGCCACTTTTATGGCGGTTTCTGGGGCTCAATCGGATAGCACGACAAAGCCGTGTGTTCGAGTTGCTATAACCCGCTAACACGAAAGGTACACGCAGGTGCTTAACTGCCTTACCGCGGCGGAAGAGGGGGGCGGGCCGTCCAGCTAGACTACATGTCACACACAATCCAAAAGGGCGCTGGGCTGTGGAGGCTGTGCTGGGACGTTTGCTGAAGAGCAGAGAGCAGTGTCTTCTGTGCTACACATGCTTAAGAGCTTCCTAGGAGGAGCTATTTAACAACTGGAGGCCAGGTCCACAGGAACGCACTTAATAGTCCTTATATTTCAAGATTAGGCACTTGGATTACAGTTTAAAATAATTCAGGCTAATTTTTCAGTAAGGTTAAATACACAAAAGCCACTGAAAAATAAACTTAAATAGGCTGAATACTGATTTCATCATGATCAAAATACCCAAGAAGCTAAATTAATTGGGGGAAAACGATTGAATCTCCTAAATAGCGCTGGCCTCCAACTATGCAGTCAGGACAGAGCAAGGCTGGTCCACGGCCACAGCCATCCTGTGCCTCCAAGAGAAAGAAGAGGCCACCAGACACTCCTGTGTGTCAGAGAACTGCCAGCAGAGACAGTGAACTGGCCATCAATCCTAAAAACTTAAACCATTTATTAATGTTTGTAAAAAGCTTTTACAATTATTTTAGTGCAAATGGCTATTTAAAACTCAACCTTGAAATCTTAAACTAAAAGTGGTAGAGGCTATTTAGAGTCTAAAAGGGCAGTGGTAAGTGGTAAGAACTGATTTTCCCTAATCTGTAGCAGGCAGATGTGACGGTTTCAGTCCCAATCCTCCAG
Organism: Hylobates moloch; assembly: GCF_009828535.3. NCBI lineage: Eukaryota > Metazoa > Chordata > Mammalia > Primates > Hylobatidae > Hylobates > Hylobates moloch. The sequence continues at coordinate 6,778,724 of NW_026652290.1, read as the reverse complement.
AGCGTCAGCTCATCTGAGAGGCCTTGGGACCTGCTGCTCTGGCTTGGGGGCTCTGTGTGTGGTTTCCTCAGGGGTGTTTGTGCAGTCTTAGGACTTTCTTTTCTTCTTTATTTCCTTCCTGTCTGCTTTACTGCCTCCCCCTCTTGGTCTCAGACCATAATGTGTAACAAACATATATTTTTAAACATTGTTTTAAAAGACACGGTCTCACTCTGCCACCCAGGATGGAGTGCAGTGGCGCAATCATAGCTCACTGCAGCCTTGAGCTCCTGGGCTCAAGGGATCTTCCAGCCTCATCCTCCTGGGTAGCTGCGACCACAAGTGCTTGCCACCACGCCTGGCTAACTTGTTACTATTTTGTAGAGATGGGGTTTCACTGTTTCCCAGGCTGGTCTCAAAACACCTGGGCTCAAGCGATCCTCTCTCACCTTGGCCTCCCGAAGTGCAGGAATTACAGGTATGAGCCACTGCACCCAGCCTAAGTTTTATTTTGTATTTATCCTATTCTTAGTTTAACAGCAAATAATTATATTATTCTTAGTTTTCCTACCGCATAATGAAAATATTAACTTAATTGACTGGCTATTTTCAATAGACCAGTGACACATAAAAGAAACCTGAGGAGACGGCCTGCTGCCTGGGGATGAATGTTGCCAGGTACCCGTGCAGCTGGCCACACCACACGGTGACAGAGGCGGCAGAATCTGCTGCGGGGATGCGGGGACGAAGGAAGCAGCAGAGTCCGCTGCAGGAGGGGAGGCCGGTACAGAATTAAACAATCTGGACCTTTCCAAGTTGGCCAATAGGCTACTTGTGACTATTACCTGTGATACTATAAAGAACAGGCCAGGTGCAGTGGCTCACGCCTGTAATCCCAGCACTTTGGGAGGCTGAGGCAGGCGGATCACGAGGTCAAGAGATCGAGACCATCCTGGCCAACACGGTGAAACCCCTCGTCTCTACTAAAAATACAAAAATTAGCCGGGTGTGGTGGCTCACGCCTGTAGTCCCAGCTACTCAGGAGGCTGAGGCAGGAGAACTGCTTGAACCTGGGAGGCGGAGCCTGCAGTGAGCTGAGATTGAGCCATTGCACTCCAGCCTGGCAACAGAGCGAGAATCCACCTCAAAAAAAAAAAAGAATTGAAGAAGAAGCGACTACAGACGGTCAGGTGATTTCAAGCTAAGATATAACTAGACCAACAGAAAATAACTTAGTTGAAGGAACCAAAAGCCACACAAGTATAATATCAGCAAAAGGAGCTGAGGAGCTACAGGAACCCTTGCTCGATGGCCGGCCAGGACCCAGAAGGCCACAGCAAATGAGAGGGGGAGACTCGATAGCTCATTTGGAAAAAGCGATGGACTAGGATGCAGACCCTGGCACTGAGTGATACCCGAGCCAACGCCATAGCTGTGACGAGGTCGGGTGAAGACGGAGAACACCACAGAGGCTGCAAGAGTGTGGCCTTTCCCTGCATTCTTCCTGCAACATTTCTGTAAGCTTTTGAAGTTTTATCAAAAAGTTACCAAAAACTTTTTAAGTGCTATAATGAGTGACTTCTAATTCCACGTAAATCATCCAACTTCCATAAGCAACTAGAAAACCAGGAAAAATACCGTAAACAATTGTTTTTGGACACTGGGTGCTGGGTGTCGCGGGCCTGTGATCCCTGAGAGAAGGGAAATAAACAGCTGCCCTGTGTCCAGCTTGCACGTGGTTTCAGGCAGTCCCAGGCCACAGCGCAGAGACGGGGAGCCCAGCGCTTTCAGGGAACAGGAGACAGAGACTGGGGCTCCAGGGAGGCTGCAGTGGCGAGAATTTGCAGGACAGAGCACTGGAGAGGGGAAAGCTTCCAAGGTCTGCAGGGAGGCCCCTGGAGTCTTTGACTAAGTATTCATCTGCTCATGGATACAGTGACAACCCACGAAGCAGAGTAAAAACAGTGGGAAGGCGGTAGGCCAAATGCCCAGAGCTCACAAAAGGGACTGAGAAGAGTTTACAGTCCCCAAAGAGAAAGGACTAAAATCAATGACCTTTGCTTCTATCTTAAGAAACTAGGATGAGAAGAGCAAATTAAACTCAAAGTAAGAGAAGAAAGCAAGCTTCATTGATGAAAGCATCAATCAATCAAATGGAAAATAGACAACAGAGAAAAACCAATGAAACCAACAGCTGATTCTTTGGAAAGTTCCCTTTAGCTAGAATGGCCATGAATAAGAAACCATTAGCTGGAAAGGTTTTGAATGAGTCAAAAATTACTGCTATCAGATATGGAAGAAAAGTCTGGGTGTGGTGGCTCATGCCTGTAATCCCAGCACTTCAGGAGGCCAAGGCAGGAGGATCACTTGAACTGAGGAGTTAGAGACCAGCTTGGGCAACACACTGAGACCCCGTCTCTACAAAAAAATTTAAAAATTAGCCAGGTGTGGTGGTGTGCACCTGTAGTCCCAGCTACTTCCAAGGCTGAGGTGGGAGGATCGCTTGAGCCCAGGAGTTGGAGGCTACAGTGCGCTGTGATGAGGTCACTGCATTCTAGTCTGGACAGAGTGAGACTGTCTTAAAAAAACAAAAAACAGGAGCGGTGGCTCACTCTTGTAATCCCAGCACTTTTGGGAGGCTGAGGCAGGAGGATCCCTTGAGCCCAGGAGTTCAAGATCAGCCTGAGCAACACAGGGAGACCCCATCTCTTACAAATAATTAAGTAAAGAAAGAAAAAAAAATGGAAGAAGGGCCAGCACTATAGCTCACCCAGACATCAGAGGATCCTTAAAAATAATGGCAGTCCTCCCCTAATTGCCTTGATAGGGGTCCAATGGGAGCTGCACAGACACAGAATTCGGGGTATACTGTACACCCCCAGATTCAAGATGTTTGCAGAAGCTCGTTGTGTTTATTTTCTAAACTGTGGGGTGGACTCGGGCACACCTGGGGTTCCTGGCATGTATACTCGTAACCAAGAATCAGCAGCTGCAGTGCGGTGGGGAGCGCCCGGCACGTACCTTGTAGGCGATGCTGTTGAGTACTTTCATGGCCACGTCTGAGACCTCTGGATAGGGGTCAGCAGCCAGGTGCAGTAGGACTCTCCAAATCTGAGTGTAAACACTGTTAAAGGAAACTCCTAAGAGAGAGAAATGGGAGATGTTTTAGTACAAAGTAGCTGCCAATGAGGCTCCTAAGGCGGCTGCATTTTTTGAAACTTTAACCCTGGTATCAGAAGTGTTGCTTTAAGGAGTTGAGGTTACAGGAAGCCCCCATTTTGTTATTCTGGCAATGGGTAACGAGATTCAAGAATCCTAGCTGATCACTAAAGGCTTGATCACATGGATTCATCTTCTGAGGCCGAATCTTTCTAAAACGAAAACTGCATTGGAAAGGGTGTAACTTTCCTTGAAATGCCTCAGCAGATCAGAGGGCATGACCACACTCCCGGAGGAGCGTCTCATGTCACGTCCTAGATTTCCAGGAGCCCCCGCGGCCCATGGGTAGTGGTGCATGTGGCATGGACGTCTGCACCGCACCAAGTTCAGCACGTGCTGCTGTGCACTGTGACCCAGGGAGCACTTCCTGTCCACCTCCACGCGCTTCCTGCCCACCTCCACGTGCTTCCTGCCCACCTCCACGCGCTTCCTGCCCACCTCCACGTACTTCCTGCCCACCTCCATGAGCTGGCCCTGCTCTGAGATGCTGGGACTTCACGAAAGGTTGATGTGCTGTGACTTTTGTCCCTAAGCCTCTCCCGACTCACCCAACACTCAATGCAAGGTCCTGTGCTGCATGCTTGGATACAAAGACAGACAAGGCAGGACCCAGCAGGGACTCAGGCTCGTTTATAAAATAACACTGGTGAGTCGTGGGCATGGAGGGAAGCGCTGAGGCTTCGTCGGTGCAGCTGCTCAGTCCTATTTAATTCCCCAGCAATCCTACAGGCAGGTGTCACCCCTAGCGTCACCGAGGAAGGTGAGGCCCAGAGGATGAAGGATGTGAACGCACACCCATCAAACCTTTGAGCCATGCTACATCCACGACAGCGTGCAGCCTCAGGGAGCCGCAGGAAGGAGTAAGAGTGACTCCTTCTGTCGGCAGTGGGCTAGGAGGTGAAGGCCAGGAAGGCCTGGCGGAAGAGGCACGAAGGAGCCGGGCTTTGAGGGGAAGGAAGATCATTCTCTGGGCAAAGGAGGGGTGGGGCGAGGGTGGGTAGCACAAACAAGATCTGAGACATTGAACAATAAAGCACGGAGGTGATAGGGACACGGAGCCTTGGGGGATACCCGACAGAAGCCTGCAGGAGCAGATCAGAGATTGCGGGGTGGGGGCTGTGAGCACTTGGAAACCAGAAGGGAGCGGCAGGCACGGGCCATGTGGGCTCCTGGCGCAGTCAGCATTGGCTGAGGCCAGGGAGGAGGCTGATGGAGCAGGCATTGCGGAACTGTTGTCCACGCCATGCTGGACCCAGAGAGGCCAAGAAGGGAAGCAGCAATCCTGGTAGAGGCAGCAGGTCCAGCAAGGGCTGGGCCGATGACCGGAGGTGCTGAGTGTGGAGGGCAGAGCGGGGCCAGGTGGTGCCTCCCCTGCCTGTGGGCACCAGGAGCGCCAGTTTCCTGACAGGCTTGGCCCCAGAGGTGGAGGCAGACAGGGTCCTGCCCTCAGTGCTGGGAGATGAAAAGGGATCCAGCCACATAGAACTCCATCTTCTTTATTTTTGGGGAAGCTAGACAATTTGCTGAGGAGCAGGTGCTTGTTCATTAAACAGAGGTTCAAAGGATTTCAAGTGAGGTATGATTCCAGGCCACCCGATTGTTGGTGAAAGAGCTTAAGCATCAAAAGCCAGTGGAGGACCTCGTGTCACTGCATGAACACAGCTGCGCACGTGGAGGACCTCGTGTCACCACAGGAACACAGCTGCACACGTGGAGTGGGTTTTGCATGACACAGTCAAGTCCACGGAGATGGAGGCGGGTGCGAAAGTCAATGTGTGTGTGGGTTCTGCAGATGCCTGCGGCCACTGGCTCACCTCCACCTATGGCCTCCACTCAGTGAGCCCAAGACAGGCTCTACTTCAGCTCCACATATGGCAGGCCGGTGTCTACCCCTGCTGTGCGCGCCCCCACCGTGAGTGCAGAGGTCAGGGAAGCCCCGTGCCCATGGCTCCTGAAGAGGCCCCCATGAAGAGTGCATGTTGCAGTGAGTGAGCATCTCCAGGACTGAGCCGTGTGGAATCAGAGCTCAGCTGCCATCTAGGAGGTCACGCTGCCAACTAGGAGGTCACGCTGCCATCTAGGAGGTCATGCTCTGCTGCTGTGCTGCCCGTGCTGGCGTGAATCATGAGAGGCTGGGACCTTTTCTGGGAGCTGACATGTCTCACCCCACAGGGTGAGTTTACAGCCTTCAACCAAAGGAAGCATTCTTCCCAGGGACACGTCCCCTGCAGGTCTTGCCCATGCACATGTGTGCCTGGCCGGTGGTCCCTGTGCTTGACCTTGTGCCCAGGAGGAGGCAGTGGGGGCGTCTTGGGGGCCTAGGGCCCAAGCACACCTGGACTTCAGCGCCACGGCGCCACGCAGATGCACCTTCTGCTCAACCGTGGTCCTGCGCCGCATGGACTGGGACAGAACTGAAGCCTTCCAGCTCTCAGATTGCACAGCTCTGCGATAGCCATGTGGATCCACAAGCAAGTCTCGGAAATGTCAAATCGGTCCAGACTGTGGGAACACTCCCTAGAGTCTCCTCTACCCCAGCGGATGCTGGCTCCTAGGAACTGCTCCATGCAACACAAGGACGTCGGCGATGGCTGCGTCTTCAGTTTTTTAGAGTGAGCGGGTGAGCTAGGAGATGTGGCCTCACTGGCGAAGTTCGCTACCGCCTAGCTCCACGACACTCTCTACCACAGGTGACAGGATGGCCCCGCAAGATGCCCATTGGTGACTGCCCGTCTGAGACCCACTCCCCTTGATTATTCTGGGGTTCTGGGCTCCCCACAGCTGAGTGAGGCATTGAAGCAGTTCCCTGCGAGGCTCGACTGCCAGGTGAAGGGGCTGTGAGGGGCAGCTGGCCTTATATTAGAACCCTCCTCACAAGACCCAGGGGCGAGGACCAGGCCACTGTGAAGAATAGGGCACTGGGCAAGCCCAGAACCCAGGGCAGGCGCGGCAGGAGGCCCCTGCTCCCGGCGGCCCTGGCAGAGTGCGATGAGGGTGCAGGCTGGTGGCTGCTCAAGCCTCACCCACAATGTGGGGGGCCACAGACGCGGGCACTGGGGGTCTAGGTCAGGGCTCCACAGGACACTCCAGGTAAGGACCTTGGCAATGTGTGGGGCGGGGTAGGGGTGCGTGTGAGATGTATTAGCTGCTACTTTCATCGAATTTTTTTTTTTTTGAGACAGAGTCTCGCTCTGTCGCCCAGACTGGAGTGCAGTGGCGTGATCTCGGCTCACTGCAAGCTCTGCCTCCTGGGTTCATGCCACTCTCCTGCCTTAGCCTCCTGAGGAGCTGGGACTACAGGTGCCCACCACCACGCCCGGCTTTTTTTGTATCTTTAGTAGAGACGGGTTTCACCGTGTTAGGCAGGATGGCCTCGATCTCCTGACCTCGTGATCCACCTGCTTCGGCCTCCCAAAGTGCTGGGATTACAGGCGTGAGCCACTGCGCCTGGCCACTTTCATCTAATTTTTAAAAACAGATTTGTATTACAGTTGGCCCTCTGCATCCACGGATTCAACCAACCACAGATCGAAAATATTTGAAAACAAAACAAAAAGTAATACACATAAAAAAAACCAAGAGAGCATAACCACTGTTGACACACTGTGCTGGATTTAGTATTATAAGGAATCTAGAGATGATTCAAGCACGGCGGGGGACGTGTGGGGAACGCAGAACTGTCACGCCTTTCCTAGCAGGACTGAGCGTTGTGGGCCCTGGAGTCCCCCACGCGTACCGAGGGACAATGCTATTGTTGTTGACCTTCGTGCAGACTTCCACTTACATCAAAGTCCAAATACTGTTTGTGACTCAACAGGGGAAAAAAGATCTAATTTTGCCAGTCTTTTTAGCGACAGTGGATTTTATAACTATGTACCAGTAAAAAGTGTGACGCTGTGATCGTGGAACTGCTGTCTTTATTTCAAGTCTTTCCTTGGTTTGGCCACAATCTTCTCTCAGGCTCCGTTGTATCAACTGTCCTGTTGTTAAATCTGCCAGTCCCCAAAATGACTGCAGAGACCTTCCCATCGGATTCGAGTCCACCAGGAAGGAGGTGAGGCTGCTTGGGTCCTGCCCTGCAGGGAGTCAGGGACTGGGGGTGTTGAGCTTAGAAAGGGCCCCTGCTGGCACTCACAGAACTCCCTGTAGGCACGGAGAACCTATTTTCATGTCTAGACTAAAAGCAATAAAAGATCATAACGAATGGTTTTAGAAGTTATTGTTCAGAGCCCAATGGTCACAGCTTTCCAAATAGCATACAAGGCAGGGAAATTTACTCAGCGCTCTGGCCGACTCTGAATCCCAGAAGCTCCCGGGCTGGCGGAGCAGTTTGGAGAAGACAGAGTGTTCCTGCAGGGGACAGCTGCCAGCCGCCACCCCAAGGTTGAGGGGTCGGCAGAGCGGGTTGCGCCCTCTGATGTGCTCACCCAGTCTGTGGTGGCCAAGACCCTCTGCCATCCTGGGGAACCAGTGCCCCAGGCCGAGGGCTTCCGCAGCGGCCCCTTTCTTGTGACCCTTCCTGCCCCCTCAGGGGCTGCACCCACGACTCAGTGTGCCTGTTACGAGAATCCCGCTGACCAGCTGCTCCGCCCTCCCCTCCTCCTGGGCCGGCCGGAGCCGTGGACCCTGCAGCTGCCCACAGGGAAGACGCAGCACCTCCCGGGCCAGGTGGGTGGTGCGTCTGCATCGTCTCCTCAGCATATTCAATACCCCTACGAGACAAACATCATAATGCCTTTAGTTAAGGACTTTTGCCCTAAAAACATAATCCTGTAGCGTCGGAAAACTGTCGTTCATTTTCTCACCACCGTCTTCTGACGAGAGTAAATCCAGTTTCTGGGTTGTGAAGCCTTCCTTCCAAACCCGCACAGTTCCTTTGGCAAAAACCCTGCTTAGCTTTCTTTTGGTTGAGCAAGCACCAGGCTTTTTTTTCTGCAAAGGCACAAACCAATACCTTCTCTGCCCTGAAACCCAGACCTCGAGGCCTGGCCGGAACTCACTACTGGGGGTCTCTGGGGCTGCACGCAGGGCTCGTAAGGACTCTTTCAGCTTCTTGATACCTTGGAAAAAAGGAAGGAAACTGTAGTTCTAGGTACCCAAGAAGGTGAGGTGGGAGGATTGCTTGAGCCCAGGAGTTTGAGGCCAGCCTGGGCAACATAGTGAAACCCTGTCTTTGGGAAACATTAAAAAATAAACGAAGGGAGAAGCAGTTGCTATGGCCCATCCTGTGAACACCAATGATGCAGCAGTGCAGCCTGCCGCAGTGTGCGCGGCTGAGAGGCCTGGGCAGGCCTGGGGTGCAGGGGCCGCCACTGTTCTGTGGCCTCCCAGGAGCCGGGCAGTGCCCCAGTTTCTGGGCTCAGGTCTCTGGGCTCCTCTCTCCTCCAAGGGCAGTAGTTCTGGCTCCCAGATTCCGAACGAAGTAGGAGGGTCAGGACTTGATACCAGCTCTCCCGCAGAATCCCGTGTTCAGGTGTGGAGAGCACAGGCGGCCTGCGGGGCTTCTGGCTCTGCCGCTAGCCAGGGCCCCCAGCTCCTCCGCTGGGTGAGCAGGGCGCTTCCCACAGCTGCACCAGGGCCGGCTCCACACTCCGCGGGGCTGTGTTCCTTTCTTGCCCTCCCCTCCCTTGCATTAGTCCATCCGGCATCCATTTCTATGGCAACACATTTTCAAAACTGTAAGAAATGTCACCGTATTTAGCAGAGTCATGAAAACTGGTCCCATCTAGGCCAGGCCTCTGATCTGCGTCCCTGCCGGCGCTCTTGGGATGCGGCTGTTTCTGCGGGAAGAGCACTCTCAGGCCACCAGAGTCCCGAGCAGAATTAACTCCGCCTCGCCTCTCAGCACGGGTGTGCCTGGACTCTGGCTGCGATGCAGGGTTTCGGGAGGGAAGGCGGGTGGAGCACACAGCAGTGCGGCCCCCCACGGGACTGCACTCTAGCTGGGAGCTGGGCTGGACAGACGAGTGTGGGAGTGACGTGGTGCGGGGCCACATGCATGGGTGTCTGGGGGTGAGGAGGGTACCTCAGGCTGGGTCCCAGGACATGTGGACACAGGCCACAGATGCTCTCCAGCCGTCCTTCCGTCCTGAGCCGCTCCACGGCCACTCGTCGGCGTCAGGAACACAGGTAAGTGCAGAGGGCAGACGCACGGGCTGGGGGCCGGGACAGGTGAGGCCTGTGTCCACACGTCCATGCGTTAGCAAGAAACAACTTTACAGGACTGTGGTGGTAAAAATGGTGACATCATGCTTTGATGTGCTGGGTCAGGCACCTACACGGGGATCCTGGTGGTGGGCCAGGCAACCTCTCAGCAAGACCACCTGGCTCTGAGCTGCACGAATGGCACAGGGGCTGGGCCAGGGGCCAGCCAGGGGTGCTGCGGGCAGGTGCAGTGGGGCGGCTGCTGCTGAGATGGGGGGCAGGAGGCTGAAGGAAGGCCTTGAATGTCAGACAATGGTTTGGCCTCTACAGAAAATATGGTTTTAACGAAGGCTTCACCTGGAGGGTGGTGAGGAGCTGGCGTGAAAGAGGGCCTGCCCAGTTGTGGTCTGCAGAGAGCAAGACCCAGGGCAATGAGGCCTGGTGGGATGGGGGCACTGGAAATAGGAGGGGTTGATGAAGGGGATTCTTGTGGATGTCAGGCCAGATGAAGGGCTGAGTGAGAGACAAGCAGGATGGAGACATCAAAGAAGATTCTAGAACCTGATGCAGTGCTGAGACCTGGGTTCTCATTTAGTTTCACGAACATTTATCCTACCCCACCAGGGCCAGGCACTGCTGGGGGAACCTGGGCTCCATCAGTGATCAAAGGAAGCCAAGTACCAGCCAAGGGGCTTCATTGCCACAGGGGAGATGGGAAACACGTGATTGAGGGTGCAACAATGCAAGTGCTCTGGGGAAGGCAGAGCAGGGAGGGCGCTGGCGATGGGGCTTCTGGGGGGCCAGGAAAGATGGAAAGGTGCTGGGGCAGGGCTTCTGGGGCACCAGGAAAGATGGGGAGACATGGACACTCCAGGTTGCCATGGTTCTGAAAGCCTCTGCAATCTTCACTGAAAGGGACTAAAGAGATTGCTGTTCTTTGGCTGAAATGAAAGAAGAAATTGGCTGGAAACAGGGAAGTGCTGCGCATAATGGGATTCTGTGTAAGTTATGAATTCTAAACACTTAGGTAAGCACGGTGGTTTCCAGGTGGTGTGAGCGACATCTCACTGAATATGAATGAGGCTGGCTTTGCGGGGGCGACTTTGTTTTTCTTCCTTCCTAAACCCCAGCTCATTGTGAAACTCTTTCCTGTCAAATTTCCTAAGATTTGAATGATATACGAATAAAACTCAGTTTTCTCCAGCAAAAAAAAAAAAAAAAAAGTCAGGAATCAGATTGTGTAAGGATGGTGGAATGGGGAGCTCAGCTCCTTTCAGAAGACAGAAAAGAAAGAACGGGCAGAGGAGAAAACTCACGGAGGCCAAGCCCCTGTGTCCGGGCCCCAGGCTGCTGTGCGCTTCCCATCTGGGTGGCCATCAAAGGAAAGTGCGATTCTTCGCCCTGTACTCCACTGAGACCAGTACCGAGGAAAACAATGGCATTTACTCATCACAGACAAGAGCTAAGTTTCACACAGGAGTTGGACGGGGCCCCTGCAGTCCCTCTTGCCGGTGGACAGCACCCAGGGCCTCAGGCATGGCACGTGCACAGCAAACACCAGCCTCAGCAAGTTTAGCCACCTGGAAACTCCACAGCTGTGAACTTTCTGTAGCCTTCGCCAGCAGAAGGGGAGATACCCACGTGGTATCCAAATGCCCAGGGGGAAAGGGAGGTGCAGCGGGCATGGGGACCTGCAGACGGAAGCTCTCAGCGGTGCCATGGTGACCCAGCGCCACACTGCCTGGCTTGAGCTCCCTGGACCAACAAAACGTGCGGTTCTGCACACTTGTAGACCAGGCGCAACTTTTTATTTTGATTCTTACTTGATGGCCAGATACGTGTGAGTGGAGGGACGAGAGTGAACCGAGAACCCCATGGAGCATGGGCCAGGTAGGGTGGCGGGGCCACCAGGCCCTTGGCAGACGGTGACCAGGTGAGCACCGAGGGGTGATGCTGCTGTAGCTTCCCATAAAAGAAGAAGGCCAGTCGAACGTGGTGGCTCATGCCTCTAATCCCAGCACTTTGGGAGGCCGAGGCGGGAAGATCACCTGAGGTTGGAAGTTCGAGACCAGCCTGACCAACATGGAGAAATTTTGTCTCTACTAAAAATACAAAATTAGCTAGGTGTGGTGGCATGCGCCTGTAATCCCAGCTACTCGGGAGGCTGAGGCAGGAGAATCGCTTGAACCTGGGAGGCAGAGGTTGCGGTGAGCAGAGATCACGCCATTAAACTCCAGCCAGGGCGACAAGAGCAAAATTCCATCTCAAACACACACACACACACACACACACACACACACACACACACACACACACACAGGAAGGCCACAGTGAGCACACAGCCCCAGGAGGGCCACAGTGGAAGCAAGGAGACCCAGGAGGGAGCTGCGACCACCAGGTCAAAGAGCTGCTGGCTCAGGTGGCTGCGAGGCGGGGAGGAGACCGGCACAGATGCCCTGCCGAGAGAAGGATGTGTGGGGGCACAAAGAAGAGTCCCCGACTCCCGGCCAGGAGTCAACCTGAGTAAACACCGGTCCCCTTGGCTGCAGAGGGAGGACGCCCGTTTCTGCAGGGAGGGGAAGGAGATGCCTGGAGCTGATGGTACTGGCTTCAACACAGGTAGCATTGGGTTTGCCAGTTCTGCACTTTTGTGCCCCAACGTACATAGTGGGGGCACTGTCAAAATATCTGGCCAATCCATGGGAGAATCCCAAGTCCTCTGTTTGACTCACAGGAGTGTCCCTGGAGGCTGGGGTGCGGGCAGGGTGTGCTCTGCTGTCAGGCTCTCTGAGCTGAACTCAGCCTTGTTTTTTCTATGGCCTGTGTATGGTTCTTATACTTTTTAAGTGGTTGAAAACAAAATCAAAGGAACAATATTTTGTGAAGTGAAGTTACAAAAAATTCAAAGTTCAATCCGCACGGTTACGTAGCAACATGGCCAAGTTCATTCACTTACACGCGGTCTCTGGCTACTTTTGCACCACAATGGCAGTGCTGGGGAAGTGCCAAGGGGCAGTCCCATCCGCAAAGCTCTTTCACAGGAAGAGTTTGCAGACTCCTGCTCTAACCTACACATGACGGAAGGCAGCTATCACCTTGACCTTGGTGAGCGTGAAATGGGGCAGAGGTGGCACTAACCTGCTGGAGGCGCTCGAGAGCTACTCACAGGAGCTGTGCCCGGGGCCAGGGGAAATGTGTAATCAAAACAGAACACTATGAATTTACATTTTCTAGTACTTAAAAAATATTTAAAATACCTTTTTTCATTGTAGATTTATAAGTAGAATTTCGGCAGACAGGTTTTAAAAGACTCTTGCAGGCTAGCCTGGAAACCTAACCACTATATAGAACATTAATTCTATTTTAAAAGTGTATTCCAGTTCAAAACAAACATCTTACAAGTGACTCTAGGACATATTTCATTGGTGACTTGGCAATACCTCAACTTATACTCGAATATACAGAGTCAACTCTGTGCTTTCTGGGTACTTGGCATATTTTAGCGGACAACCAAACGCACAAAGCTGCAACGTTATTTCTCAATGAAAATTAACAAGTTGGCGTGTCTGGGCTAAGCTGGCATGTCTGGGTTGTCGTGTAGTGAACCTTTCAGTTTTCCGTACCCTGGAGTGCACGGTGCAAGCTCTAGACTCGTTCTATCCAGAGGTGTTCAAGGCAGCAGGTGGCCAAGGCTGGGAGCACACCCACAGGCTTGCCTGGTGGGAACTGTCTTGGCGAATGCCCTGTGTCTGTTTTGGGTCTTTGGGCTCCTGTCATGCGCTGCTGTCATTGTGGCTGGACCGTCATCCCTGGGAACCACAATGGAAGTAGAAAGAGAGCTTGAAGCTGAACACAAGTGAAAAGCCCATCATCAAAACTCACGAGACGGAGACAGCGGGGGGAGCGGGGGCCGGGGGAGGGGGGTGTCCCGCAGACCTGAACACACACATTAGGAAGGAAGCAAAACTCAAAGTTAATGAGCTGTTTTTATTTTCCGCTTGAGAACTGAAACAGGACAAGAGGGTGAACCTACAGAAAACAGAAGAAAGGAAACAAAATAAAGTACTGGAATAGAAAAATAAAGATAAAATCATGCAGTAAATCCACAAAGCCTAAAAGTTAGAACTTGAAGACACTAAAGAAATGAACAAACATCTTAGAGGATTAATCAAGAAAAAGGGGAAAAGGCAAATAAACAACAATAGGAATAAAAGGGGACATATCTAAAGAGACAGCAGATTGGGAATGACAGAGCAGCTAAAACAATAAAGACAGCAGAGATTAGAGCCTCAAGGGAAAGAATGAGAATACTTAGCTGAATTGAATAAAATCTTAGAAAAATAAAACTTTTTGAAGCTAGCTTAAGAAGAAATAGAGAATGTAAATAATCCTATCAGCATTAAAGAAATGGAATACAGAATTCAAACCCACCCTCACAACATTACACTAGCCCAGACAGTTCAGGGGCAAATTCTACTCAGACACTGAAAGAACACATCATCTTTGTCTTATAAAAATTGCCCCCTAGGACAGGGAATGAGGGCACACTCCTGAGCCAGTTTTTGTTTGTTTTATTTTTGTTTTGAGATGGAGTCTCACTCTGTTGCCCGGGCTGGAGTGCAGTGGCGTGATCTTGGCTCACTGCAACCTTTGCTGCCCGAATTCAAGCAACTCTCCTGCCTCAGCCTCCCGAGTAGCTGGGATTACAGGCGCCTGTCACCATGCCCGGAGGAGCCAGTTTTACTAGGCAGGTACAGACTCAATGCCTAAACCAGCCAGGTCAGGACAAGAAAAGTCACAGCCCAACCCACTTGTGAATGCCAATGGGGACCGCCCAAAGAAACAGCTGATGAGCGTTAAGGCAGCGATGTCAGGCGACATTACCATGCTGGGTGCCCCCAGAAATGCAAGGATATTTCACAAGAAATTCAATCCTGTAATTCCCTACACTAACAAACAGCCACGCACAGGGTCATTCTGAGATGCGGAAAATACATTCAAAGAAATTACGTCCATTTATCAGGAAAATTCTTAACTAACTAGAATAGAATGAGAATTTGCACTCATAAAAAAAGTCTGAACCAACGAGAAGGGAATTTCTATAAACTGATACAGAGCACCCACCCAAAAAATCTACAGCAAATGTCGTATTAAAGGTAAAAGGTTAGAAATGTTTCCTTTACTCTCAAGAGAGAAACACAGATGTCCACTGGCATTCTTTTTTTTTTTTTTGAGATGGAGTCTTGCTCTGTTGCCAGGCTGGGGTGCAGTGGTGTGATCTCCGCTCACTGCAACCTCTGCCTCCCGGGTTCAAGTGATTCTCCTCCAGTAGCTGGGACTACAGATTCTACTACAGTAGCTGGGACTACACACCTGGCTCATTTTTATATTTTTAGTAGAGACAGGGTTTCACCATGTTGGCCGGATGGTCTTGATCTCCTGACCTCATGATCCGCCCGTCTCGGCCTCCACCTCCCAAAGTGCTGAGATTACAGGTGTGAGGCACTGCGCCCGGCCTGCTGGCATTCTTTCTTTTTTGCCAGCAACAGGTTTTAAAAAAGATATTACTTAAAATTACAAAAACTGAAAGGTAACGTCATGCCTGTGACCTTTATGCAGAAAGTTAGACTGTCTTGAAGACACAAAGAAGACTTAAGGAAACGGAAACACCCTGTTCAGGAGCAGGGAGACTCATGGTGCAAGGACGCCAGTCATGCCAGGGAATCCACCAATTCAACGCCATTCAAACAACACCCCAATGAGGCTGCTGTGGACACAGAAAACCTGACTGTAAAATGTACACAGCAGAGCAAAGGGTTAAGAGCGGCCAAGACAATTCTGAGAAACGAACTGAGGAGCGGGCTCGACGGCGCTGCCCCCACAGCCGTGTGGTGTCGGTGCGGCCGTG
>NW_026652290.1:6737453-6763074 GCF_009828535.3 Hylobates moloch | reverse complement strand
CACAGAGACAAAATGTGGTTCAGGATATACTTAAGACATGAACATAAAAAGGAAAATTTTAAATTTTGGAAGAAAATGTAGGAGAATATGTTTAGGACATCGAGAAAAGGAAAAACCCAAAAGGCCCAAGTTATAAAGAAAAAGAGAAACTAGAAGATTAAGCTTGTGTGGCACCAAAGGCATCATAAAAAGTCATAGATTAGAGGCATTTTCAATGGATATATTCAGCCAGGAATCAGCACCCAGGATTGTAATGAACTCTTATTACAAACTACTAAGAGAAAGACAAGCGACACAAGGCGAGTCTGTAAGGCTGCAAGGCTGCAACCTCACTGCAAACAAGGCAAATGCAAATTCATGCCACAAGGAGACACCAGGTGTGTCTATCGGACAGGCAAAAGCCGGCCAAGACCGGTGTGGGTAGAGAGTGGCGAGACGGGGGCGCCTGCGCGTTAGAACAGAGGATCCTGTGCAAGGCGTGGGGCGACATCTACAAAAGCTGAAGGTGCAGGCACCGTTCACGCAGCAGCTTCGCTCCAAGGCAAGGCGGCGAGAGGCACTCACGTGTATCCACACTGAAGTACACGCACCACACACGTGCCCGTTTATGTGTATTGAGCACCTACTGTGTACCAGGCATTGGGTGTGGACAGGGTAGGAGGAGACAGTGGTTAACAAAGCCAGGTTCTTGCACGTGTGGCTCTCGAGCTCCAGGGGAGAGAGACGGGCTGGGCCAATGAACAAGTTACACATACAGCACGTCTGCAGTCCACAGTCCTCAGGAGAAAAATAAAGCAGGAAAAGGGAGCAGAGAGTCAGAGGGCAGCTGGGGAAGCCTGATTCCAGGTGGGGGCGTGGGGCTGGGGAAGCTTCTCGGAAGGTGCTGCCGGATGGGGGCTCTGAATGAGAGGGGAGTGGCCACCATATGCCGGAGAAGAGCTTCCCCACCGATGCCCAGGCTGGGGGCCGGGTGGGCCGGGGCCCAGCAGAGCTGGGTGCAGCAAGTGAGGGTGTGTTGGACGTGGGGCTCCATGGTGGCAGGGGCTGAATTCTGAGTTTGCTTATTAAAAAAAGGAACAAAAAGGAAGAAGAAATTAGAACCGGCCTCACTGTCCCCAGACAGGAGAATGGATAATGGAGTCATGGCAGATCGCAGAGGTGAAAGATAAAACCTAGATGACCACCAAAGATACATATTGAAGTCACAGCCAAAGAAACAGGCTTTGCAGGCCACGCATTGTGTGACGGTGCCAACAAGAGGTAAAGGCCTCTAAGTGGGCACCACGTGTGTGCCAGGGCTCATGGCCAGAGAGAGAAAGTGTAACGTCACTAGAGGGAATGGAACCGGGGTGGGGTCTGGGGCTCGACCTCTGTAATTCCTTAAGCTGGGAACACAACACACACACACACACACACACACACACACACACACACACACATGCAGTGCTCTTACGTAAGTCTCTGTAAATTTTTACATGGCTAAAATGTTCCTTAATATGAAAAAAATTCAAGTGAAGCCAGTAAGCCACTCTGGATAGTCAGAACAAGAGGAGAGGAGGCTCGTTTGGTTAAGCCCTAAATCTGTTACCAGCAGTGTGAAGATGAACACAGCTACACAATAAGAAAACACGGTGAAATCCTGTTTCTCCTGTTTTACATTAGCAATCCTGGTGGTAGGACCCAGGCACACACCATTCATGGCAGAACAAGAGAAGAATCTGACCTTTCCATCAGATTTCCATTCCCAGGCAGTGCTGCGTCAAGCTGCTGGGATGCAGGGAAAGTTCTGTGGAGATTCCACAGGTGAGCAGGGCGGGGACAACAGCCCCCAGCCCTGACCGCAGGGCCCTCCGCCTCTCACTGTGGACACTGTGGGGGCCGTCCTGGGCACCAGGGGATGTGAGCAGCTTCCTGGCCTCACCCACTGGGACAAGGAGCACCCCTACTGTACCCCAGTTGCTCGTGGGGGGCAAAACCACCCCCGGCTGAGAGCCACTGTTCTGCATCACCAGGGTGTCCAGCACCATGACGAACTCTCATCCCTCTATGGAAGAAAGATGGAAGGTTCTGGCAGCCTTCCCACCTGGCCAAGCTGGCCAGCTCCGATGGCTCCGGGAGTGGCCTGTAAAATACCATCCCATCACAACAGTGATGTCAACTTCCCCGCTCTCCCCAGCAAAATGTTCTCACTGCCTCACAGTCCAGCTGACTTTTATTCTTTCTTTTGAACAGATAGTTTCAACACCCACTGACCTGATGCAGACACAGGTTCGTGCTGCTCTGTGTGGGGAGGAGACCCTTGGGGCCCCTTGGAAGCAGAAAGGGGCAGGCGGACTCACCGATGAGGGAGTTGAGGGAGGAGTAGGAGCTGGCGCGGCGCATCTTGTCGATGGTCTCGAAGGACAGGATGTGCTCCTCATTCTCGGGGCTGCCCAGGGTGCTGCTGGCGCTGCTGCTGGTGCTGAGGTTTCCAGGGGAGAACGCCACTGCGCCGCCAGCTGCTCAAGACGCAGCTGGGTCAGTGCGGTGCTCCCGGGACCCTCCTTTTGGTCTTACAGTTAATGGCATGACTGAAATATGTATTTTCTTCTAAATAAAGCTCAACACACCTAGGCACAAACACACCCTGGTACACACACACATCCTGGCACACACACCCTGGTGCACACACAGCGTGGTGCACACACACCCTGGCATGTACAGACACAACCTGGTGCACACACCCTGGCGCACACACATCCTGGCATGTACACACCCTTGTACACACACACCCTGGCGCACACACACCCTGTCATACACACCCTGGTACACACATCCTGGCACGCACACACCCTGGTACACACACACCCTGGCACACACACCCCGGTACACACACACTCTGGTGCACACACACCCTGATGTGCACACAGGCACAGGAACTCACTGATCTCCCTGGGAGCCAAGCTCCCCACCCGCAGACCACAGGTTACTGGGAGACGGGGGCAGGGCACGGCCCTCCAAGGAGCCACCACCTCGACTGCGGCTGCGCTTGAGCTCCCTGCCGCATTGGTAACAGGCCCGCTGGCTATTCTGGGGGCTGGCCTACGCCTCCTTGCCATGCTCAGGTCTGGAAGGGTGACTCATCACCATGTTGGCAGATGGGACTTCAGGGCACGCACTTAGATGGAGAAGGGGCAGGGGCAGAGTGGTGCTTGCTCAGATACAAAGTTTCAGCAAATACAACCCCAATCTCTCCCAAGCCAATAACCCGATTTCCAGGATCTTACATTCCTCTGTCAAACTCAGGTTCTGCAAAGATTTGTTGAGGCTCCTGGCTGTGGCGACAGCACGGATGTTTCCGTAGGAGCTCACGGAACGAAGTCTGGGGGTGCATGGGCTGTCTCGCACTGGGGTCAAACTCCCTCCCTCTGAGAAAGAAGGAGAAGGACAAGTTACACTGGGCTTCCGGGTGGAGGCCGGCGTGTCTTCTGACACTCAGCAGCGGGGACACTCGGTGACGGCAGCTGCTACCTGTGCTGGAACGAACGTCAGAGCAGGGGCTGCACAGCTCAGGGAGACTCAGACACGAGCAGAGGCTCTGTGGGATAGCACTGGACAAACAACAACCGCTTGTCACTCTGTGGATATTAAATTACAAAAGACAACAGGGCAGAGGCTGGTGGCTGCGGCCTGTCCCAGTGCACACGAGGTGCGTGGTGATGTGGGCCATGAGCCGCTCCCTGGGAACCGCAGCAGAGCAGTGGCCGGCCACACTCAGTCTGGCTCACCCTTCTCCCTTCCTGGGCTTCTTAGAAGCAGTGAGGCTTGACTGCTGATGACAAGCCCCTGCATGTGTGAGAAAGGACTCCTGACACGACTCACCAAGCCACGGAGCCAGCACAGTGTGATGAAATTACTCATCGCAGGAATACGGCCCCTGTGCTTTTCTGCAAGCTCCTACTGCAGAAGTTTTGTCATACTTCAAGGTCTCTGTGAGTTTAATTTCCAAAAAGGGTAAAAAGAAACGAAAAATGTAAGAGGGTCAGCGTGACCCTCTTTCCTGCCCTTTTAAATCTGGCAGTTGCCTAAAAAGATGAGAAAAACAGGGACCCCTTGAGGCAGGTATCTGAGAAACCTGCGCTTAGATTCTGCGAGAGTGAGCAAGCGGCTAGCAGTTCTGAGACTGGGCCGCAGCCTGCAACAGAACGCCAGGCGAGGTGCTCAGCGGGTTCACAGGAGAAGACGCTGTACCTGTGGTCGCTGGAGAAGGCAAGGGGTAGTTCTTTTCCTCTTCTATGAACTGCAGGGCCACGGTGCAAAAATTGCTTTCATACTGAACCACGAGATGACTCAGAGCCACCACCAGCTCCTGCCGAGAGGGAGAAGGGACAATAATGCTGGGGCTGGAAAATGATTTCACCAACAGAAAAAAGAAAGGTTAAGACAAAACCGTGCAATTGGCATCAGAAACAGGGACCATCCCTTTTCGAACTGTCAGAGCAGAAGCCTTGGAATAGCAGAGTGCTGGGAGACGGTAGGCCACCGGCTCACGGGGGAAGCCCAGAATGCCTGCCAAATCCTCACCACTGCTAGATGCGCACGACGCATCGGGGGTCTCATAAGGACACGGTGAGTCACAGGACTCCAGAGAGGGAAAGGTAGGAGGCCTCACAGCCTCTCGCTTACAGTCACCACTGGGTGAAAACGCCGCTCTAGATCACACCCGATGGCTGGCGGCCTTTCTGAATCTGAGCACCCCAGGGCCGAGAGCAGCGGACAAGCTGAAGCCTGCTCTTTTCAACACACATGAAACTTTCATTGGTACATGTTTCTAGTCCCTGAGAGGGAACGGGAAAAGTTGTAGAACTAAAATATCATCTTTAGGCCCAAATGCCTTGGTCCAAGGAAACAGACACAATTTGCTTCTCTTTTAGGACAGTTCAGTGCTGTGACAGGAACAGCTGGAGAGCCTAGAAGTCACTGGGAAACAGAAGGGGGATGTAGGTTTAAAAAGCGGAAAGAATGTTTTTTTCCCTACGACAACTTTCCCTGCCTTTTCTTTTTTTCTGAAAAGAAAAAAGATGGATTCTTAGCAGAAAGCCAAGCGCTGTGAGAGGACCCTTTGCTAGTTGCATGATGCCCCCATCTCCACAGCGGCTGGATGAGCAGGCTCTGGGTGGGCACCCACCAGGGACCAGGGTCTTCTCGTGGCCGCCCCACTCTCCATCTACGCACTCTCTGTCCACGCACTCTCCCACCCCAGCCTATACACGCCCTAGGCTTCTTCCTATCATGCTTTGTGGTTTCCCTGATGCTGGCCCCTCACTCTCCTAGGTCCAGGCTGGCTGTCCAGCTGCCGGCTCTTCACCTGCACTCCAAACTCTCCCTGCCCTGTGAACTGCGGGCACTGTCTACTTTCCATTCAGCCTGCAGCGCCCTCTTGATTTGCGCCGATGGAACTGCAAGTCTCTCACTGCTCAGAATGGAGCCCTGGCATCACCCTCCACCCGCCCCTCCCACCCTGCTGGGCACCAAGGGCCATGGCCCAGTGTGCATCTTCACAGCCACGGCCCATGCCCCGGTTCTGGCGCTCATCTCCAACGCCTAAGTCACTGTCCCAGGCTCCCCGGGCAAACCACAGAACCCCCGCTGCCTTCCCTGTGCAAGAGGAGTGAGGCACTGCCGAGACGGGGCCTCCGACAAAGCAAACACCCACTGGGCCCCTTCCGGGGAAGATCAAGGCTGCGCTTGTCTTCAGAAAGCACCGATTTTTTTTCCCTTTCCTTCTGACATCAGGTGAGAAAAGCCACAGCTGGGCCTGGCATGGATTAACATGCACTGAGCTGGTGGGCCCTTCGATTTAGGGGAGGCCAACAGGGGCCACGTCTGTTATTCAAGGGGAATGTCCAGAGAGCGCTCACTCCCGAACACACATCCTGCTGCATACGGGGGGCCTCCCTCGGAGGCCGCACATCCTGCTGGAGATGGTGGGCCTCGCTGTGGAGGCTGCTGCTGGGCACACAGCAAAGAGCTCTCCCTTGCGTCGGACCCTTCCTGCCCCTCCTGAATGGGCTGGGCTCTGACGGCAAGACACACACGCACCGGCCTTCTTTGGGATATTCATGCAGAACCCATCAGAGGGTCTGGCAGAGGTGCTCAGCCAGGTGTGGAAGCTCCCCTCTCTCTCAGCTTTTGCAAGATGATCTCGGCTGGTGTTGTCATGTGACCCCTTCCCCCTGGGGGCTCCCCAGCAGCACACACACGGGGAGGCCACATTAGTGGCCACGGGCTCCACACTGGCCAGGTTTCCCAGGTCCTCTGACCGGTCGCTTGTCAAAGCCATTGTCTGTCCTCCTGCTCCCTGGCTGGGGCTGAGCAGCCTCCCTCAAAAGGGAGGCAGCTTCGCCTGGACTCATACTTTCACCTATCAGCTCAGCCCTTCCTGTCGGCTCCCCACCTTCAGAGTCCATGCGTGCTCCTAGAACCTGCTCCTTCATGGCTGGCCCCTTCAGCGAGGGGCAAGTCTGCTCTTCTGTTGCTCAGACCCAAATCCCCGGGATTCCCTGTCCTCTTCTTTTCTCGTACCCTCTCCACCTGTGAGCAAGTGCGGTGAGTTCCGCGTTCAAAGCGCAGGTGCCTCTTCCCTCCTGCACCGTCCCTGCAGCTGGGCAAGTGGCCCCTTTCACCTGGGCAGCCGAAGGCGAGGTCCTGCCCCAAAACCCCTCCAGGCCTCTGATCACGAACGACAAGGCTTGTGCCTGGCTGGGCCACCTGCCCCACTGCCCTCCTGGCCTCTTGTGCCCACGCCCTCTGATGGGCACGGCCCCTGCTCTGGGCCCCTCCCCGTGGCAAGGCCTCCCTGTGCCCCCAGCCCCACCCATACTGACTCTGCTCAGCTGCACCTCTGGCCCACCACTCTCACACCCAGCCCCTCCCCCAGCTGCAGGGGCACCTTCTTGAGAGAAGAGCCAGGGTTAGTGCCCTGCGGGGTCACTGAGGCCCCAGCTGGCCTGGCATGCGGCACGTGCCTGACAAGTGTGTTCTGGGTGAGTGCAGCCCTTCCTGCAGGGGTGTCGTCTGTAGCACATGGTTAGTTTCTAACCGTGAACTGGTGCCAGGACTCAAGGACATCTTTCTTGGGCACATGCTCTGCCCTGCTGGGGGCCCACACACTTCCTGGTGTTGACACGGCTGCACTGACCATGGGCTACCGGCCCACCTCGCCTCCACCCCTTGCCCACCTGCCCTGAGGGCCACCAACTCCACGTTTCCAACAACACAGCACTGGCTAATATTTGTCTTGTGACCTGTGCTCAGGCATCACAAAACTCAGCTCCTGTGACCACGGCAGGCTCGAGCGGCGTCCTGGGAAGCATCTTGGGAAGCCAAGGCCTGGGATTACAGAGTGGATCACTTGAGCCCAGGAATTTGAGGCCAGCCTGGGCAACACAGCGAGACCCCATCTCTACAAAAAATACAAAAATTAGCCCAGCATGGTGGCACGCGCCTGTGGTCCCAGCTACTCAGGAGGCTGAGGTGGGAGGATCGCTTGAGCCTGGGAGGCAGAGGTTGCAGTGAGCCGAGATTGTGCCATTGTATTCCAATCTGGGTGACAGAGACTCTGTTTCAAAATAAAATAGAACAAATAAAATAAAATAGTACCTGAACAGTCCCTATTTCCTCCTGAGGCCATGACAGGGAGGGAGTAAGCCCCAATCCAAGCCCTGCTGGGCCCGTCCCCGTGTGCGGCTCCTGCCCGGCCCGGCCCCGGCAGAGGCTGGGGTGACACTGGGGGTTCTAGCCCCGCACCCCTGGCCTGGCCCTTCTTGACGAGGGACGGGTGGCTGCTGACTGCAGGTTTTGTACTTCAAAGACAAGTTGAAGTTCAAAATAATTTGGGGGCTAAGCTGAATTTGCTGACTTACAAATTTTGTCGAGTAAGCTCATTAAACAAGTCAACAAACAAAACCTACTTGGCCGTCGTTATCACCCCACACAGGAGAGGACACTTTTACTATTAAAAAGTAGGATGGATGTAACCTTTTTGGTATCCAGTACATGTTGCCTTGATGGAAATGCAGCAGTAACAACCTCCTCTCTCCCGCCCCGGAGGCTGCCAGGAGCTGCTCAGCCAGGTCTGCTCCCCGACCCCAGCCCCACAGCAGGCTCAGGATGGGCCCTGAGGAGAGGCTGTGAGAAGGGGGCTGGCTCCACCCCCGCCAGGCTCCTTGGTGCTTGCGCCCGTGCCCAAGTCCCCTGCAGAGCACCGTGCCCGCCCATGGTGGTTGGTAAACAGGAGAGAAAACCAGCTGTGATGCGGCAGGACTCCATGAAGAGGATGGAGGCGCACCCCTGGAGTCGGCACCCCCCTCAAGACTCAGCACACCCCCGGAGTCGGCACACCCCCAAGCTGGCACTCCCCCAGAGTCAGCACACCCCCTCAGAGCCAGCGCACCCCTGGAGTCTGTGCACCCCCCCGAGTTGGCACCCTCCAGAGTCAGTGCACCCCTTCAGAGCCAGCGCACCCCCGGAGTCTGCATACCCCCCGAGTTGGCACCCTCCAGAGTCAGTGCACCCCTTCAGGGCCAGCGCACCCCCGGAGTCTGCACACCCCCCGAGTTGGCACCCTCCAGAGTCAGTGCACCCCTTCAGGGCCAGCGCACCCCCGGAGTCTGCACGCCAGTGCAACCTGCTTGGTCACAGGTGAGTGACAGTGTCTTTCTCTGACTCCTCACTAGCCTTCCTCCCTCCAGACATCATCACCCTGCCAGCTGAGGTTATCAGCTCTGTTGGCTGCTTCTCCTGCTACAACGCAAACCTCCTGAAGCCGGGAAGCATCTCAAGTGCCTGACCTGGTACCCAGTGCAGGGAAGACACCAGGAAATACTTGCTGCAAGAGTGAATCCTGTTAGATTTGTAAGAATAGAGCACTTACTGAAGGCACAGCTAGAGCCTGGCACTCACAGCTCCCGCCTTCAGCCTCACCCCATTGCCCCTCCTGCCTGCTCAATGGTTCGGTCACATGGAAGGAAGGTGGCCCTGAGCCCCTCCATCTTCCCCATGCTTAGGCCTCCGCACATGCTCCTCCCACTTATCCAGCCCCTCCCATAACTCACCCTCCATAACCAGGTAAGAGCTGCCCCCTCCACAAAAGCCTCTGCTGACAACCTTCCCACTCCGGTGCAGGCACAAGCACAGCTCTCAGGAGCTCCACAGCACTCCAGGCAGTACTTCTCCACAAGGCTCTGGTGTAATGACCTTATCTGTATCTGCCTCTTTGATTAGACCACGTGCTCCCAGAGGGCAGGGGCTGACGTCCCCCTCTACACGCCCTGCCCAGCATCCCCGAGACTGCTGCGTCCCGGGCGGCAGCACCTCCTCTGAACCCCATGGTGTCCTCGAGGGCCATGTCTCCAGGATGCAGGTTCAGCAGGCAGCCGTGCAGGCGAGTGAACGCCGAACCGCTCCCTGTGGAGGGTGAGCTTCATCTCAGTGCCCTAGCAGCCAGGCCCGCACCACGGGACGACAACCCGGCCACGGGATGGCTCTTGGGGAATGCCTCACAGCTAACGTCCTCTCTATTTTCACATTGTTTTTGTGAAGAAGAAACAAAGCTTTCCTTACTTTAAAAAGAATTTTAACAGACAAACCCCTGATTTGCTGCTTTGATCAGTGATGTCCACTAAAGGTGAGTTGATGTGGGAAAAAGAATTTGGCAGGGGCCGAAAGAAGCCAGGTTCAGAAACCCGGCCACGAGGAGAACGTGAAGATAACAGAACCAACAGAAAAGGGTCCCCAGAATCTCGCTTCCTATCTTCAAGATTTCGTTAGAAAATGTAGCATACTCATGACTTGGGCTAATTCTAGAAGGGAACACACGATAGAACGTGACTTTCCACGCTTCGTCTGGCTGAGGGAAACCTGTCCAGATCACGTCCCTCCCAAGTAAAGCAGCGGCATCTGCTCTCCCGACAAACAACCCCCAGGCCCCCGGACCACGGCCCGTCTCCTGATAAAGCCCATCTCCAAGAGGGAGCCACACACAGCCAGCGAGGGAATGCACGAGGGTAGCCAATGCCACCCGACAGGGAGACACAGACTCCCTGCCCATAGAGCAGCTCTGTGCTCCCGCTGTTGGATGAGTTCTCTGCAAGAGCAGCCTTCGATCTCACTAGCAAAGGAGATCGGGAAACCAGTGTCTTCCTAAACGCCCCTTTTGCGCTGGGGTGGGTGGGGAATCTGAGGGTGTGTGGAACCAACTTTTTCTAGGGGTGTGAAACCTTGGACAATCATCTGTGATATTTCTACATCTAAACAGGTAAGTAAGTTTTCAAGTTTATAAAACTGTTTTGGCCGGGCTCGGTGGCTCACGCCTGTAATCTCAGCGCTTTGGGAGACTGAGGTGGGTGGATCACGAGGTCAGGAGATCGAGACCATCCTGGCTAACACGGTGAAACCCCGTCTCTATTAAAAATACAAAAAATTAGCCGGGCGTGGTGGTGGGCGCCTGTAGTCTCAGCTACTCAGGAGGCTGAGGCAGGAGAATGGCGTAAACCCGGGAGGCGGAGCTTGAAGTGAGCCGAGGTCGTGCCACTGCACTCCAGCCTGGGCAACAGAGCAAGACTCTGTCTCAAAAAAACAAAAACAAAAACAAAACAAAACATAAAACTGTTTTGTTCAGTCGCTGACATACATGGGTGGTGGGGGGGACCCAGTACACGAACCTTCCTGCCGTCTGTGGGTGGCTGCGTCTCTTTGGAATGTGGTGCCTGTGTGTGTTGCTCCTAGGCAGGAAGGAGACTACTACACCAGCTGCCGGGAGGCGCAGCCTGCTAAATGCCTTTAAATGAAGCAAACACACGGGTGTCCGGTAAAGAAACGCATCTTGGAGAGAATGAAACATGTAAAGATCTGCTCTCGCAATGATAAGCATTGGAAACCGAGAGTAGAAACCGAGTGCTCCCTGCTGCCGTCAGGGCTGCGCAGGCTTGGCCCCAGGTGTTGTGGGGTCCGACCTGGGCGCCCTGCCGCTGCCGGGCTGGGGGTTCACGCACCTTCCGGACCATGGGGCTCCCGTCGCTGACCAGCTGGGCTAGCATCATGGCCACGTTGTGGTCAATGGTGGTGGAGTGGTCCGTCCTCTCTGCAGAGTTGCCCACGAACGTGCCAAGGGCGAAGACCGCCGCGCAGCGGACCTGCAAGGCAGCGGGGGGTCACGGGCATATCCCACACCGGGCCATGCTGCAGCCTGCCTTTCTGCCAGGGCTGTGTGCAGGTGAATCCAACCCCACAGGCGCCTGCTGAACAACTCTCCAGGCCCAAGGCTCTCCTCACACTACCAGAGTGGCGACGGGGAAGGAGGTGGGGAGCAGCAGGGGCAGCCGCCCAACTCCAGGGGCAGCTCAGGCTGCAGAGGCGGGAGCTGCATAGCCCCAGGAACTGAAAGACCAAACCAGGCACCGGGGAATGTGCTGATGAATGAGGCAGGAGTTAGAGGAGGGGGCTGGGATGGGCCACAGAGTGTGGAGGGTGGAAAGAGGGGAGGGCGCAGGCACTCCTGGAGGCAGAGGGGCGTGGGGGCCCTGGAGTGCACTGAGCACACAGGGCTCAGCCAGGGGAGCGACACTGTGCTGGCCCTGGGGTCCGGGGACCCTGGCTTAGCCCTTGCCTCCGACACCATGTGGTCGTGGGGAGAAGTCACTGTCCCTGAGTCTGCTTCCTCAGCTCTAAAAATGAGCAACACCCTGTACCCTGCACAGGCCGATGGGAAGAGTGAAGGCAATGGTGCATGAAACTCCCAGAGTTCCAGCCCAAGGCCATTCTGCAGGCAGTGCCCCGCACCTTTCCCAGCTGCACCAGGCACGAGCCACTGGCCTGTCTCCTTCCCTGTAAAGTGGAGATCTAGCGGTCCCTGCCTTGCAGGCTGCAGTGAGGCCGCAGAGCAGCACCTGGACAGCGAGCGTGTGACCCCTGCCTCTGAGCTGCCCTCCGGGACCCCCGCTTGCAGCTGTGCCGCTGTCCCTGGGAGCGCACTCTGGGCCTGGGCGCAAAATCCCCAGTGTCGTGGCTCTCTTCTCACCAAGGTCCCACTGTCCTACTCTTATTAGTGCGCAGCCCCTGAAGTTCCTGTACGTGTGGCCGGCCACACCCGCACGCGAGCAGACCTCTGCCTTACACCCCGCAGTCGGCAGCCAGGAGGACTGGCTCTGAGTGCCCGCCTGACTCACCTCGGGAATGGGGTCGGAAAGGAGGCTGTAGAGCTTCTCATGAGCGCTGTCCCTCACGCCGCACCACCTCGCCGAGTCGAAGTTCTGCCAGATCCTGCCGAGGCAGATGGCCACCCACTGGCGCAGCAAGGGGTGCGGGTCGTTGAGCTGCTCCAGGCAGATCGCAATGAGGTTTCCCTGCAGGCAGGCTTCCTGCAGAGGAGGGACCACAGACAGGTTGGCCTCTGCCTGCCAATGGCGGGCACGTGGTGGGCGCCTGCGCAGGACGACGGCGGCCACCCATTCTCGGGAAGCCTTGATTTGCTCAATCTTCCCCATTTTAAATTCCTCTGATTCATATTCACCCTGCAAATGGCTGGCTAGATGAAGGGCCGGAGCCTCTGCTGGACACCCCGTCCCCCATGTGGCACCATGTTTCACAGTGGGCCCAGCTCCTCTGCAATGCCAACGGTGAGCTCTGGGGGCTGGGGGCGGCTGGGGTGCTCACCTGCCCCGTGTTATAGCTGTTGACGATCACAGCGAGAATGAAAGCTGTCATGGTCCTGTGTTCAGCCTGGAAAACAAAAACCAGTCTTGGTTGTCTCCCCTCAATGGAAACTCTCATTCCCAAAGTACAACAGTGTGATCCTTTCGGAATCTTCATGATATGCGTGGCACATAATTAAAGTAACAAGAGCCAGCTTTACTCCTGGATTTTAAGTGGACTCTACAAAAAAGAACAGCCATTTTCAAAGGCCTCAGAGCTCCGGGCTCGCCTCCTGGAGTGAACAGACTGCTCCTTGGAAGGCCTAACACTGCAGGACAGGCACAGACCTGGTGGCTGCCTCCTCTGTCAGAGGCCAGCCATGGCTGTCAGTATGAAGCAACTGGACCTCCCCTCCCCAGCCTGCCCAGCACTCTGTGAGCACACGGTCCTACAATCAGGGCCTTTGGCAGCAAAAGGCATGGAGGCAGCGCTCTGTGTTTCACTGGTTTCTCCTTTCTGCTCTTCTACTATGACTCATTTTCATTCTCTCCTTTCCTCTGTGCCTCTGCTGACCTGGAAACCAGAGTCTATTTGTAACTTTTTAGTGGTGCCTTAGTTTTTTACGTGCACATCGCACGGTCTAGTGTGTCCTACACGCCTCTCGGATTATTGCAGGGCTCCCAGGGTGCCTGATTCCTCCTCTTGTTTAACCCTCCAATTCGCCATGAGTATTCTTCATTTTTACGAAGCTTTCGATGTGCCAATACATGTGCCAACTTCTTGGCTTTTTGCCGTGTCCTGCGTCTTGCTTTTCCCTCCTGGTTCCGTTTCCTCCTCGCTGACATGTGGTCTTTCTAGCCATCGTCTGTGGGGTTCAGAAGGAGTAAACTGTTGGTGTCTGAACACTGCTTACTGCACCCCCATTCCTGAGTGGCGACTGAGCTAGGTGCGGGTGACCCGACCATGGTGGCTTTCCTCGCACGCCGAAGGCTCCCCTGTCCCCTGCCGAGAGCCGCTGCTGATAAGAGGTCCGCTGTTGGGGCCGGTGCTGTCTCCTCCTTTGCTGATAATGTTTGTTTTGGGGACTTTTAAGGTTTGTCTTTATGCCTTTGATATTTGCTGTTTTCATTATGACGTGTCTGTGTACGAATTTGTTTCTCTTTAACCTTCTCAGGATTCATCCTGCTTTTAAAATCGGAACTCTCCTTTCTTCAAATCTGGAAAATTCGCAGCCACTATCTAATCAAAAACCACTTCTCTGCTTATTCTCCTCTCTCATTCTGAACCATGCTGGCTACATGGTGAGTGTTCCCAGCCCGGTTCTTAGCCCGGCTTTCATAACTTCTCGCTCAGCTTCACGGACGGCGCTCCAGGTGGCTCCTTCACGAATCCTCTCCTTGGCTGTCTGTTCTGTGATTTAATTCATCTCCGGAGTTTTCAATAACAGTGCATGTCTTTTCTTTTTTACAGCTTCAATTTGTTTTTTTCAGATCTGCTTATGAGTTTAGAAAAATCAATCGTTTCTGAGGATGAGTAGGAAGCACTGAATGTTTTCTCATAACAGGCACAAAGCACTGAAGAAACAAAACGATGGTTGATGGTTTGACAGAATCATACCAAATTCTTTCTAGTCAGTCATTTAAGAATATTTATATTATTTATTTATTTAGTGGAGACAGGGTCTCACTCTGTTGCTCAGGCTGGAGTGCGGTTGTAGAATCACAGCTCATTGCAGCCTTGACTTCCCTGGGCTCAGGCGATCGTCCCACTGCAGCCTCCTGAGTAGCTGAGACCACAGGCGTGAGCCACAAGGCCCGACTAATTTTTTTGTATTTTTGGTAGAGACGGGGTTTCACCATGTTGCCCAGGCTGGTCTCGAACTCCCGAGCCCAAGCAGTCCGCCAGCCTTGGCTTCCCAAAGTGCTGGGATTACAGGTGTGAGCCGCCGTACCCAGCCTCCTTTTCATTCTTTCAAACCCGGCTGTGTCCTCAAAACTTCCGCAGGCTCGTGGCTGAGGTGGGGCCGTTCATGTGAGCTTAGCTCACCCTCGTGCCCAAGTCGCCAGTGAGCATTCTTCCTCACTTCTTCATGTGGGATTTGCTTTCTTCCTTACTCTTAAGAATGGGAAGTGATGGTTTCCAAAACTGATACGAAGTATCAACTTTAACTGCCTGTGATGTTTCAATACAACACAAAGTGCATATACTGTTTACCTTTTGGAAAATAGTCCTGTTTTGTGTTTTAAAAAGTCATTTAGCTTAGAAAACCAACTAGGGGGTGAAATTGCGTACAAAAGATCCTTTATACAGCCAAAGCCATCAAACACTGTGTAAACTAGCTAATATATTTAAATATTCTGGCAATATTAAGTTATGTTAAAGAATTATTTAGGATATATCTATTTTGTTCTCATTATTAAGCTGGGAGTTAGAAATAAAACATTATGAAACATTTATAGAATAACTGTACACCCTATTCATGGATTACTAATTTTCAAACAATTTAATACAATAAAATATACTGAAAACTTAAACTTTCAAACAACCTTCTTTCCCTCCTTTCCTCTCTCCCTTCCTTTCTGAAACGAGGTGCTTCAATATCTTGTGCTCCAAGACCTTCCTAGGCGCCTGAACTATCATATTGTAGATGTGCGAGCGCTCACTAGTCTAACGCAGTGGACAGCAGGGAGAGTGGATTTGACTATTTTGCAAAGAAGTGCCAGTGAAAAGAGATTAAAATAAACTAAAACCACCCATGTGTCTGGGTTAACTGAGCTCTTGTTTAGAGACAGACATGAAACAACAGCTGCACTCATGGTACTAAGCAAAGGGCCGTGTCTAACGTGAAGCAGTTGCTGACCCTGTAGATGTGGCCCCTGCTGTGACCCTCGACCTTTCTCCTGTAGCCCCCGTCAAAAGGCCCCACCACAGTGCAGCGTGTGGGCAGAGGCGGGTGCTGAGTCCCAAGCCCGTGGAGAGCGTGCTGCCCCGTCCTTACTGGCATATAGGGGTCCGCCAGGACCGATAGGAAGTACTTGTGGCCGTTGTCCTTCACGAGGTCCGCCTGGCATGACTGGAGAGAAAGAGACAGAGGAGAGGCAGTGAGTGCAGCGTCCCGCAGATGCCTCAAGCTTCTCGTGGTGCGTGAACGAATGAGGACAGGGACTTCTCATACCTCAATTATTTCCTCCTCTCAAGCCCAGTTTTCATTTGAAAAACAGTTGCAGCCGGTGCCTGCAGACATGCTTTCCTTGGCTAAGAAGGGGAGGGATCCCATGAACGCCCAGAGGAAAGCAGCTCCCAGACATTTTTTCACACCGTCGGGCCGCGTGCTGGGGAGCGCCCTGAAGCCCCTGCCTGCACCCCCGCTCCTCTCCAGGGGGCCCGCTCCCCTCCTCTGCCCTCCACACTGGAGCACATCCATCCAGCACTCACTCAGAACCAGCCTGTTGGGGCAGACCCAGTCCCGCTCAAGCTTTTCTTGGGGGTTTGCTTGAACTTACAAAATGCTGAAAACTAATCGTGTGTGAGGCAGTAATTCCCAGTGATTTGTGTGCACAGCCCCACTTGAGCAGGCGCTTCCCTCTGGCCCGACTCGTTCACCCTCAGGGGCAGCCCCAAGGTGGGAGGTTTCCTGGTGCTAAAGCTGCTGTCAGGCAGGCGACCTTCCCATGCTTCGGGCCATTCTGTGCCTGTCTACACATTCACAGCCACGCGGCCGTGGCTCGCCACAGTTGTGAGGACCTACTGTGTGCTGTCAGCACAATCACAGCCACGCGGCCATGGCTCAGCACAGTTGTGAGGGCCTACTGTGTGCTGTCAGCACAATCACAGCCACGCGGCCGTGGCTTGCCACAGTCGTGAGGACCTACTGTGTGCTGTCAGCACAATCACAGCCACGCGGCCATGGCTCGGCACAGTTGTGAGGGCCTACTGTGTGCTGTCAGCACAATCACAGCCACGCGGCCATGGCTCGGCACAGTTGTGAGGGCCTACTGGGTGCTGAGCACTAGGTATTCGTGCCCTGCTCACAGTTCCTGGAGGAGCAGGTCCCATCCATGGTGGCAGCGAGAGGCACCATAGGGTGCTTGGAAAGCGGGGGGGAGGGAGGGTCTCGTACTTTTTGGAGACCTCTCTATGCTGATGACCAGACAGAACTGTCCAGGGCAGTGAGGGAAGAAGGGGAAGGGTGGGATCGAGGGAAAAGACTCCGTACTGCAAGGAAATGGCAGGTCCAGGCCTGGGATGTGGGAGTGGGAGGGGAAAGGGGCAGGGCAGGCAGGGGCAGGGTAGGCGGGGGCAGGGGCAGGGACAGGGGAAGGGCAAGCAGGAGCAGGGCAGGCGGGGGCAGGGCAGACAGGGGCAGGTGGCGTTGGGCAGGAGGGGCTGCAGAGCCCAGCAGGAGCTGCAGCCGGGAAGGACATGGCAGGTGGGCTATGGGTCAGACAGGCTGGGTTGGAGCTGGGTCAGCAAGGACAGAGGACGGAGATGATGCCAGGGATGCGAGGATCCAAGTGGAGGGCGGCCCACTGAAGAGGTGGGTTGCGTTTTCATCCTGGAGGGGTTACAGTGGGGCACACTGCAGCTGAGGCATCGATGATGAGACACAAGCAGGACTGCTCCGGGGCACGCACAGCCGAAACGCAGAAGCTGACCCAAGCCAGGCTTCTAACATGAGAAGTCACCGCTTATCGGGTGGTGCTGAAGACCACTTTCAGAGGGCAAGGCGGGGGACGGGGCCTGGGGAAGGAGGAGGGATGGGCCCCTAGATGAAAGGGCTTCCAAGGGTCCTGTGGGCGTCCTGGAGGAAACAGGCCGGCTCTGAGGCTGGCAGTGTTACCGGAAGCCCGACCACACCAGGCTGCCTAACTTGGGGGCACTTCTGCAAGTACTGGTTCTGGAAGGGAATAAAATGATCATGCCTTGGATATTCCGGGGTAACGATAATACTTTGGGAGGTTTTTTGCCCAAAACCCGAGGAAAAGGGGCACGATTTGAAACAAAACTAAGTTTCAAGTCCAGGTTCTCCTTCTTACTAGTCAGGGACCCAGGTAAAGTTTTAAAAATCTGTGCTCAGCCGGGCGCAGCGGCTCATGCCTATAATCCCAGCACTTTGGGAGGCTGAGGCAGGCAGGTCACGAGGTCAGGAGTTCGAGACCAGCCTGGACAACATGGTGAAACCCTGTCTCTACTAAAAAATATAAAAATTAGCAGGGTGTGGTGGTGCACGCCTGTAGTCCCAGCTACTCGGGAGCCTGAGGCAGGAGAATCACTGGAACCCGGGAGGCGGAGGTTGTAGTGAGCTGAGATTGCACCACTGCATTTCAGCCTGGGCGACAGAGCAAGACTAGGTTTCAAAAAAAAAAAAAAAAAAAATCTGTGCTCAGGTCGTGGAATCAGAGATGAAACCACGCATGTCAAAGCAGTCTGAAACTGCAGTGCAACGTACAAATCATGGATGTTGTGTGTCTTGGAGAGGGACCCACAGAGCATGGGTTTCTAGGATCAATACCTAGAAACTGATCAGTGACAGACATTGCATCCAGAGTGAGGCGTGCGTTCTGCCAGCTCCCAGCATGCTCCTCTCCAGAGGACGAAGGCCATCCAAGGACAGAGGGCCGGAATTTTAAGAACTGGATGCCTGAGGATCAAGAAGAGAACGGCTCTCCTGTGCAGCCCTGCACGGCTGGCCCTTTCCCACTGAGGCAGGAGTGGTTTTGCAGAGGGAATCTGCTGGTTATGCAGCCCAGAAGCCCCTAGCCCTGCCATTTCTCAGGGGTGCTCTTATAATGAGGTGTTTCTGCCTCACATCAATACACTGATGAGGTGGGTTATGGGCTGGGCTGCCGGAATGAGAGCTGAGTGCGATGGGGAGCGGGTGGTCAGGGAGCCGGGCACCAGCCTCAGATCGCAAGCTGCTCCCCCGAGCTGAGGAGGCCAATTAAGCAGGCAATTTTCAAGCAACAACTGGCTTTAGCTGAAGGTTTTGACAAATAAACTGAGACGCATCGACCGCTGTCCATGTAAAGACTCAGCCCAGAGGGCCAGGGCAGCAGAAAAAGCACCGGGTTCTGAGAATGAAGGCATCATCCTTCGTTTTAGGCAGAGGTTCCACAAGTCAAATCGAAGCCCACACATTCACAGTGAAGCTCCTCAAACATGTCTCATGAGTGCGTAACACAGCATCGCTGACTCAAATCTTACTAATTCTGAATTTGAGGCAAGCAAATCAGGGTGGGAGAACTTAGATGTGCCCTTGGTATTGGAGTCTGGCAGCTGTGTGGTGTATACTATCAGATCTCTGTTTTGATATGGTCATTGTGCCAGGTGGGAACCATGGCTGATGATGCCTTTTAATACCTTTGTCAGCGCTTGGCAGGGGTCATTTACGTATCTGTTTAATACATAGATTTTCACTAACTTAAACCGCCCCCACCCTCCCCGCAGGCAGAAACCTGGGAGCCCCCACTTCGCCGGCTAAGGGGACTGTGGTGGACTCTCTCGGCTGCTGCTCACTCGCCCAAATTACAAGCACACTTAGACCAAGGGCCTTGTTAAACAGAAGAGGAAGCAAGACTTGAAACCACACACATGCAGAACGGCAGCCAGCTGGTGGCACACATACCCTGCATGGCACGGGCTTGATGGGAAGAGCCGGCAGGCGACACACACACCCTGCATGGCACGGGCTTGGTGGGAAGACCTGGCAGGCGACACACACACCCTGCGTGGCACGGGCTCGATGGGAAGAGCCGGCAGGCGACACACACACCCTGGGTGGCACGGGCTCAGTGGAAGACCCGGCAGGCGACACACACACCCTGGGCGGAGGGGCTTGGTGGGAAGACCCAGCAGAGACTCGGGACTCAGATGAACGGCATGGTGCCGGCAG
This sequence comes from Hylobates moloch, assembly GCF_009828535.3. Lineage (NCBI taxonomy): Eukaryota > Metazoa > Chordata > Mammalia > Primates > Hylobatidae > Hylobates > Hylobates moloch. The sequence continues at coordinate 6,743,510 of NW_026652290.1, read as the reverse complement.
CGCGAATCTTGCCAAAGCCGCCCTCTCAACAGGGTCCATCTTGCTGTGCTTGTTTTCTCCCAGATCAAGCTATGGTGGTGACACGTTAAGGCCAGAGTAGAAAGCAGGTGGAGAGGAAAGAGCATGAATATGAAATTTTTTTTTCTGAGCAAGCCCCCTTCCCTCACCACACACTGAAGCCAATTTTGATTCTTCTGTGTCTCAGGATTTCAGGAATTTATATTTTTTTAAATGGGGAAAAGGGAGGTGAGGAAGAGAAGAAGAGCGAACACAAAGTGGGAAGAAGCAAGCATGTATTCGTTGTTGCAGCAACTAAAGATGTGGTTTGCAAGCAGACAGGACAATGGGGCAGAGACCGGGAGGAGCCCTTGGCCAAGGCCCTGCCTTCTATAAGGTGCACCCGTAAGGCCAGGGCAGGCTTTCTTCCTCTGAATATTCTGGCAAAAGATGTCATGGGAAGAGACCCTCCCTTTATTCTCCTTAACAAAGATTTTAAGGATTATTTTATGGAGAAGCAGGAACACAAGAATTACGCCCAGGCTAACAGACCACCATGCCTGATGGAGGAGGCTTAAGGAGGCAGGATGATGAGCCAAGCCCTGAGCGATTTCACGTGAACACCCGACCACACGCGTTCTGATGTGAACACAGAGACAATCACAGAGATACGGGGCCATGTTTCATGTCCACTGGGTAGAAGAGTTTGGTCCTTGTTATGAGCAGGGGTGCTGGGAAGGAAAGAAAGTTTCCAACAAGAAAATGGCTCCTGAGTGAGCCTTTGGTGGTGTGTTACCATAACATGAGGATGCTACCGGGGAAGTCATCTGAAGGCCGATGGAGGGCTGTGCTGAGATGTTTATATTCACAAAGTTTTCACAATGGTGGGTGCCAATAAAACTGGTAATGCCTAGGGAAATAATACCAAAGTAGGGATTTCTGTTCACCGGTCACAAGAGCTCACTGCTCTTCACGACTTCAGCAGAACATCCACCGAGCAGTGGAAGACAAGCTTTCTGCCTGAGACCTTCACCCCTGGGCACGGTGCATTCCCCACTCGCCAAGTGAGGCAAGATATTTAAACATAAATATATATATTAATATAGACATACTGATTTTCTGTAAATGGTTACTTCTAATCCCAGCGCTTTGGGAGGCCGAGGCGGGCAGATCACGAGGTTAAGAGATGGAGACCATCCTGGCTAACATGGTGAAACCCCATCTCTACTAGAAACACAAAAATTAGCTGGGCGTGGTGGTGCGTACCTGTGGTCCCAGCTACTTGGGAGGCTGAGGCAGGAAAATCGCTTGAACCTGGGGGGTGGAGGTTGCAGTGAACCGAGATCATGTCACTGCACTCCAGCCTGGTGACAGAGCAAGACTCTGTCTAAAAAAAAAAAGCTCTTTAGTTATTCTCAGGCCAGACACACCCATGTCTACAGTGGCCCTGAATGCTGTATCTGATGTCCATAGCAAAATCACTGGCATGCTTTCCATCTTTTTCAATCTTTTCCATACCTGTCCTAAAATTTGTAGGTATCAAGGATCAAACATTAAAATGCTATAGACAGGTACAGACTGAGATGTCCTCTGCCCCTACATGTAATCCTTATTTCACTGCCCATCCCTTCCGGGGGACCCGCTGCTCAGCCCGGGGCTGACTTGGGTCCACGTCTGTATCTCCGCACGTCTGCACAACTTCCCCAGCACAGACCGAGTGCTGTCCTGCCGGGCTTGAGGCACTGTCCCTGAGGCCACACTGAGTCATGGTAAGCAATGCCCTCCCCCGTGTGGCACTGACAGTGAGATTCTTCACAGTCTGGTGTCAATAACCCAGCAGTGTGACAGTGGTGACTGAGAAACATCTCTGAATAAAGAAACTCATCTTCCCCTTTCTCCTCAGCTCCTCAGACTTTGGGGCACACCGAGCTCATTTTTTTGCAGCTTCGGGAATGTGGCCGACACACCAAACTCATTTTTTTGCGGCTTTGGGAATGTGGCGAGCTCCCTCTGCCTGCTGGGCCTTTGTCCTCTCTGCCTGGGGCCCTGCCCCCGGGCAACAGCCTCTGCAAAGGCTTCTCTCTCCATCCTTTGCAGGGACTTGGACTGCACTTCCCAAGCTGCTGCATTTGAGTTAGCCATTTCCACCCTCCACCTTCCGGGCTAGATTTCAGCTCTGTGGGACAAAAACACGCATTATTAGTCTTTATTAGTCCCAGGAGGCAGCACGGCCTTGTTCCTATTAGCCGCTCAGTAAATGTTTGATAAATGAATAAAAGAACCCATGTTTGGGCTGTGGAGAAACATCACAATTCCAGATCACATATGCCAATCACACCCAGGACCTGCTTCCCACTTGAGAGCTGCTCTGTCTGAGGTGAGCAGTGGACGGGCTCCCTGTGCCCAGTGCTGCCAGTGGCAGGGCCGGCAAAGGAGCCCTTGGAACCACACAGAGCCCCGGGCATTTCTGGCTGGAGTAGGTGTCTGAGCTGGAGCCTTCTGGACCTGCAACGAACCCAGCCTTGACCTCAGGTCAAAACTGTGGTGCCCTTCTCATCCAAATTCTAATACTAAGAAGAGGAAATATAGTAGCGAAAGAGTGCGGGACAGGAGCCAGTCACGAGCAGGGGGAAGTCAGGCTGGGGGTGCCCCCCGAGCCTCCTCAGTGGTGGGGGGCTCGCTCTTGGCTGACCAGGCTCCCTATCCCCTCTCCCTTGCTCACACCCAGCAGGCTGAGCTGGGATTTGATCAGGTTCCAAGCAGCCTAACCATCAATCATGGGGTCCTGAAGTTGCCACACAGAGACAGCCTCTGTGGTCGCCCTCGGCACAGCCTCCCGTGCCACCTCCACCCGCCAGGGCCCCGTTGTGCCCATCCATCTTGCAAAGGGCGAGCCGTCACCCCCGCCAGCGCTCAGTCTAGTCTGCCTGGATGCAGGCGAAAGAGCCTGGAACTGGGATGGCTGGGCGGACAGCCCCCTCCAGGTTCCTCTCTCTTTTGTTCATTTCATTCTTGGCAACCCAGAGGCAGCTGATACAACTGTCTCCCTCCGGCCAAACACCTCCCACCTTCCCAGGGGACACCGACAGACCCAGTTCCCTGCAGCCTGGCCTGTCACCAATGTGCATGTCACCTGGCCTGGTCTCTTCTGGGGCGGGTGGTCTCCCAGGACCAACCCAGTGCCGGGACAAGTGGCCCAGCTCGTGTGGTCTGGCTTCCATGGGGGTGGGAGGAAGGGGCCTCTGCCTTCCTGGTCCGCGGTTCTCCTGGGATAGCATGAGGGTGTGTTAGAATCTGCCCAGAGTAAAACCCATTCTGAGGGCTCCACACGGAACTAGGAGGGTGGCTAAAAAGAGGCCATTCTGCACAGCAGCGCTACTTTCCAAATGACGAACCACCACCCGGAGTCCCCTCAACGGCACTTCCTCGCTGATGACAGCTTCTGTGGAAGATGCTGGCTTCACAAACGTGTCCCCTCAACAGCCCCTTCTCGCTGATGACAGTTTCTGTGGAAGTCGCCAGCTTCACAAACGTGTCCCCTAGCAATGCAATCTTGTTGATTTTCTGCATATCACAACCTCTAGTTTGGAAATTCCATGGACCATCAAGGCAATTAAACTATGTGTGTTAGATGAGCAGGGGGAATGCCAGGTGACATTTTTGCCGTTCCTGGGACTCACCCAACTCTGGGCACAGATGCGTTCCTCAGTACTGCTCAAGGGTCCCTAACTGGCAAAGCTCCCCACAGAAAGAGTAAAACTGTTTCCACCTCGTCCACTGACAGTCAGCTGGAAGATGGTACTGCAGGAAGGTTAGCTCAAGAAGGGGCAAACTGAAAGAAGGAATACTAAAAAATCCCAGAAATGCAAAACAAAACGTAATAAAATAAAACAACTCCAAGACTAAGCCTTATAAAATAAGCCTATATAAATAACAAAAGGAAATTAAAATAACTATATTTAGGCCCTAAAGAGATAATGAAACTGCAGGAAGGAATAAGTTTAACCACAGACATAAAGCAGTTTAGGCAACAAAATCCCAGCACATCCAAGCGACTTCCTTCCAAAGAGCAGCCCATTCCGGAAGGGGCAGCAGCAGCGGCTTCACCTGGGGGAAGCCTGACTTCAGCCAGGTCAGCTCCACCTCAGCCAGGGACCCAGGCCAGCGCCACCAGGGATAGCACACATCCTCGTTACGACAGGACCAGAAGGGCACTCCCCTCTGTGGTCTTCCTCTTCAAACCCCAATCTAATCAGGATAAAAACATCAGGCATGGCCACGCGTGGGGGCTCACGCAGTCAGGAGATCGAGACCATCCTGGCTAACATGGTGAAACTGCATCTCTACTAAATAAGATACAAAAAAATTAGCCGGGCGTGGTGGCGGGTGCCTATAATCCCAGCTACTTGGGAGGCTGAGGCAGGAGAATGGCGTGAACACAGGAGGCAGAGGTTGCAGTGAGCCAAGATCACGCCACCGCACTCCAGACTAGGTGACAGAGTGAGACTCCGTCTCAAAAGAAAAAAAAAAATTGGGCAAATCACAACAGAGGGCCAGTCTACAAAATCCCTGACCAGTACCCCTGAAAGCTGTCAAGGTCATCAAAAACAAGGAGTCTGGGAAACTGTCACGGCCAAGACAAGCCCAAGAAGACACGAGGACTCAATGTCATGTGGGATCCTGGGACAGAAAAAGGACATTAGCAAGAAAATCTGATGAGAGTATCAACTGCAGTTAATAACTGATCAACATAAGTTCATTGACTGTTGTGACAAACATGTTGTACTAATAGAAGATGTCAATAGGAAAAAAATTGGGTGTAGGGTACATGAGAACTCTACTTTTCAACTTTTCTGTAAATCTAAAACTGTTCTAAAAATAAAATTTGTTAAGACAGAAACTATAGGAACAAGAGTTCGGGACACAAGCAACAAAATCCCAGCACAGGAGGTAAAATGTTTGCTCAGGTCCTAACTAGACTAGCCCCCGCCAGGGCATTGCCTTCTGCTGTTGGACCAGCAGGGTCACGCGCTCTAGATGGCGCTCTCTTGCCCCCTTGACCAGACTGAGTCATTGCTGGATGACAGAGAGCGCTAACCTTGCACATTTTTTGAATTGAGTTTTGCGTGTACGTGTGTGAGGAAGGGGGAGTGGGGAAAGTGGAGAAGCAGGAAGAGGAGAGGCTATCAACACCAGCATACATGCACTGTGGTGAAACGACTTTGCAGAGAACACAGCAGAGAATTTGAGCACGGGAAGGAGAACTGGCACAGACGTGGGGGCTGCAGAAACAAAATTCTATGATTCCCTCATCTGCCTTTTCTTCATAGCGCGGGTTCCTTCCTGGGACCACAGCAGCCTGTTCCCAGGGGGAAGCCTCTTTGAATCTCCAAATCTGGATTTACTTATGAATATCGTCACTGAGTGTCTTTCCAGATCCACTGACATTACGCCCTTGGAGTTCCCTGGTGGTACCATAACCACAACTTTATTAACTATAACTCAGAAGGTCAGTCTGGACTGAGTATTAATTTTATCTATGAAAAACCCTCAATTAACTGGAACCTTGCCTACGGGAGTCCTTAATTAACTCTCCCCCTCCTTAATCTTGCTAATTAGCAGATAGACAAATGCTAATAGCAGGCTTGAGGAACTTATTAAAACAACCGCTACCACCATCCTTGCGAAGTGTGACCAGCGGAGGACAGCTGCGGCCACATCTCCTGGACTTTCTCATCGTGAAGTTCTGCTGCTCTTGAGCTCTGGTCCCATCACACGACCCTAAGGACAATTTCAAAAAATACTCCGCCATGTTCGCTTTCTGTCCCCCCATCCCGTGTGTTTTTCTGCACTGTGTGAAAGTTGCAGATAGCATGACGCTTTGCCCAGAAATATTCCTAAGGAAAAGGACATTTGCTTCCATGAGCACAAAGCCATGATCACACTCCAGACACGTGACAGCGACACAGTCCTCCCTCCTGACACGCAGTCCAGAGTCAAACTCCTCCCGATCCTCCCGCCTGACACGCAGTCCAGAGTCAAACTCCTCCCGATCCTCCC
>NW_026652290.1:6620471-6732453 GCF_009828535.3 Hylobates moloch | reverse complement strand
GCCTGACACGCAGTCCAGAGTCAAACTCCTCCCGATCCTCCCGCCTGACACACAGTCCAGAGTCAAACTCCTTCTGATCCTCCTGCCTGACACGCAGTCCACAGTCAAATTCCTCCCAATTGTTCACAACTGTCCTCTGTGAGGTTTTTGATCCAGGATCCAACCAGGAATTGCACTTAGCTGATACACATCATTAGTCTTGAGAATAAATCTCCCCACATTTTTGGGGGTGTTTCTTGAATTAAAAATCTAGAAGGGGGGATGGGTGTAGTGGCTCACGCCTGTAATCCCAGCACTTTGGAGGCTGAGGCATGCAGATCACTTGAGGTCGGGAGATTGAGACCAGCCCGGCCAACATGGGAAACCTCATCTACTAAAAATATAAAAATTAGCCAGGCATGGTGGCAGGCGTCTGTAGTCCCAGCTACTCAGGAGGCTGAGGCAGGAAAATCGCTTGAACCTGGGAGGCAGAGGTTGCAGTGAACCAAGATCGTGCCACTGCACTCCAGCCTGGGCGACAGAGTGAGGCTCCATCTCAGAAAAAATAAAAAAAAAAATCAAATCTAGAAGGGAATAGTACAGTTTTTTGCAGACTGTCCCACAATTAGAATTTTTTTAGCAGCTTCACTGATGTATAAGCGACATATAAATTTGAAGTACAGAATTTGAAGATTTTGGATGCACATCTACACCTGTGAAGCTACCACCACAATCTAGGTGGGGTCTGGCCCCTCAGACGTTTTCTTCTGCCCCTGTGCCCCCACCCTCGCATGCCCCAAGCAGCAGCTCATCTCCTTTCTGTGACTGTAGTTTGCATTTTCTCGAGTTTTAAATGAATGGAAGCATACAGTATGTACCCTTTCTTAAACTGGCTTCTGTCACTCAATGTAATTATTTTGAGATCAGTTCATGCCTTTTTATTGTTGAGTAGGATTTCAGCACATGGAGAGATTGCAGTTTGCTTATTCATCTGCTTGTTAATGTACATTTAGGCTATTCCCAGTTTTTGGCCATTATAAATAAAGCTGCTAGGAGCATTCATGTACAAGCCTTTGTGTGGACATGCTTCCTTTTCTCTTGGGGAATACCTAGGAATGGAATGGCTAGATTGTATGCTGAGTGTGTGCTAATCTTTATAAGAAACTGTGAAATAATTTTGCAAAGTGGTAATGCACACTTTGCACTGCCCTCAGCAGCATAAGAGGGTTCCAGTTCCTCCACGGCCTTACCAACACTTGATAGCATCGGCTTCTTAGGCATCTACTCGATGTGCAATGGTATATGACTGTGGGTGCAGTTTGCATTTCTCTGGTGACTAATGATATTCAGCATTGTTTCATGTGCTGATTTGCCATTCGTACTTCTTTGGTGAAGTGTCTGCTCAAACCTTTTGCCTGTTTTTCTTTGTCTGCTTGTGTTTGTTTTCATGTTGATTTTTGAGAGTTCTATCTATGTTCTTGCCACAGGTTTTTAACAGAAAAACGATTTGCCAATATCTTCCCAGTCTGTGTCTTGTCTTTTCATTTTCTCCATGCCATCAAAGGGCAGGTGTTTATATGTATGGGTCTATTTCCTGACTTTCTTCCTGTTCCGTTATCTGTTTGTCCATTTGAAGCTATTTCTGATCTTGAGTACTGTGGATTTATAGTCACTCTTGGAATCAGGTAGTATTAGTCCTTCAACTGTGTTTTTCTTTTTCAAAGCTGTTTTGCCTACTGTAGGTCCTTTGTATCTCCATGTGGATCTCAGAAGCAGAAATCAAGATAATGGACGATCTCTCCATTTACTTAGGTCTTCCTTCATTTCTTTTCACAATGGTTTGTAGTTTCAGTGTACAGATCTTGCCTACCTTTTGCCAGAATGTATCCCTAAGTATTTCTTTTTTTTTTTCCAGTGGTATTGTAAATGTTCTCTATTTTAATTTCAACTTCTAATTGTTGATTGCTAGTATATATACATAAATTGATTTTTGTATATTGATCTCATAACCTGCAAACTTACTAAACTTTTTCTAGTAGCATTTTAAAATAGATTAGACTGGATTTTCCACATAGACAATCATGCTGTTTGAAAATACAGTTAAACCTCTTCCTTTTGAACCTGAATGCCTTTTTTTCCTTGACTCACTGTACTACCTAGAACTTCTAGTACAATGTTGAGGGATGCGACAAGAACAGATGGCTTGATCTTGCACATTCAGTCTTTCACCATTGTATGGCGTTGGCTGTAAATTTTTGGAGATGCTGTTTGTCAGGTTGACGAAGTTCCCTTCTATTAAGAGTCTGCAGGGAGTTTTTCTTTTTTTAAATCAGAAGTGGATCTCAGATTTTGTTAAAATACTTTGTCTGCATTTCTTGAAATGGTAAGATGGTTTTCATCTTTTTTAAATATGGTAAATTACACGGACTTTTCTCTCTTTAAAAATAATTCTTTAATAATCTGAAGAGGCATCCATTGATTTTTCAATCCTTAAACAGGTTTACATTCCTGAAATAAATCCCACTAGATTATGTTTGTTTTTATATAGCATTGAATTTAATTTGCAAAAATTATATTTAGCATTTTTATATCTGTGTTCAAGAGAATACTGATCCATAGTTTTCTTTTCTTGTAATGTGTGTCTAACCTTTGGTATCAGGTAATGCTGGCCTCATAGAATGATATGGGAAGGTGCTTAGATGTCATCCAAATATGTCTTCCTTAATGTTCAGTAAAAGTCACTGGCGAAGTCATCTGGACCTGCAGTTTTCTTTGTAGTAAAAGTTTTCACTACAAATTCCACTTGTAGTGACAGGCACAATGACTCATGCTGTAATCCCAGCACTTTGGGAGGCCAAGGTGGAAGCATCGCTTGAGCCCAGAAGTTCGAAACTAGCCTGGGCAATGTGGTGAGACCCAGTCTCTAAAAAAAAAGTATAGTGCTATTCAGATTAATGATCTCTTCCTGAGTGAGTAGTGTGTGTCATTCAAGGAATCAAAGTTATCAAATGTTCTCCCATCAAGTTGCTCATGATATTTGCTTATCATCCTTTTAATATCCCTAGAATTTTTCATGATGTCACCTCTATCATTCCTGATGCTGGAATTTGTGTCTTCTTTGTTTCCTTATCAGTCAGGGTGGTGTTTCACAGTTTTATTCATCTGTTTTAAAAAAATATGTTTTGTTCAACAGATTTTGATGTTTCACTGTTTTCTTTCGTATTAGTCTCCAGTCTGGTTTGTATCATTTCCTTTGGCTGACAGCTCTGGATTTACTCCGCTCGCGCTGCCCTCTTCAGGTGGAAGCCGGGATCTCCAGTTGGAGACTGTCCCTCTTTTCCAATGCATCGTCCAGCACCTGCTACACATTCCCCTCTCAGCACTGTTCAGAGCTGGGTCCACGTATACTCAACCTATTTATTTTATATCTTAATATACATATTTATATAATGTATTTATTTATTGCAAGTATTTATAATTATATGTACATTATATTATGTATGATATACACATATAGTAATATTTAAATAAATCTGTTATTCATGACTTATAATATCTATATATCTTAATATTACATATTTATATTCTATTTTGTATTAAGCACATATATGAATATAATTTACTTAAAATTTTATGGAATGAAATGAAAATCATTTATTTATCTAAAAGTTTTTGTTTCTAAGTGCTTAGAGACATTCCTACTATCTATTATTGATTTGAGTTTGACTCCACTGCGGCTGTAGAACAAGCCTGTAAGGCTTCAGTTCTTTACATCTGTTGAGGTTTATTTGGCCAAGGGTCTGGCCTATCCTGGCACAGGCTCTGTGCACTCTGTGGCTGCTGTGTGGCGTGTTCTACAAACATCAGGGCCCAGCTGCTGGAGAGTGCTGCTCAAGTCTCCACTATTCCTACTGATTTCTCTTCTGCTTGTCCTGTCAGTTACTGAGAAAGGAGCACTGAAATCTCCAAATATAATTACGGATTTATCTACTTCTCCTTGCAGTTCCATCAGTTTTGTTGGATGTATTTTGAAACTCTCTTATTAGGTGAATAGACATTTAGGACTGCGACATTCTCTTGATGAATGATGAATGGACTTCTGTAGCATTATTCAATGTCTATCTTTATTGCTAGCAACATTCTCTGCTCCCAAACCTCCTCCTGTCTGATATTAACGCAGGCCCTGCAGCCTTCCTCTGCTTAGTGCCTGCATGGCAGAGCTCTTCCCGTCCTTTTACCTTTAATCTACTCATGTCTTTATGCCAAAAGTACACTGCATGTAGCCATGGTATGGTTTTTTCTTGCTCTTCAACCTGGCAGCCTCTGCCTTCTCATTGCGGCGTTCAGTCTCCACACTGCAGTGACGGGCAGGATTAGGTGTCCATCTATGATCCCGCCTTTTTCTATTTGTTGCATCTACTCTTGGTTATCTTTTACTTTCCGCGTTGTCTATATTTATGACTTCATATCATCTCTGTTGTCAGCTAATTAACTGTAACTCTTTTTAAAATTTGAGTGGCAGCTTTAGGGTTTATGGACTATTGCGGTTCATCTTCAGGCAGGTGATATGAGACCACTTCAAACAAAGTCCAAGAATCTTATAACAGTATTTCTTCATTCTCTCTCCTCCCCATCTTTTTGCTACTGTTAGCATACATTTTGCTCTTACAAATGTTATACATTCTGTGGGGTGCCGTGGCTTGTGCCTGTGATCCCGGCTACTCGGGAGGCTGAGGCAGGAGGATGGCTTGAGCAAGGGAGTCTGAGCTTACAGTGAGCTGGCCTGGGCAACAGAATGAGACTTTGTCTCGTAAGGAAAAAAAATTAAGAGTGCAAAAGGCTTATTGAAAAAAATTCATAGTACACTGTTATTGTTTTTCTTAAAACAATGATCTTTTAAAGAAGATTTAAATAAAAGGAAAAAAATCCCATATTTATCCACATAGTACTCATTTCTACTGCTGTGAATTCCTTCGTGTAGAACTGTGTTTCCCTCTGAAGAGTATTCTCCTCAAGGCTAAAGGACTTCACATTTCTTGTAGTGTGGATCTGCCGGGGATAAGTTTTCATCTTTTGTATGTCTTCAAAAGTCTTTATTTTGCCTCCATTTGGAAATATATTTTCAGTGGGTATAGAATTCTAGGTTGACAGCTTTTTTTCTATCTCTCTCTCTCTCTTTCTTTGCTTTAAAGATGCTGTTCCGCCATCTGCCTTTTCCATCTGTAGGAAATCTGTAAGAAGAAACCTGTCATCATTCTCACCTTTGCTCCTTACTGGCTTTTTATTGGCTGCCTTTAGGCTTTGGAATTTCTCACTGTTTTTCAAGCAATTTGATTGCGATATGCCTTTGTGTAGGTTTCTTGTGCTTAGGGTTTGCTAAGCTTCGTGGATCTGTGGGTTTATAATTTTCATCAAATTAAAAAAAATTTTAGCTATTGTTTCTTCAAACACTTGTTCTGCTAGCCTCTTTTATTGACCCCCAAATAGTATGTTATGTCACTTGCCGTTGTCCCAGTATGGAATAATATTCCTTTAACTAAATTTTTTTCTTTTCTTACCGTGCTTCATTTTTGTTAGTTTCTATTGCTATTTTCTTTCTTTCTTTGAGGCAGGGCCTCACTCTGTTCCCTAGGCTGGAATGCCATGGCACAATCATGGCTCTTTGCAGCCTTGACCTCCCAGGCTCAAGTGATTCTCCCACCTCAGCCTCCTGAATGGCTGGGACTGCAGGCGCGTGCCAACATGCATGGCTGAGTTTTGTATTTTTTCAGGTAGAGTCGAGGTTTCACCATGTTGCTCAGGCTGGTATTGAAATCCTGGTTACTCAAGTGATCTGTCTGCCTCAGCCTCCAAAAGTGCTGAGATTACAGACGTGAGCCCTGTGCCTAACCGTTTACTGCTTTTTCCTGCAACGCTTAACTGGTTGTTAATCCCATCAAGTATATTTTTTCCCATCACATATTGCAGTTTTCATCTCTAGAAATTTAAATTGGGTTCTTTTTATATTTTCCATGTCTCAATTTAACTTTTTGAATATGTGGAATAGACTTCTAATGTTTTAATGTCCTGGCTAATTATAACACCTGCAGCAGCTCTGAGTAGGTTTTAATGGGTTGATTTCCTTTTTTCATTACAGGTCATATTTTCCGGATTCTCTTTACCTGCCTGGTCATGTCTGGCTGGTGGTGTGAAGTGCAGTGTAACCTGGCATGGGGAGTGATTCTGGGGGGAGGCCCTCTGGGATCAGAGTCCTGGGAGAATCCTGGAGAGACGGCTTTCTTCATGTGCCCCTTTTGGTGCTCCTTGTCCTGTGCGGTGCCATCTCTGTCAGATCAGTGTCCCCACTGTCCCCTGCTCCGTCTCATGCAAACGGCACACACTTCTCCCCGATGGCACATGGTGTTCTTCCGTCTTTTCTTCCGCCGAGCCCACCTTCTTTAAGGCCTCCTCATGAATCCCTCAGAGGTTCTGGCACAATGGGACACAGGGTGTGCCCCACAGGTGCTTGGGAAATGAGGGGAGGTCCCAGGCTCGCCCTTCAGCTGGGCCCAGCCTGAGTGGGCTCCCATCCTTCTCAAACTCTTAAGTGTGCCCTGAGGGCTGGCTGGCAGCAGCAGGGGGATGCTGAGAACACTGGGGGAGTGGCTGGCTTCTGTCTGCACCTCTGAACCTCTGAGCAGGCTCTGTGATCTTCACAGGTGGACCTGTCTGTACACCATGTGCACCCCGATCTGCCCAATGGCAAGCCCCAGGAGTCACGGGGACCGCTGGGGGCTGCAGGAGGCACTCATCACGCGGGGGCTGAGCTCTGGAGGACCACCAGCAACACAAGGACGGGGCGGAGCAGACATCATGGTGGGCGGAGCTTCGGAGGACCACCACCAACACAGAGGGGCATGCACATATTGTGGGAGGTGCACACATCATGGGGGGTAGGGGTGGAGATCCGGAGGACCGCCAGCAACATCCATGGCCAGACGTGGGAAGGGGAAGGGAGTGGAGGAATGACCCCTCAAAAATACAGGGAACTTTCATCTCTGGGAATTTATCTCCAGGGTAATGATGGAAGGAAGGGCAAGGCAGGTGAGGTAGATGAGGCTCAGTTTCTACCGTAAACACTTCAAAATGCCCCTCAGTGGAATGACTGCTTTTAAACATGCAGGTGCAACAAGCTAGTTAAGAAATTAATTCACAGGAAGGCCTGTGGTGCCTGCAGGCAGTTACAAGAACACTGCAGGCAAGGGCATGCCCAGCTGGCTGTGGGAACAGCTCCCCAAGCAGTACTGAGCAGATAACCCCTTCAGCAGCATGAATATTAAACCCGAGGCCCTGGTATCTGCCTGGAGCAGGGTGTAAAACCAAGGCACGCTGCAGCCTCCGTGCTCATGGCCACGTTCTGCCATTTGGGGTACTCGAGAGCAACAGGCCCTGGGAGATCCACGGGACCAAGAGCCAGTTTTAAACAAGACGCCCTGTACCGCAATACGATGATGGGCTGTGGATGCAGTGAGAATGTCACGATGAAGGTACGAGGAAGGCTGTCCCCTTTCACCAAGAGCCACCCCTGAGACTAAAAATAATGACATCGTGAATTTCTAGGTCCTAAAAGGTACTAGAAACATGAAGTCTGAGAATCAAAGTTGGCTTAGACACATTCCTGCAGCACTGGCGGGGCTGGGGCAGGGCTGGGGAGCAGGTTCAGGCGGCCGTAATCCCAGACCACTACATGCAGATGGCATCTCTTCCAACCCTTCACCCTGGGCTTTGTGTCATGTAAGGGTCACTGTTTTGTGCATCCCAGAGCCTCTACACATGGTCCTTCATCCATGGCCAGGTGCCAAGACATCTAAGTAGATGACGAAGATATGGGTGTAGGACAGAAACCACGTTTCAGAATGACTTCCTGCCAAACACCCTTTGTTTACATAATGTGGCTCTTCAGTGAATTTGAAGAAGAGTAAAATAGAAATGACCCAGACCTCTCGCTTCCTGACTCACAAAGCCAAGCTTTCCATTTAGCAAGAACAGGTTTTAGTGTAACAGAGACAGGCAAGAGAGATGTGAGATTTACGTGGTGCCCCTTCCTGGTCCTGTTCCTCTATAATTTACACAGCAGTTTTCCACGTCCTGGTTGTGAGCTCTGGAACTGTGGCTGGAGGCAGACGGCCGAAGGATCACTGCCATGATTTTACAGAGGCAAATCATGGCCAAGGGAAGTGAAAATGACTTGTCAGAGCAAATGGGGTGATGAGATCCAACTCAGGTTTTTAACTCTTAAATCCAGTGCTTTAGCCAATCTTTCAAAGCTGTCATTCTTTACCTGTAGTTTAATGGGTAGCAGGGAAAATATTTTGCTGAAATATAAGGTATTCTGGTCACCATTATGGAGCGTTCCCTGGTCACAGCTAGGTGCAGAGCACTGGGCCCAGGAGGGTTCAAGGTTGAACTGAGGTCAAGGTCAACCTCAGCTGTGCTGAGAGGAGAAGCAGCAGCTCCCCGCATCCAGCTCAGGAAATCAGGAGCAGCCGGGAGAGATGGCAAGCACGGCAGCCAACCCGTGCCGGCAGAGCCATGGTCAGTGCCCCAGGCCCAGAAAAAGAGTGAGAGATCCCAGAACCAGAAGAGGGGCTGGAAGCTGCTTCTGCTTGGAGAGAGCATATACACAAAATCCTAGGGAATCTACAAGAACCAGCGAACTAGCAGAAAATCTCAGGGAATCTATAAGAATCAGCGGAACCAGCGAGAGGTCAACTGCTGCTGGGTACGATCGACGCATGCCTCCAAGGCGGAAGCCCTCGCCGCCCGCTTTGGCAGCAGCCTCCCCACTCCCTCGCTTTTGTTGCGACACCAAAGTCCTATGTGAGCACTTGGGGTATGGGGGGGCTATGGTCAGGGCTGGGTGCAGGGAGCAGAAGGGCTGAGCAGGGGCCCAGGGGTCCGTAGGCAGCACAGTTGGGGACCTGATGATGGGCTGGACTTGAGTCAGCAGGGGCTGTGGGTGGGAGACACAGCAGTGGCTTTGTGTGGGGTGTGCAGGGCTGATGAGTGAGAGCACACAGGGCGGGGTATGAGCCTGTGGCTCAGGGATGCCTGCCAGTGCCTGGACAGCAGGGGCAGTGAATTTGGCTGAACAAAGCCCAATGTGGCAGCTTCAGTGAGCACAGCGGGTCCTGGTGGCCCGGGGAGCACCGGGCAGCAGGCAGGAGCCCCGGGGGCTGTAAGCTCTGTCCACTCTCCCCTCACCTGCCACACAGAAAAGGGAAGGGTGGCCTTCCCCGGCTCCAAGCCATGGCCTCTCCAAGGTGTTCTTGGCACTCTCCCGTACCTGCTCTGTGACTTTGCTAGACCCTCCCTTTCCCTGTGTGGGCAAGGAGCTCCAGATCTGGTGAAGGGGCCCAGCGGGGTGCCGGCCCCTCGCATGGTAGCTATGCGGCCCCTGCTCCCTCCTGTGGGCGGTGCCTCACCAGTAAATAAGCTGCAAATTCAAGCTAACTTCACAGGGGACTTAGGAATTAAGAGACTTTGCATATGAAAGCCGCCGGACAGGGCGCCACACACACGTGCACGCACAAGCGCCCACGTACATGACCACCCCCGCACACACGTGCAAACAGCAGCTGGCTGAAGTCCGGGGGGAACGTGGACCTGCTCCTACAGGCCTTCTAATGAGCTGCTGGGGCTGGTTTGCTTCAAAAGCAAGCAGGGAGCAAAGCCAGCCTTGCCCTGATGCCAGCTCCTCCGTCCCGCTCTCCTCACCCGCGGCGGCGCCCCCAGAGCAAGACTGACTTGGCTTCTTCCCGGGGCTCCCTGCCAACCTGGCTCCGAGCCCAGCTCTGTGTCACACACATGTGCCCCTCTGCACATGGACAGCTAAAGGCAAAGGCATCTCTGGGGGGTCTTTGTCCCCAACAACCCTGCAGAGGGCAACATATTCCCCAGCTCCATTCCCAGCACACACCCTTTGTTCTAGAATCTTCACGTTCTGTAAATGAGCCCTTCCCAGACCCTTTGCACCATCTGTACAGCTCTCCTCTCCACTGTGTCACAGGAGGAGCTTTCGAGAGCCCTCCCGCAGCCGAGCCTTCCACATTTTCCTTTGAGGGTCTCGCCTGCCATCACCACTGGGTGGACGAGGTCCCCAGTCTTGGCATCGGGCCAGCCCTGCTCCTAGGCCACACAGGGCTCCTGACCAGTTGTCTCTGGAAGGCTCCCTGAGCCCCCGCCGGCCACGCAGGCTCCAGCCCGAGTCGCCTCTCCCCACCCAGGCTTGGTGCCGCCCTCTCTGCCGCCCTCCCAGCCCTGCAGCTCGACCTCTTCCGCCCACACTCCTGGAGGAAGGTGCTCTCCACCCGTGTTTCCCTACAATCCACTTGGCACCGAGGCCAGGCAATGTTTATAAACCACAGCTTCTTTCTTTGATGTCTTTGTTCCAAAATCTGTAATAATCCCCATGCCTGCTAAATGAAGTTTAACTGTGTCTACCGGGAACCGTGCACCCTCCGCGTGGACGGGGCCTCCCTGCGTGTCCCCGCACACAGGCCACACGGAGTGGCTTGCCCTCCTCTAAATGTCTTCCCAGCCCGCCCTGCCACCTCCATGTTTGGACCCCCGCCTGACATCCACCCCCTCAAGGCTTTTCCTGGTGTTTCCATTCAGCATAGGCCGGGTCTCGCCCACAGGACTTCTCAGCCCCGCTCCTCTGACCCATCTCGCTGGTAGCTCCTGCAGGAGGTGACCCTGCCTCACAACAGGGCTGGTGTCACCTGCAACCCCTGCCCGCACCCAAGCATAAGATGCTGGGGACAGGGACAGCTGACCTTGTGTCTCTCTTAACATAGCTAAATACGGGTCCCTGGCCTAGGTGATAGAGGGGCGAAAACGTGGCTGCAGGGCCAGGGCTGATGCCCGTCAGAGAGGGCAGAGCCAGACAGCCCCGTGTAAGGGGGTGGCCCCTAACACCTCGGGGCTTTGCCCAGACCACCTGTGAAGGGTTGAGGAAGGGGAGATATGCAATGGTGGGCACAGGAGGGGCCGATGCGGGGTCTGGGCAAGGCAGAGGCCAAGTTTACTGCCATGGCGGGGTTGCTTCCAGTCAGGGTCAGCAGCACGGGGACAGCCTTACGGGGGGTCAGACACAGGCAGGGGGACTGAGTGTAGGGCACCAGGGGAAGGCCAGGGACAGGACGGTGTTGGGGGACTGAGCGCAGGGCACCAGGGGAAGGCCAGGGACAGGACAGGTAGGTGACAGCCCCCACGACCCAGAGGTGGCTGCTGAGGTGGGCACGTCCCACTTTACCCCGGAAGAGAGGAAGGGAACGGCAGTGCCTGGAAAGGGAGTGAGGCTGGAGAAAGGGCAGGCCGGAAGCATAGGGCTCGGCATCCCCAGAAGGGCCGGCGGGTTCACATCACTCTGGGGAGGAGGGCAGGGATACTCACGCTGTCCACTGCGAGGATCTTGGCCCAGATGAAAACGAGAAGTGGCCGCAGCTCTCGGGCCGAGCTCTGGAGCAGCTTCAGCACGTAGGGGAAGATGCCGACAGACAAGGCCTGGGGGAGAGGGAGGGCGTCAGCGCGCCTGTGCCGCAGCGAGGGAACGGGCAGCAGCAGGGGTGCCACGCGGGACCAGCTGCGGTGTTATCTTCAGCATATATGGGAAACGCAACAGGAATGAATCGGCCTCACTTAAAGTAAAGAAGGGCTTCCTCCAGATTTATTCATCTCCGACTTATTCCTAGAAGCTGCCACGTACTGCCAGCCTTGACTGGTGTCAAGAGACTGGAATTAATCGGGTGGCAGCTTTTCCTTGTGGAGGCGCAGGCTGCTTGCGCCTGGGGCCCTCGCCTGCCCTTGGTGGCCTTCTCCGCTCTCAGCAGCAGAGCATCAGGCACCTTCACTGTGTTGTTCACGTATGAGCCATGGCCACCTCTCCGTGACGGTGCGGCCAGCTTGCTCAGCACTCACATTTGCACTTCAGATACACCTTGGGAGAAAGACGCCTGCTCTGGGAAAGGCAGGGAGGAGCAGGGCTCGGGGCTCGCTGGTGCCTGGTTCTGGCTGTGTCATTCTCAGGGAACTCTCTGTCCTCAGAGGCAGGGGAGGGAGAGTGTGGAGGGCACTGCGGCATGGAGGATGCCTGGCAAAGTACTGCTGCACTCCACAGCCAGGGGTTTCTGCTGTGTCCTTATCTCAAAGCTGCTGGAATTTCAAAGATATCCCAAAGGTATCCCCTTCCAATAAGTGAGGTCCCCTGTAACCAAGACAGGAGGTGGTGGTGGGACGCAGGCCTGGGTCCCTTCCCTTTGAAAGGCCACATTTAACAAGGAATGAGCAGTTTCTCTGGTTCGGGTGGCTGGTCCCTCACCTGAGAGGCAAAATCCGTACCTGTAAAAATACCTCGTTTATCCAGCCTCGATTCACGTATTAGCAAAATTTCCAATGAGCAGAAGCTTAATTCTTTAAAGGGAAGAAATTGGTTTTAAAAAATTAACCTTAAAAATGAAACTCTTTCTAAAATGTTATGAATACATGCTTCCTGTCTTCTTCGAGAGCAAGCAATACCACACAGGCCTTTCCAGGATGACTAAGTGACACCACCATGCACACACCAAGTGACCGAGTCACGCCAGCCTTCCTCCGATGACTCAGGCCCTGACTCTGTTACAAGCTATTTGTGGCCTCAGGCACCTGGAGTGAAAATGGCCCAGTGGTGAGTGCTGAATGATTCTTCCGAGTTTTGGATGTTTTCTCTCCTCCTTCAGTGCTGGACTATCAATTACCACTCTTTGTCAACATTATCTGATGAAAATACTTAAATACACCAAACTCAAGTACTCACCACCCAGCTTCCGTGACAGCAGTTCCGCACCCACTGCCCCACCGTGCCGCTCCCAAGCACAGTAAATTAAGGCTCATATGTCACGTGATTTCATTGGTGAATATTCAGTGTCTATCTCTAAAAAATTAGGTCTCTTTTATAAAGACACGATCCAGTTACCACACCCAAGAAAAACGAACAATGATTCTTGAGTAACATAAATCCAGCTCCTGTAAAATTTCTAATTGTTTTATGAGTATTCATTTTTGGAACTTCAACAGAACCAAGTCAGGTTTACTGTACACGGCAGCCGGCCATAGGTCTCTCAAGTTTCCTTGACTCTGCGGTTGCCTCTCAGCCTCTTTTACTTTCCCTGTGAGTTATGTGTTAAATGCGCATCGCTTCTTGATCCTGCCTCTGCCAGAGTTTTTTAGTGGCCATCACTACTCTGCTACAGAATGAGGAACCAGACGAGCGTTTCCGAACGGTGCCTGCCATGATGGTGAGCAGACAGTGCTGAGGATCCAGACTCATCCTGGGGGAAGCAGCACCACGAGGCGGGTGCTGCGTCAGGCTCAGGGGTGCCCTGCTCCTCTGCAGCGCTGGGCGGCGGCTCAGGAAAAGGTGACCCGCCAACAACACGCTCACTCCTATGTCTAACATCAGACATAAAGAGGCGCGACAACCCCAGACCCCCAAACGCCAGGCAGCACTGCAGGCTGCACGGGTACAGAGTGGGCTCCTTGAGGGCCTCAGGAGACAGGACACCACCACGGTGGACACACTCGCCCTGGGTCTCACGGCTGGGGTGGCTCTGGATCATGAAATACGTGCAGAGACTGAAACACGGAGCCTAATTTCTGTCCCACCTCCCTCAGCCCCCAGGTTAATGCAGAAGGCACGCACCAGGCTTACTGCCCAGGGACCCAGGTCCAAAAATCTTCCAAGCAAGTCCAGTGCTCTCAGCCGGTGCACTTGGCTTAACAGCACCTGGAAGAACAAGAAGAAAATGGTATCACTGCAAACCATACTGGTGTGCAACCCCAAAACACTGCTGCACGAGCTGCCAGCTTTGGAGCAGTCTGACCACAGTTCAGATCTGTTTGCTGCTTCAGTCACAGTTACCTAGAGCTGGTGCTCCTTTCCTTACAAGTTCATGCTTTTAGACGGGTGAAGAAAACACGCTTTATGCCTTTATTACACAGATAAAACATGCTAAGTGTAGAAAATACTACAACAAACACGCTTTAATTGCATTTAAAAAGCTAACCCACTGGTGACATTTTGGTATATGAACTCAGACATTGTTCTTTATGTCCACACGTCTCTTACTGATCTTGAACTAGATAATACGTGATTCTATTTCTCAGCTCCTTTTTAAACTAAACAATGCACTGTGAACATCGTTCATATCACTAGGTATGTACTGACCATATTATTCCCAAAGGCAGCACAGTACTTCCGTTATGCAAATGTACACAATTCTTTCAAACAACGTCCCCACTGATAGATATTTAAATTATCACCAAAATGTTCCTACTTTTAACATTTTTATTTATTTATTTTTGAGATAAGGTCTTGCTCTGTTGCCAAGCTAGAGTAGATGCCAGATCATGGCTCATTGCAGCCTCAACCTCCTGGGCTCAAGTGATCCTCCCACCTCAGCCCTGAGTAGCTAGGACCGCAGGTATGTACCACCATGGCTGGTTAATTTTTGTGTTTTTTATGGAGATGGGGGTCTCACTACATTGCCCATGCAGGTCTTGAACTTCTGGGTCAAGCAATCCTCCCGCCTCAGCCTCCCACAGTGTTGGGATTACAGGCGAGGACCATCATGCCTGGCCAAAATGCTGCTCTTATAAATAATATTGTGATCAATATCCTAATAGGTACATCTGCACACTTACATGATTCTTTTCCACTAAGATAAATGTGAGTATTAACAAGGTAAGGTCAGAGCATATATACTTAAGTTACCAAATGACCCTGCGGCTGAACCCACCCACACTCTCGACGGCACGCACGTGGGCGCCAGCTTCCTGCTGCCTGAGCTGGTCACCCAGCAGCGCTCACTGGGGTGTGACTCTGGGCAAATTACTTAACGTCACTGAGCCTTGATTTATTAATTCATAAAACACATACAACACAACACCTGCCCAAAAGGGTTTCATTAAATTAAATAATAAATTTAAAGCTTGTGGGACAATACTAGCCCATATTACACTATTATTAGCCAATAGGACAGGTGAAAATACATCCTTTTCACCTGGATTTCTTGGATTTCAAGGGGAGTACATTTTGCAGGCTGATGGGCCATTTCTCCAGTAAACTTGCCCTGCATGCCTTCAGTTTTCTACTTCAGTATGTGGCTTTTTCTTATTGACATGTCAGAGTTCCTTATAAGTTAGAGTGGGCTTTGCCAGAGGTTTTGCACATACTTTTTCTGTTATATTAAAGTTCTACACTTTTTTTTTTTTTTTTTTGAGACAGAGTCTCGCTCGGTTGCCCAGGCTGGAGTGCAGTGGTGCAATATCGGCTCACTGCAAGCTCCACTTCCTGGGTTCATGCCATTCTCCTGCCTCAGCCTCCTGAGTAGCTAAGACTACAGGTGCCTGCCACCACACCTGGCTAATTTATTTTTGTATTTTTAGTAGAGACAGGGTTTCACTGTGTTGGGCAGGATGGTCTCGATCTCCTGACCTTGTGATCCACCCGCCTCGGCCTCCCACAGTACTGGGATTAAAGGCGTGAGCCACCGCGCCCAGCCAAGTTTTACACTTTTAATGGCATTACTTTTGATTTTTTTCCTTAATGGTGTCTATGCTGGAAGGCATGTGCATCGGGTCCCTCCAACCTACAGCATTTCTATCCACGATGCCTCAGTTATCCAAGGGGTGTTTATGGGACAGGTGCTCCGCTGGGTGCTAGGAGAATGACCACGGACAGTAGGGACCACCCCGTCCATCCTTCATGTGGCCTGGGAGACAGACATTAAACAAATGACCGCCCCATCGCCATGCCTAAACACACAGACCCCGGGAGGCCCTGACCTGGCCTCTCTGCAGGCCTCGGAGGTTTTCCCTCCCCCCAGGAGAAGATGCACAGGACACAGCTGGGCAGCAGGTCCTGGAGGTGACATGAGGGGGTTACCGCGTTGCAGGTGGAGAGGCTGGAAAAGCTCGGGTGTCTGAGGATGCACAGGCCACCAGTATGACTGAGGTCAGTGATAGGGGAGGGGCCAGACAGGGAAAGGCCCTGCAGACGGTGTGCAGAGAGGTCAGTTTGTCTTGAGATCCAGAAGCCACCAGCCGATGTTAAGCAGCAGTGACTGGTCCAGTGTGCTTGCTTTGGGGACAGGACTGGCAAGAGGCTGGAAGTGGGGGAGGCGAGTGGAAGGGGGTGGGTTTGAGCAGGGTGCCAAGATGGAGATGGGGAGGAAGAGACTGCAGCGCTGGCCAGAGGCTGAGAGTAGAAGGGGTAAAGGAAAGCAAACTCTAGAAGAGAAGGTTTGGGATGAGTTTGAAAACCCTCAAGAGAGTCAGGGGAAAGGGACGAGGAGGCCAGTGAGGGTGGAGGACAGCGGGGAGGGGAGAGGAGATGGCGGCCACCTGGGTCATGCTCCTGGGGGTCGGCCAGTACGACTTCCACGGAGTAGCCACCAAGTCAGAAGCATGGGCCCTGGGGAGCCGTGGAGAGGGAGGAGCTTCCCTGTTGGGGGAGAAGAGCACTGGCAGGAGGATGAGGGGGACAGGGAAGGTCACAGGTGGCAGCAAGAGGGGGCTAGCCAGGCTGGAGGGGCAGGAGACAGGGTGCGGAGGGGATCCCAACATGTCCAGCCTTGGGGGCAGAGAAAGAGCAGCGGGAATGCGGCCTCACTTCCCTTCCATGTGCCCGGAGCCAGCTCCCACGCCGGGTTCACCATGGACCCAGGAGTGGCAGGTTCCCCATGCTGGCGATGCTGAGTTTCTGATTAAGAGGCTGGGAAAGGAACGTGGGACTACTCGCGGGATATGTGAACTGGAACCGGATCCCTCTCCCATGCTGAACTCCAGGGCTGTCGCATGCCACTGCTGCCTGGAACTCAGGTTTGAGGGGCCAGTCAGTGGAAAAGCATGGGCTCTGGGGCCGGCTAACCTGATGTTAACCCTGCCTCCATCTCTGCCCAATTATTGGCTTAGATTCCTAACTTCTGGAAACTTCAATATCATTATCAAGAAAAACAGAGACAATAGTACTTGACTTGGGCTTATTCTCAAAGTTCAATGAGACAGAGTCCGTAAAGTGTCTAGCACAAAGCTGTGTGCACCACGGTGTCCAGCGGATGTAATGTCAGCATCGTAGTGTTCGGCTTCCGGATGTCTCCACCACCCAGGGTTTTGAGGACTGACTCTGTGTGTAGGAAACACTAGGCTGCCTGAGGCTTGAGTTTCTAGACGACCCAGGGAGAGGAGAGGAGGCAGGTCTCGCCATGGCTGCAATCATCAGAAATCAAAGACATCATCAGATCTAAAGCTTACAAATATTGTTTTCTGATTTTTTTTTGTTTTTTCCAACACTATAAATAAGGACAAAGCTGTTTCTAAGGTAAATAGTTGCAGAACAAATGGAAGAAGTGGCAGGATGGGGCGAAGAGGTCTAATCAAGGCCAGTTCCTGTTACTGTTTTACCAGGACACTAGCCTAGCAATAAAGGTCTCCTTAGAATGTGCTCCTTACAAACAACAAAAGCAAATGGGACAGTGGTTCACAATCACTACATAATCACTCGTGACGTGGTCCCGAGTGTCGCACTGTAGGAGCTGCAGGTGCTGATGAAACACACGTGGGGGCCTCGGTGGCTCACCTGCCTGGGAGTCGGCGTCGGAGGTCCATGGGCAGCATGGGATTTGGTGCTGCAATTATTTCATTTGCAAAGAAACATCATCAATAAAGAGTATTGGGGGAAAGGTTAAGTAGTGTTTTTTTTTTTCAAACATTACATCATCTTCCTGCCACCTTTTGTTGATTTACATTTTTTAAAAACCGAAGCCAACATAAAGCAAAGTTATTTTTAAAATAGGATTGGCTTTTAGAAAAAAAGCCAATGTTGTTTTTGTACTTAAAAACAACAAAAACAAAAATCTCCTGTTTAGGACCATCCCAGGATCTATGGAAATTATAGAAGTAAATGATGGTGAGCTGAATGAGTTACTGAGATTTATTTTCCACCTGTGGTAACCCAAACTAAAGATTAATCATGGTGGCAGGCATGAAGGCTCAATACTGTAATACAAACACTTTGGAAGGCTGAAGCTGGAGGGTCGCTTGAGGCCAGGAGGTCGAGACCAGCCTGGCCAACATGGTGAAACCCCATCTCTACAAAAAATACAAAAATGAGCCGGGCATGATGGCACACGCGTGCAGTTCCAGCTACTCAGGAGGCTGAGTCAGGAAGGTGGCTTGACCCCAGGAGTTGGAAGTTGCAGTGAGCTATGATCACACCACTGTAATCCAGCTGAGGCGAGCAAATTAAAACAGAATTGCTAAGGTTGTCAAATTTCATTTGCCTTGTATACAAAGAGAGTGCGCAGACAGGCATACTGGAAGAGCTGCTTCATAAGAAAAGATTCTCCAGTTCCAGCCCTGGAGTGCCGGGTGCTGCAGGCCAGGGTGCCTGGGACACCTGATGAGCAGGGCGGTTTTGGAGTCCCCGATGTATATGGTATGTATAATATCACTCTAGTTTGTTATTCTATTGTCACCTAATAACAATCCTGTGCTTTCAGACCCCATACTCTATTTGTAAAAAAAAATGATGCACGGAGAGAGAGCAAATAGACTTCCTAATGAAATGCTCACACTGATTTGTGACATCTAGGAAGAGGGACTAAAACTTCATCCTATAAAATCACTCTTGGCCAGGTGTGGTGGTGCACACCTGAAATCCCAGCTACTCGGGAGGTTGAGGCATAAGAATCACTTTAACCCAGGAGGCGGAGCTCCAGCTGCAGTGAGCCGAGATCACCTATCAACAGAAACGGCAGTGTCTGTGCATCATGGAATACTACTCAGCCAGAAAAAGAATGAAATCGTGTCTGTTGCATCAACATGGGTGAAACAGGAGGCCATTATGCTCAGTAGAATAACTGAGAAACAGAAAACCAACTGTTGCATGTTCTCATGTGTAAGTGAGTGGGAGCTAAAAAACGGGCCCACAAGGACACACAGGTGGAATAAAAGGCACTGGAGACTCCAAAAGGTACGAGGGGCTGAGGGCTGAGAAATTACCTATGGGGTATAATGCCCACTATGTGGGTAGCAGGTTCAACCAAGGCCTAGACTTCACCACTACACAGTGCATACATATAAGAAATCTGCACCCTTATCCCCTGGATCTATTGAAAAGAAAAAGGGCCACGTAAATAAATGAACACATAAATATCACCGTCACCTTTTTCCCGAAAAAGAAAGAAGAAGAAAAGTCACTTTCTCCTCTCTCTTCCATAACCTGGGCGCTCTTCATTCCCCTGCCTGGGCTTCCTGAGCCACCTGTGGGGAGCACACAGCACTGAGTTCCGGGCGAGCTGCCGAAGCCAGAGGGCAAACGCACCCCGCAGGCCACGAGAGTCCAGAGCTCCTCGTGGGAAGATGGTGTTCAGGGCTGGGTGCGGTGGTTCACGCCTGTAATCCCAGCACTTTGGGAGGCCGAGGCGGGTGGATCACAAGGTCAGGAGTCCAAGACCAGCCTGGCCAAGATGGTGAAACCTTGTCACTACTAAAAATACAAAAAATTAGCCAGGCGTGGTGGCGGGTGCCTGTAATCCCAGCTACTTGGGAGGCTGAGGCAGAGAATTGCTTGAACCCAGGAGGCAGAGGTTGCAGTGAGCCGAGACCGCGCCACTGCACTCCAGCCTGGGCGACAGAGTGAGACTCCGTCTCAAAAAAATGGACACCATCAATCAAGGGTCTGGGCAAAATAGCAATTTTTTTAAACATTGTACGTTCCTTCTTGTTCCTCTGTTGATTTGTATTTTTAAAAGGCAGAGAGGATATTGAGGCTGGAAAGCAGGAAAGGCCTGTTCCATGCTCACGTTTACAGGAGGGGCTGCGAATCAGCTGGACCCGATGAGACACCGCATGTGACCCTGGAGGGCCACCAGCCACTGCCTCTGGCTCAGGGATGAAGCGGCAGGGATTCGGAAAACCAGGAGGTGTTTAAGAAAATTCCCTTTCCCTTAAGTGATGTTTTCTGACTTGCCAAGGCACTAGAGAATAACTTAAGGATAACAGGGTCCAGGCTTTGGCAAAAATAAAGGCTCTTAAGAGAAAGTGCGGGGAAGTGAGCCGAGTTAATGAGAAAGAAGCCAGCCCCAGGGAGGGGGGGTACAGCAAATGAAGCCAATACCCCATTACACTTCACCCTTCCCTACTTTCTCGTTAGGTGGAGGTCCGCCCATTGATTCCGGCTGGGCACAGCCAGGAGACAGACCCTCCAGAAGGAGGAACCTGCCCCTCACACCGGCTGGAAAACCACCTGGGAAATGCCCCGTGCTCTGACCAGAGCTGTCTTCGCGGACATCGCCATCAGAAAGCTGCCTCCAGCACGTCTTCTCCTTCCTTGAGGGACTGTAGGTGGCCAAGGGAACATGGAAGAAGTCAACAGAAGGCCATTTACAAGAAGATTATTTGCTGGACCCAAAAGAGCTGGATTTAACGTGCTTGGCATCGGGTCCTGCTTTGGAGAGGGCCGATTCTACTCCATCACACTGCTCAAATAGTAGGAAGGTCAGTAGGAGAGCCAGTGTCTTCCGAGGGACATCCTGATTACTCAGGTGACCAACAGGAGCCATGGGGCCCAGCATGGGCAACCTGCGCTGCGGCCAACCCCGGTCACCCGTGGCCACACAGCCAGCTGCCTTTCTGCAGTCGCAGGAAGCGAAAACGCGGGCTTCGTCAAATGTTGTTTGGTTGTGTTGCTGCTATCACTGCGTGTTCTTGGTTTTGAACATGAGCTGGTTTATTTGTTTACACCTCACTCTGCAATCTCAGGATAGTCTTAAATGAATCTAGGTACACACAGGAAGAACAGTAATAACGTCTGCATTCTTTTTACAATGTCCAAAAACCAGCCATCATAATATACCAACAGCAGCAGAAATACATACTGTGGAATGTGGTACAATGTTATTTTATTTGGTAGAGATGGAGTCTCCCTATGTGGCTCAGGCTGGCCTTGAACTCCTGGGCTCAAGTGATTCTTCCCCGCCTTGGCCTACTGAGGAGCTGGGATCATAACACCAGGGCAGCCGGCTGGCACACTGGTTCTTTGTTGCCCGCCTGAGACAATGCCAGCGAGGACAGGCCGGCGGTGATGTCTTGAGCATGTCTATGTGCACTGTTCCTTCTCCCAACTCCTCTCTTGCTGGCTGAGATTCTTGGGGCAAAGTCCTGAACAAGGTGAAGCCTCAGTCCTACTGCGCGCCTGCGACACTGGCTGCCACTGCTGCAGCACAGACTGAACGGCGGAAGGGAAGGCTGCTGAGGCCATGGCTGTGACGAAGATAAACTGGCCCCAGTTTTCTAAATGATCTCTCAGAGGAGGGATGAACACTTGGTCTAGTGAAGATTGGTGTGCTGTCCGTCAGTGTGGTGAGCGGCCCTAACCGGAAAGCGCGAGCTCTGGAAGGAAGCAGGGCAGGTGGGGGGCGCCACTCACGCCTCTCTCCATGGAGGCACCGCCACCCAATCTGCTTTCTAGGAAGGCAAGGACCCAACTCTGCCGACTCTCAGAACTCAGCACCACACCCGGAGGTGGGGCTCTTCCTGTGTGTGGGGGGAGTCACCCAGCTTTAAACCGAAAAGGGTGGGGCCTGCCCATTCCCTGCCTGCTGCTGGGCGGCCCCTCCCCATGGCCATGCACAGCTCCTCGCCAAAGTCCAACTGCACCACCCCAATCACAAAAACACTTTTCCAGCTTTTAAAGTGAGTTCTTAAACCTTGATATCTACACTGACCAGTGGATTTTAAACTCCTTTGACTCTGACCCAGCCCACACACTTCCCCACAAACACACATTCACTGAAACAAAAGTTCTGTGGAATCTTTCTAACTTCACTACCTGTGACAAACTCTTCAATTTCTGTGGCCTCTCATCCTATCTCAGTGACCAAAAACCAGCCAGCAGGACCCACGACGCTGACCTCCCAACCCATGAACAGGTCATGGTCTGCACGTGAACAGCACTGACACGACACGGGCCCCATGGGCACTGGCATCTGAAGGGCGTGCCCCAAAAGGGCCTATTTGTTACAGCAGCTGTGACAGCCCCGTGCAAGGGAACGGCTGCCGGCGATCTGTGTGTGCTTCAGTGCATAACCTACGGCACTGGGCCACAAAGCCTGCTCCGCCCGCTTCGCCAGTCAGCATCTGCTCAGGGAGCCTCCTCCCTCCTCTCCCGGATTCACTGCCAGCTCCTGTCCTTCCCAAGAGAAGGAGGCAGTGGTGTCGAGAGCCTGCTCTGAAGCGAAGCACATCTGTAGCTGAATCTCAGCAATTCCTAAAGTGGAAATGGTAGCCAGGGGAGAGGGGGATGATGGACTGGCTGATGACTCCCCAGTCCCAAAGTTACACTTATCTGAGGGTGGAGGAGGGAAATCAATGGCTTTAGAGGAAACCCTTTAGGAATGAATGCGCAATCAGCCCAGTGACTCCTGATTGGATCTGTGTGATCCGTTTGCCCGAATGCCACCTGCCCATGCGCGGTCATCTTCGGGGCAGAGGGGCTGGGATGTCACAGACCCAGAGGGCTCAGGGAGAGAGAAGGCACTCCCGGGGCTGTGCAGGCATCTGGTTTCCTTCCTGCAGGACCCTGGCTTTCTGGCCCGGTCAGAAGAAACTCACCTGTAGGACGATGGGCAGCTGTTCGGGTGGGTTTCGGTTCTCCACGCCCATGGTGAGCCACACCTGGAATGCGGTCAGCTGCTCGGCGAAGAACGGGCTGTGCTGCAGGGCAAGCAGAACAGGTGCTTGTTAGGGCCATGTTGCCAGACGGCCTGGTCTTGCCCATCCCTGCCACCTGCCAGGCATCCAAGCCTTCATGAAGGGCCCGCCCTGCAGGGCCACGAGGATGCCAGGCGGCTGAGAAGTGGGTGCTCTGGGCATGCCAAAGAGGGAGAGCCTGTGGGGCACGCAAAGGGACCAGAGGCAGGCAGGAGAAAGGAGCAGCTGAGGATGACTCCAAGGCTTTCGGCTGGGGCACCGAGCTGGGGCTGCAAGCGGAGTGTGTTGGGAACTAGCAGTGGACATGTGCTCACGACAGTGGCTGGACAAAGGAGTGAAGATGCCGGGGGCAGGGGACTCCGTGCGTGTATGGATCAGCAGGCAAGTCTGGCTGGGGACACGCTTGGGAGTCATGGTGTGTGAATCTTTTCTAAGTTAAGTGAGAAAGGAAAGGGACCCAGGACGGAGCCTCTGCTACGGAGACCAAGGAGATGGGCTGGGGCCGCGCTAGGGCTGGTGAGGCCTGGCAGTGGAGGGAAAGCAGAGCTCAAAGGTCTGGACGCCAGGGAGCAATGTCCAGGGCAGAGCCACAAACCAGCACCGGGCCAGGCGAGATAAGGATGGAGAGCTGACTGGGCCCTGGATCAGCAGTGAGAACGCTCTGGAGTTGGGCAAAAGCGCAGCCAGAGTGAATTCGGTTTTGGTTGCAAAGGGGAAGAAGACAGACAGGTGGTGGCTGGAGAGGGACATAGGGTCAGGAAGTGCTTTTTGTAGATGTGGAGTAATGGGGACAGGACGCTGGTGAGAAAGACCCAGCTGGGGGCACGGAGGGTGGGGAAAGGCTGCTGGAGGGCATCCTCGGGCAGGCTGGGGGACGGGACTGGATGCACAGGCTGGGCTGGCAGAGCAGGGCTGCTCCCCAGGGGAACCAGGCAGGGGGCAAAGCAAGGGGGCCCAGATGCAGAGAAGCAGGGGGAGGTCTGGAGGACCCGGCAGAAGCGGTCGCGCGACTGCTTCTTGTTTCCTCAGTGAAATGGGAAATGAGGGTACTCTCTGGGGTGAGGGCGGGAGGAGGGGTTGCAGCTGGACAGAGAAAGCGCGTGGATGAGGGTGACCAAAAAAATGCATGGGGTCAGAATGTCAGGCGGCATCAGGGCCCCTCGAGGGGGTGACATGAGATATGTGGGGTCAGAATGTCAGGTGGCATCAGGGCCCCTCGAGGGGGTGACACGAGCTCTCCGTGGGCCACGCCGGGTGGGCCCGGGCTCCCAGTTAGCCCAGCCATGTGAGTGCAGGCACAGAGTAGAGGGGGATTTGCTTGGGTGCCGTGGAGCAGGTGGGCAGCAGGGCTGCTGGGCCTGCGGCTGGAGGGCGTGAAGGCTGTAGGGGAGGCTGCCGTTGGAAGGTCTTGGAACTGAGCGGCCAGGCAGGAGCAGTCTGGCCTGATTCCCTCCACGGAGAGTCACTTCCACTTCACACAGCTCTGCCTTCCCCGAGCCCCAGATACAAAGAATTAAAAACAAACAAACAAACAAAAACAACTACCAGCCTCTCTCTCCCATCCACTATCCTCTCTTCCCTACGTTGTTTGATTTTGCTCAGGGGGAAGGTGGGTGGCCGCAGTTGGAGGTGTGTGTCTCTGTGAGAGGAGGTCGGGAGGAACCCTCCCTCCGCTCATCTGGCCGGGGTCAGCTGTGCCTGAGTTCCAGTGAATGTGGACACACGTGGACAGGCGAACGCCAGGAGCAGGAGAGGGTGCCTCCGTGCGCCCAAGTCCAGGAGCGCTCTCGGCAGCCTCCACAGAGGAGCCTGGCGGGCAGAGCCCCGTGGCCCCACTTTAAAAGTCAGCCGAGAACATTCACCACGTAGGAATCCGTGCTCCTGTGCAGCCAGCTTACAGAAAGTTAATCACACTTGGAGGGCAACCTGTGGAGTTGGCATGGAGCCCCCAGAGTGATTTGCCTGTTTTCAAGTGTGAATTATTCATAAATTGGTTAAAAAAAAATCTTGTTAAGTACCCTCTCCTCCACATCTTGTGAGAACGTAGTTCTCCTGAGTTAGAGAAGGCTTGAGTCTGTGAACAGAAGTCAGGTAATTCAGATAATTACACCTCTTCTTTCTTTCACATTAGCTTTGCCTGACGGATTTTCACATGTTCCTCACTGCTGGAGTCACCACTCCATGCAGAAAGAGAAAAATTCCTGACTATTCACCTCAAACTGACAAAAAAGGAAAAGCACACCTCTGCCTGGCAGGTGCGCGGTGAGGCCCGAGAAGCTCCCTAAAGCCACGGGGAGGCTGACAAATTAGAGCAACCAACCACGGAAGAGTGGCCAGCACTTTATATGACGTTCCGGAAAACATCGAGAGCGGCCCGTGTCTCCACCCATGATTCACAGGGCTGATGTTTTGGGCCAAATCTCTGAGATTTTCTCCACTCCATGAAGAGCTCCTGAGCTGGCCCCTGCGTGGAGGGGAGCGAAGTCCATTCAGCGGGACAGAGAGCTCACAGGTCCCGCTGGGCTGAGCGTCTGGGTTGCCCGGCCAGGACCATACACCTGGCTCTCCCAGGGCGATTCGGATGCCGGGAGTTTTGCTCTGTTGCCAGCCTGTGTGCCAGGCAGTTTGGCATATTCTAAAAACAGGGGCAGCAGACTGAAAACGGGAAGGCCGGCTGAGAGGCTGAGAGCCTCCGAGTTGCACCTAAGTGGAGCCCGTCTGGCTGGACTTCTGCTACCAACAACCTGAGCATACCTGCCGCCTTTCTCACCGTCTGGACATTCCGAGACGGTTGCTCTCCGTCCTGACAGCGGTACAATACATTTGCCACTTACGACGAGCTTGAGGCTTAAAGAGGGGACTTAAAGTTCACTGCCAAGGGGACATTCTACCCCTCTGTACGGCTCTGTAGGGACATTCTCCCCACCGTACGGCTGCTCCGTTTGCAGAAGGGTTCTCTTTAACACCCCCGAAAGTCAATTAGCCCGAGCTTTCTACTGCATGGGAATCATTCTGGCTTCTCCTCCTATCTCAATAAACCAATTTTTTTTTTTTTTTTTGAGACAGAGTCTCACTCTGTTGCCCAGGCTGGAGTGCAGGGGCATGATCTTGGCTCACTGCAACCTCCGCCCCTGGGTTCAAGCACTTCTCCTGCCTCAGCCTCTGAAAACCTCAATTTTGATAGGGTTCTATGTTACTGTTAGTACAGAAAAATCAGAAAGTGAAATTTTAAACGATATCATTTACAACCATGTTGAGGGAGGAGAAGGCTCAATATTATAGAGGTGGTGACTTCTCCCCAATCAATCTGTAGATTAACTATAATCTCAATGAAAACCCAGCAGGTTCTTTGCAGAAATTAACACACTGATTGTAAAATTCACATGGAAATGCAAAGTACCAAAAGTAACTGAGGCAACCTTGGGAAAAAAACGAAGTTGTGGGACTTAGTCTACCAGCTTAGAAAGTGTCATGTAGAGCTTGTCATTACAACTGTGTGGTCCTGGTGCAAAGAACAAGTGAGCAAAGGGACAAACGAGGGAACAGAGGCAGCCACATGGACACGGTCCTCAGTGCAAAGGAGAGAACAGAGGGAGCCACGCGGACACGGTCCTCGGTGCAAAGGAGGGAACAGAGGCAGCCACGCAGACACGGTCCTCGGTGCAAAGGAGGGAACAGAGGGAGCCATGCGGACACGGTCCTCGGTGCAAAGGAGGGAACAGAGGCAGCCACGCGGACACAGTCCTCGGTGCAAAGGAGGGAACAGAGGCAGCCACGTGGACACGGTCCTCGGTGCAAACACCACCAGTAAGCCGAGCATTCACGGGGGACGTGAACTGTGAGCAGATGCAGGTCCAGATGTGAAAGGGAAACACAAAGGCTACTAGCTGACAAAGAGCGTAGCATCTGCTCAGAATGCTCATCTCAGAGGAAATAAAGGTTTCATAAAATAGGATACCAAAAGCCCGAACCACAAATGGCCAATAAAAATATGGAACAATGCTCTATTAACTATCAGGGAAATACACGATTAGCTCTTAAGGAAATATCTTTTCATACTGTACCATAATAGCCAAATAAATAAATAGCAACTAAAACTCTCGAATGCTGCAGGCAGGAGTGTAAACTGACTCAGCCACTTTGCAGAGTGCTCTGGCAGCGTCTGTTAAAGCTGAATATGGGCAAACCCTGGGACCCCGAAGGATCACTCTGAGAAATGTGAAGGAGGCAGCAGCCCCTGAACGGGAGGACATCCAGGAAGGGGAGGCCTTGGCTTCAGGCACAGAATTGGTGCTAGCGGGTGGGGTACCAAAAAAAAAAATCAGTAATCAAGACAAATGATATTTTAGTGCAATTTTACAAAAATAAAAATTAATACAAAAATCCATACTGAACAAGATATCGACATTTCAAAGGGAGGACCAATATTCTCCTTTTCAAAGGGAGGACAGAATTCCCTTTTGTCTCAGGCTCTGATGTGACAGAGTCTGGCTCTAGCCAGCACTGTTAGTGAGGACTGAAAACTGAAAACACCCAGTGGCCCTAGAAGGGACACATGAATGTTGGGACACTCAATGGTGTCCACCTTGCAGCAAGTGTGAGCTGCCGTGCGGTGAGAGTGAGCTGCGGTGCGGTGAGAGCTGTGGCGCGGTGAGAGTGAGCTGTGGTGCCGTGTGAGTGGTGGTGCCGTTAGTGTGAGCTACAGTGCAGTGAGTGTGAGCTGTGGTGCTGTGTGAGCGGCGGTGCCGTGAGTGAACTGCAGTGTGGTGAATGTGAGCTGCGGCATGGTGAGTGTGAGCTGCGGTGTGGTGAGTGTGAGCTGCGGCATGGTGAGTGTGAGCTGCGGTGTGGTGAGTGTGAGCTGCGGCATGGTGAGTGTGAGCTGCGGTGTGGTGAGTGTGAGCTGTGGTGCGGTGAGTGTGAGCTGCGGTGCGGTGAGTGTGAGCTGTAGTGCAGTGAGAGTGAGCTTACTCAAACAATGCTGAGTGATGGCGGGCAGGCACAGAGACTACACCCTGCGTGACTCCACGCATCCAAGCACAAAACCGGGCAGGAAAGCGGCCACTGCTGGGGAAGGGAGGAGCTAAGAGGGGCGCTGAGGGGGCTCATGGGGGCTGCTTGATTTGGGTGTGATTACACAAGTATGCGCAGCTTGAAACCTTCACCAAGCTGTATGTGTATGATGTGTATGCTTTTCTATATGTAAATTATACCTCCAATAAGATAAAAACAAAAGGAACCTAGTGTGTGGTCCACGTCAGTTATCCCCGGCTTGTCCTGACACCCCAACATGGCAAAATCATTCCCAAATGCAGAATATTGATCCTAGTTGTTTAGCACAGATAGAGTAAAATCCTTGAAAAGAAACTTGGCAAAGATGCCTGGCACAGAAACCTAAGCATTCGTTTAGAAAGAGCACACATGCAAATAGAAACTGCATTATTTTATATAAAAGCAGATTGTTCTGATCTCTTAAAAGAACCGAGTGAAGCCATGCTCAGAGTACAGAAAGGCGTTTCCCGAAGGTTCCCAAATATCTGTTTGCGGCAACAGGCCCAGAGCTCTTTGGAAAAGCGCAGGCACTCCGGGGCCACTCTGGCAGGCTGAGGGTGGGCAGTTGGCATCTGTGAAGGTTTGCCACTCTGCAGGAGACCCTGTCATTGCCCCCAAGGTTTGTGGTCCAGCAGGAAGGGAGGGAAGGCCTTTGTCTAGAAGCCCAATGTTGATGCCAAGCACACGGAGGGGAGCTGGCTTCAGTCTCACTGTTTAAAATGCGGGGCGGTCTGCAATGCCCTTGAAAATACCCCACGAATACAAAGATGGGGTAGAAGTAAGTGGTGGGCATGGGGTGCTCACTGTAAATTTCTTCCAACTTTGCTGTAGGTTTGAAAATTTTCACAATCAAATGTTACCAAAAAATCAAGCAATAAGGGGAGGGTAACAGAAGATTATAAAAGAGAAGAAAGCCCTCTTAAAAGGCCGTTTTCCCAGTCATCCCACCCGTGGGGCATGTCAAAATCATCTGAGGAGTTAAAACACCCCACACAGGCACATCACACACACCTCACGCACACCCACACACACGTGCGCACGCACGCACACCCAGGCTCCTGACTGCATGTGTTAGACGCTTCCCTGACGGCTGTGATGTGCACTAAAAGTTAAAAGTCTGTGCAGCGGACGGAACCCTTCCTGAGTATCGGTGCCTCTGCCCTGGGCTGGAGGCTGGCATCCTCGCATCAGTGACAGCTGGCTCTGGGGCAGTGCCTGTACATGAATTCCCAAGGGCCCTGTGCTGAGCTCTGTCCAAAGCACTTTTCCTACGTTAACTCCCTTTGTCCTCCCAACGCCCCTGGGGTTGGATACCACCATAATCCCTCCCTTAAATGAGGAGACCGCGACACAGGAGGCGACCAAACTTGCCCTCGGTGGCACAGCTAGGCTCTGTGGCTCTGAGGCCTGACACGGTGGTGTCTCAGGTGTGGCCCCAGTGGGAGGCGGGGGTGCTGGTCCCCTCCTGCCTCTGCCCAGGCTGCTGCCTCCCCCATCCCTGGCCTCCCCGTGTCTGCCGCGCCCTCTTGCCGATTCCTCCCTTGCATTCTGCACGGATGTGAGAGGCTCCTCTTTCCTCACGGGTTTCTGGAGGGCAGGGCCTCCGTCTTATTTATCTGTTTTCAAACTCGACGCCTCACATAAGGCAAAAGCTCATTAAGAAACCACGAGGGGGTCCTAGGGAGCTGCTGCGAAGGCCCGGGGCCACCCTCACTTGCAGGTGCTGCGACTAAACCAAGATTCCGCCCTAGGGCAGCTCAGCTCTCCAGCGCCCGTGCAGTGCGGCTGGGGGCAGAATGCCCCTCCAGGGCTCAGCACCACACCCTCCATGGGTCACTGTCCCACAGGGCTGAGAGTCAGAGGACTGGGGGAGATCCACAATTCATATGTGGTGAAAAGGCTAGAAAGTGTAACATGATCACCGCTCACAGGGAGTGAGTCTGCATTAAGAAAGGCAGATCTGTACTAGCAAAATTTTGAGATAGGACTGTTCTAAAAGTTGATTCTTTCAAAGTCTAACTTTAAACCCTGGTTGACTCGATGTTTTCAACTCTGGCAACTACATTTTTTCCAGGCAGGTGAACAAAATCTCTGACACCCAAGAGTCCTGGGCTCCACCCCCAGTCTGGGGGCTTTGCAGTCCAGGTGCCCAGAGAAGGGCAAGGGTGCCCTTGGAGGGACTCACCCGAAACGCAGTGCCTTCCTCGATGATCGTCGGCAGCTGAGACAGACAGATGTCAACAGCCAGGTCCCAGGCTTGCCTGCAGAGAGAACAGAGGAAACCCACTGAGCGTTACAGACGGGCTTCCGCAAGAGGCCACTTCACAGGGCACAGGAGGAGCTGGCTGAGCCTGGGCAGCAAGGGTCTGGGCAGAGGCCACGGCAGCTGGTGGGGGGCGTGTTTACAGTTTCACTGCTGTTCAGATTTGGGCTGCCGAAGACGTCCGAGGGGAGGCCAGGAGAGAGTGTAGGCCAGGAACGCTGGTGCTGCCAGCATCCTCCCCATTTTTTTTGTCACATTTTTTCTCTTTAAAATAAAATGAGAAAAAAGCCTGGAAAAATTAAGGAATGCTTCCCATTTTCTGCTGTGGTTTCTGACTGTGACTTGAACCCATGTAGTGGCAGCCCATGTGTTCTAAGCAGCTGCAGTCTCTGCACAGGCTCTTATGGGGCAGTGTCCTGGAGGGACGTGGGAGAGACACCGGGGCCAGGCCAAAGTGCCTCATCAGGAGGAGTCAGTGTGCAGTCAGGGAAAGGCGTCCTGGTGGTCAGGGCTGAGCTCTGCGCTGTGATGGTGCCGTCAGGCCCATCCCTGTCCCTCCCTTGCCTCCCCTCCGCTGCTCCCTGGTGTGGGCGGCCACCTGCTCAGTCAGTTCCTGCCGCCTCCCTGTGGGTCTCACCAGGCACCCTGCAGTCTGGGGTCTCCTACCATGCATAGAGCTGCTCCCCCCAAGCCACAGTGGCTCCACAGACCACCCGGGTGATGTGCTTCCCATGTCGAGACTCCTTGTCACAGTAACCGACCACACTGTCCCTCTTGAGTTCTCCCCATTGGACATTACGAGGCTTTCTCCTCCGGGCTCCCTCCCGTCACAGTGAACACGAGACAGCCTCCTCCCTGGGCTCCCGACCCCGTCCTTCAGGGCCGTGCCGCTGCAGCTTCCACAGCCCTCTCCTTGCCTGCTCTCATCCTTGCTCAGGGCGCCCACTCCCACCTGCTCACTGACACCCCCAGACACTATTTAAAACAGCCTCACACCTCTCTCCAGAGCTCCACACCTGATTCTATTGTAGGAACAGCCGGCAGTCTGAATTGGACCTAACACCTCCAGGCCAGTTCCTGGGATTCCCAGGTGTAGGCAACAGCCTTATGGGGCATCCCCAGCCACCATCGCCACCTTCCTAACGTGGCCTTGCCAGAGCCTCCGTGTTGTCCTAACAGCCCCCTCCCAACAGGCCCCTCTGCCGGCACCTCCCTCCAGGCCAGCTGCCCTGTGAGCTTTCTCGGAGGCTCTAACACGGCCCCTCTAAACCTTTCTGTGGCTCTGGCCTTCTCATGGTACCCCAGGCCTGGCACACCCCAGCACCTCCGACATCTCCAGCCCTGTGGCAGAGGGACAGCAGCTGCCTCTGACCGACCCCTGCTTTGTGTCAGCTGCTCTACAAGGACACTGTGAGGGAGACATGATCATGAGACCGTTTCACCCTAGAGAGACAGCCACGCGCCCAAGGCCACAGAGCCACACGCTGAATTACAGACATCCCGCGGGTGCCCTGGCATCCAGCCGTACCCAACTTCTTTCCCAGTGCCAGGCACATAGCAGGCTTTCGATATGCATTGGCTAAATGAGAGTGAGGGGGAGCAGGAAAGCACCCTCTATGCATAAGCAGCCCTGTGTGAGTTTCGAGAAGGAGAGAGGGAAGAAAAGAAGGTCTGACCGCGAGCCACGAGCCTGGGCTCTGCTCCCAGCTCTGCTACCCACTAGCTCCGGCCCAGGGAGCGGCTGAGCTGCCTGCCTCGCTGCCTCATCCAGAGGATGAGCGCCTGGCCAGGGAGCCCGTGTAGGAGGCCGCTTGGTGAAACTGAGCGTGTGGCTCTGGGCGCGTGGCTCTGTCTCTCTAGGATCCGTTTCACCATCTGTGAAATGGGCTCATGATCATGTCTCCCTCACAGCGTCCTTGCAGAGCGGCTGACACAAAGCAGGGGTCAGTCAGAGGCAGCTGCTGTGCCCCCGCCACAACATCCAACATGAACTCTAAACTGGAAGTGAATAATCACCTCACTCTCAGCACGGCCACAGAGCACAGTCTTCATTTCCGCGGATACAGGTTGAGTATCTCTTTTCTAAAATGCCTGGGACCAGAAGTGTTTTGGGTTTCTGATATTTTCAGGTTTTGGAATATTTGCATATACATAATGAGATATCATGGGGATGGGACCCAAGTCTAAGAGTAAACTCCATTTCTGTTTCACATACCTCCTACACACACAGCCTGAAGCGAATTTTACACAATTTTGTGCATGAAACAAAGTTTGCGCCCGCAAGGTCGGGAGGGGAACTGTCCACCTGTGGCAGCGTGGTGGCCCTCACAGAGTTTTGGATTTTGGGACATTTTGGATTTTTGAATTAGGGACACTCAACCTTCGTCGTAGAGATTGAGGAAGGACAGCAACCCCTTCAGCCCTACTCTCCCTTTCTGCTAGAAATATGTTCCCTGTGGAAACCGACGGATGATCAGTACAATGGATTCTGCTTCTAGCGCTGCGCTCTTTTCTCCTGGGTAATTTTTTAAGAGACTCGAGGACTCTGTGTTATCTTTTAGGCTAATGACACTCCGTGCTGCCGTGTCAAAGGGTGTATTTTCTCAATGTCTTAGTAAAGGACCAAAATGAGAATGAAAAGTGTTAAAATCCAGAAAAAAAAGTAAAAATTTAAGATGAACAAAGGGACTAAAGAGCAATTTTTCGCTTTCAAATATATGAAATATATTTCAATTTTCCCAAGACTGGCCCTCTTTGCACAAACATGCCCTTTCCCTGCCAATAGAGTTAAGGAGCAATCAGGAGATAATCAAACGGCCTCAAAGTACATGCAATAAACAGCTCCCATATGCCCAGTAAATCCCCAGCTGCAGGCAAATGGTATTCAGCAGCACTGAGGAGATTTTACTCTTTGTTAAGACAGAAGCAAAGTCAATTATTGCAATTAAACTCTATAAAGATTCCTTGAATTTAATCAAATAAAAAGTTTCTGCTTCAGGAGTTAGAAGAAAGTGTGTACAAGTTAGGGGAGGTGGAGGCGAGAGGAGGGCAGAGAGGGTGTTCGGGCCGTGGGCTGAGAAGTCCAGCGTGGCACCTGGTGTGGCCTTGGTCAGTGCTGGGCCAGGCGCCTTTGGAACTGTGCCTCCTAGAAAGCCTATTCGCACGCTCTCCAAGGCCCTCGCTTGGTGTTGAAGGCCTGAACTGCACTGGAGACATCGCTCAGCACACCGGACAGGATACCGCCCAGCAAAGCTGTGTCAGAGCCACAGGTGACGATCTCTCTTGGACACGTGACCCATGTTGCTGCAGTGGGACACTGTGCTCCTAAAAGGCTGAGAGCCCACTTGGATCCAGCCCAGGGGTGGGAGGCGGGGACTGACCCAGCTCCACATTTCACAGACCAGAAAAGCAGCCCCAGATGGTTCTGGTTTCACTGATGCACAGAGGCTCAGGAGGCTGCGGGGATGAGACAAAGCCCAGGAGGAAGGGCTGTGGCTCGGCGCCCGGACGATGCGCGGAGGCTTCACGGGGCCATCCGGCTACCCAGGGCCGTGGACTCGAGGCAGAGCTATCTACACGAGAGGAGGAAAAGAACTTTGTTCAAGTACTAATGAGAAGAAAGGATGTAGAAGAACGCCTACAAACCGCTGAAAGACAAACGCTGGAACCTGATTATCAGCACACAGTGAAGCGGCCCTGAACCTCAAGCCACGGCTTGGCCTGAGCCCGAAGGACAGCGCCACTCAGAGCAAGGCAGGGAAGACGGAGGTACTGGGAGGAGCTCGCACCCTGGCACCGCCTGCTGAGCAAGCCAGGGGCCCTCTCGGGGCCGTGGGTGGTTTATTTATTTATTTATTTATTTAACCAAATTAAAGGGCCAGATTACCCATTAAATTCTAAAATTGCATGGCAACCTTTTTTTTTTTTTTTGAGACGGAGTCTCACTCTGTCGCCCACGCTGGAGTGCAGTGGTACGATCTTGGCTCACTGCAACCTCTGCCTCCTGGGTTCAAGTGATTCTCCTGCCTTGGTCTCCTGAGTAGCTGGGATTACAGGAATGCGCCAAACGCCTGGCTAATTTTTGTATTTTTAGTAGAGACGGGGTTTCACCATGTTGGTCAGGCGGGTCTCCTGCTGTGGCCTCCCAAAGTGCTGGGATTACACGCATGAGCCATTGCACCCGGCCCGCACGGCAACCTTTTAAACAGAACAACGGTATTCTCTAATGAACATTTATCTGTTGATTAAAACTGGCTGCATTTTCTACGGTAAAATCAACACAAACTTGCAGCTCTAATTTGGGATTCCCAGCTAAAGACAAGTGGGAAAGTGGGTCCTATGTACATACGAGAGACCATGGTGGTGGGTTTCAGCAGCAGCCAGCCCTGTGAGGTTTGGCAGCACACGACAGCAGAAGGTGGGAGGGGACCGGGAAGGTGTCTGGATTAGCACTTCCCACAGCCTGTGATCAAGCTGCCTGGAGAAGCAGGGCTGGAGTGCTGGAGTGCAGATCTGAGGGGAGGAGGCTGTGATTAGCTGTGACCAGCTCATCTGCATCGTGGGCTCCTCCCCCTCTGGCAGCTGGGGGCAGAGGGACTTTCTAAGCTGTTGGCTGCTCTGATGAGTCACTCGCCTGGAAAACATGTCATCCAGGCAAGAGCTGGGTTTTCAGGAAACAGC
Organism: Hylobates moloch; assembly: GCF_009828535.3. Classification (NCBI taxonomy): domain Eukaryota; kingdom Metazoa; phylum Chordata; class Mammalia; order Primates; family Hylobatidae; genus Hylobates; species Hylobates moloch. Next base: position 6,697,688 of record NW_026652290.1, on the reverse strand, counting down.
CCTGAGATGGCGGGTGCCCAGGAGGTGGGCTGGAGGAAAGCCGTCCAAGTCCGCACAGCCTCCATCTGCACTGATCAGTCAGAGCGGCGCCCGCCCCAGGAACAGAAAGCACAGGTTATTACCGCGGAGAAACGCAGAGTTTCAGGACCCCTGAAATTGGAAGTGAAGGAGAATGACTCCCCGATGACTTTGCATCAAAAATTAAACAGGAAGCTGGCTCTGAGTATTCATCACTCTGCTGCGGCCTGAAGCAAAGTGTCAATGCAGATCACTTTATGTTTTAACCTCAATTTTTGTTAGGCTTTGTTCCCTTTTTCCTCTTGCTAAAAATTCAACCTCTCCATCATCACCCAAGGAGTATAATAGCTAGATTGTACATTATTTATTCCAAATGCTCTTTTCTGCTACCTTTCCTGTGTGCTCCCTGGGGATGTACACACTTTGGTCTATTGATGAGGGGAGGAAAGAGCTCTGGGCATTGTTTTGGTGGCAGACAGCCCTGCAGAGCCCCCGGTGATGCTCCGATGGCGAGGAGCCCACCTCCACAGCAGCTCAGTCCTCACTTGCAGTTGGCAAGATCTAGTAACAGAGGTGAGCACGATTCTGTTTCTGAGCCGAATGTTCTCCGTCTATGCGTCTGGGACCGCTTCTCACTCCTTTGTGCCTCCCTCCCTGCCCTTGTCAAGGAACTGGATTTGAGCTGGGACATGCCACTCAAGGTGGAGGCCACATTCCCTCCCTCCCTGGATGAGGCTGGACCAGACACTGCCACAGGACAGGGGGGCGATGGGCATGTGAGCTCTAAGTCTGTCCCCCAGGCCTGAGCTGCCTCGTCCACTCCTCGCGGCCTTCCCACCTGCGGGAACGTTGCCCCAGTGGCCAGCACGAGCTTCCACGGGGGATGGAAGCCTCCAAGACAGGAGCCGCCTGCACCCTGACCCCTGGGGCCACGGCAGCCTATGCTGCCTATGCTCACACATGCCCATTTGTAAAGCCCCTGGATCATGGGTTCCCAGCGAACGGGTGTTTCAACTAGCACACCTAACTACCTCCAGAGAGAAAGGCAAACCATTCAATGGAGTTTTTCCACACTAACCAAGCCGGTGTCTCAAGAGGGGTGTTGGCTGCATGCCCTCCGTATCCACCTGGCTCAAGCCTTTATAGCCAGGTACCAACATATTCCTCATCTCAGCATAAAGGCCCTCCAAAATAAAGACGATTACCAAGTCTGTGTGGTTAATGCCTCCCTAAATCTGCAACGTGGTAACATGGTGGAATGGACTGGCTTCTTGTTAAACTTTACTGTGTGCACAGTGATACACAGTGACACACAGGGATACACAGTGACACACAGTGACATACAGGGATACACAGTGACACACAGGGATACACAGTGACACACAGGGATACACAGTGACACACAGGGATACACAGTGATACATAGTGATACACAGGGATACACAGGGAGATGCTGCTGCCCTCTGTGGACGTTCACTGTCATCAGAGATCTGACATCTCTGCCTCCAGAGCCTCGGCGGGATTCCGATGGACAGTGATAAAGTGATGCATCCAATTCATCACAAGAGGCAAGGACTGCTCACATCTAAGAAGGCCTGGGGTTTCCCAGTCTTCCAGAAGCCTCCCTCCTGTGTCCAGACTAGTAAACTCACTCGTGTTAAGGATCGTGGTGACAGCGTTTAAGAGTTAGAATTAGACTTCGAATGTGAACACACCTAGGACAGACTGGAGGTAAAATTCTGCAATGACGGACTCCACAGAATCAAATGCCTTATGGGAGTGGGATTTTCTCAGGGTGAGATGGACTGAGGAATCGTCTCAGCCTCCGTGGGGAATGGAGAGGAGGCAGTGCTGGGGCCTGGTCTCTGGGCAGTGCAAGGGCAAGTACATGCCTTTCTGAAACCCGGGAAGGACGTGGAGCTAGCGCAAGCCAAACCTCTGTGCCTGCCTCTCCTCCCTCCTAAACACCTTAATTGTGCAGCAGATTTGGGAAAACACACATCAGAACAACACACGGCTGCTATGGAATCTCCGCTGGGAAGCAAAGAGCTGCTTTAAAATGATGTTCCCTATTGGGCGCGGTGGCGCACACCTGTTAATTCCAGCACTTTGGGAGGCAAAGGTGGGTGGATTGTCTGAGCTCAGGAGTTCAAGACCAGCCTGAGTAACCTGGTGAAACCCTATCTCTACAAACAATACAAAACAATTAGCTGGGCGCGTGCCTGTAGTCCCAGCTACTTGGGGGTCTGACGTGGGAGGATTGCTTGAGCCTGGGAGGTTGAGGCTGCAGTGAGCCAAGATCACACAACTGCACTCCAGCCTGGGTGACAGAGCAAGACCCTGCCTCCAAAAAAAAAGATGAAAATGATGCTCCCCATCATGGGAAGTCTCTGCCATTCCTGAGGAGCAGTGCACCTGCGATCTCACCTCAACTACCAAGCTCCTTTCGAAGCCACTGGACAGCAGCGGCCCGTGCAAGGTGGCCCAGCGCGGGGGCGTGGTGGGGCGCAGCAGCCCGATGCCGTGAGAAGGCCGTGCGTGAGCGGCTTCGGCAGAGCACCTGGAAAGAGCCTTTTACAAACTGTCAGCACCCAGAACTGGGGGGTGGTCTACTACCATTAAACTCATTCCGATAAATTTTTTGCACACATAGTGAACTGATACAGACTGAGAAACCCTCATTTTTTGACATAATGTTTTGGTGGCAGTGAGAGGAGAGGAAATGAGAGAACTGGGTGGAGCTGGAGTTGGGGCGGGGGGGGGCGGGGGGGGTGGTCAGCACTAGTCAGTTGCCAAGGTGGCAAGTCCGCCTCAGTCAGGTTTGTTCTCTGGAAACTGAGGCCAGTGGAGCTGCCCTGACTCCAGGAAACCAGGAAGACGCCACAGAACAGAGAAGCCAGCGGGGAGAATCCGTGTACACCTACAGCTTGGGACCTGCTGTCCCGGCTCCTGACCAGCCAGACCACATTTCCAGTCTTTCTTCTCCTATGAGGATCTAGGATCTTCTCCAAATCTAAAGCCCAATTTTTACATTCAATTCCCTATCAACGTTGGTTCATGATATAATTTTCAGCATTAAATGGAACTGACTAGTGTTTACTTTTTAGCTCCAGATTCGAGCTGGCATACTTGTTGCTGAAAACCCTCCCCAGAGAACACGTGTGAAACGCAAGTGATTCTCCCTGAATTCACATCATCATTGATTTCTGTACAAAGAACCCTTTAATATTACTTATTTGGCACTTCCCAGCATAGAAAGACAAGAAGCCACGACGTCAGACCTTGCAGAAAATATCCCTAACTAGAGAGGAGCCTTGGACACGCACAGGAGGGGCTGAAGAAGACGAGTGGGGGAAGCGTCCTGAGACTCGGCCGCAAGTCGCCGTGGACACCGCCCTCTCCATGCACATGGCACTGCCATGTCTACGGGCCGCCCCCCATGCTGGGAGCCGAGGCACCGAGAGCTTCACTGAAGCCTCTGTCCCTAGGGTTCATGGCCCAGCTTGGAGCAGGCAGGCTGCAGGCTGCTGTCTGGTTGGATGTGTCTGGTTGGGCTCGCAGAATGTTTTTTAATGCCATGTTAGATATCAACATCTAATAATCAGATAATTAAAAATGAAAATATGAACTTTTGGCTACTTTATGACTGGCAACTGTGGGCCAAAACCGCCCCGCAGAGCCCTGGTTGGACTGAGCATGGCCTGGGCACTGCCCTACCCATGCCCGTGCCCTCCTGGCAGCAGCCCGGTCTTTCTGCTGTCTGAAAGCCCCCACGCCTGCCTCTTAGGCAACTCTACCAGTCATGATTTTCCTCATGTAAAGAAGTATTCAATTATTTCTTCTGTGTGTCTCTAGTTCTGAATTTATGAACAATAATGCCTTAGCCATAAAGACTCTATTTTTAAAAATTGCTTTTAGTGCTTCGAAGGCTTAGAATATCTACAGGCTGACTTTTAATTAACCAAAGTAATATCTATCAATTTTTAAAATAGATTGTACCACCCTGGCACAAGCATCATTAATGTTTATTTATAAATCTATTTAGTGTTTTATTGCTGTATGTATTATGTATTTTAGCATAAATATTAACTATATTGCTGATGCAATGTGGTGTTCTGTTTCTCTCATTTAACATATATTTTGCATAGTCATGAATAAAATTTTAAGACTGCTCACATTTTAAGTATCCAGATCTGAATTTACATTCCTATTCTGTTAGGTAGTTGAATTATTCCCAAATTTTCCCTCTTATAACCAGTGTTCTGACAAATGGCTTGATTTGTCCTTGTCTTTCAGAACACCCCATTAGTCCCGTTGCTTGGTTTTTCCTTAGCGACCTGCTTCAGTTACGCTCCTAAGCCAGGTCACAGTTGGTTGTGGGGCAAAGGAGCCGGGCATTCAAAGGCAGGGTGAGCGCGGTGGGCAGGCAGGTGGGTGGCCACCGGGGCCAGCACTGTAAAGGCCGTAAAGCCAAGGCAGGGGTCAGGGGTCAGGGGTCAGGGGACTCAGGTCAGTGAGGTTCCAACCAAGGGCAGGCCCGAGCCAGGCGGGTCTCGGCCAGACATCGAAGGGTGGAAGTCACCAAGACGACTCGGATCCCAGGACAGGGCTGCTGACTCCCTAGCAGCTTCTCATGTCCAGCTGGAGGGAAAACCCCAGGGCTCTGATCTGCAGGTGGGATGTGGCTGACTGCAAAATGCAAGGAATGCCACCTGCCAGGGGTTCTCATATGAGGTGCACCTGAGACCTTCCTGAGACATCACATGGGCTCCTGCTCCCAGGAGCATGACTACAGCAGGTCGCTAAGTGCCACTCCCTGCTCGTCTCTGCCTGATCAGACTTGTTCAGACACCAGGGAAGCTTCCTCATGCTGACAACAATGCTGTGATCTGCCAGCACAGTGGCCATGTGTAACGAGAGGTGACAAGAGCTTTCCTCCCTGGTTAAACACCACTTCTGCCTGGGTGCACTCCTGTCCCAGGGATGTGCCTGAAACAGAAGCTCATGCGCGTATATACCATGACTCAGCACGTACGCTGCAAAGTCAGCATGGGGCAGGCTGGCACTAGACGGCTGGAGCCATAGCCCGGCCCTGCCGTGCGGGTCCTCACTCACCCGTTTCTCATCAGTAAAATGGGGATATTGATAGCAAAAATCGTAGCTTTGTGGCAGCACCGGCTGTGAGGGGAAGATGGCCTAACAATTGTAAAGCCCAACACGCAGCAGGCACTTAATCAATCAGTCACTGGAATTCCTATTCTTACATGACCACCCGTGGTCACCCGCCGTGACTGGTGTGCCTCAGGGGAGCTGTGGTCAGATCGCTCCCTGGGCTCTGTGACTTTACTCTCACGCTCTCCAAACCCCAGCACGGTTCACCAGCTGAGGTGGACAGGCTCGAACGTGGCCCCAGGACCCCTGTTCCAGGGGTGGCCCCTCCCTGGGGGTGCGAGTGGGACCTGAGACTGCTTTCAACCAGCAGAATATGGCAACGGTGATGGCTGCTGTGACTGTGTGTGGCACTAGGTGAGGCTGCAGCATCTGGCTCCCACGCTGGCTCTAAGGGGCGGGAGGCCAAGCTAAGGACCCCACTGGTGGGGACAGTGGGTGGTCTCAACTGCGAAGGCGGCCTTAACCTGGTGGGACCCTGCACAGAGAACCTGGCTGAGCCCCACAACAGGAACTGGATCTGGAGGCCACGTGCTGTTCTGAGCTGCCGAGTCGCAGCAACACTGCTGTCACACAGGAGTAGATGGCTACCGCCCTCCCTAACGCTGTTTCCACCTTCAAATTCTATTTCCCACAAGTGGCGCTGGAGGAACTGCTATTACTAAGCAGAGGGAGACGCGTCCACCAGAAGGGCCATGACTGGTCTGTAATCTGTGAATGAGATTTTCTTCTTTCAGCACAAATCAGCTGCAATTCGGCACAGCTGCCCCCCTGGGTGTTCACACTCACTGCTTTGCCACGAAGCCTGGAGCCCGAGCCTGGCGTGAGTCACTCCTGCTCGCCTCTTCCTTCCCGCGGGCCGAGCGGCTGACTAAAGCTCCCTTCATGCTCACGTCAGTTGCCAGGGCAGGACGCAGATGTGTGCCCAAGGTGTGAGTTTAAAAAAGAAAAAGGAAAAAAAATCCAAGCGCATAATGTTTCTTCTGCCGGTTGAAGGTGAAACCCCAAAGCCACCCAGGCCATCAGCAACAGCAGGGCGAGTTCTAGCCGTGTGGCTGGTGGAGCCCACAGGTGTGCCCAGTGGCCAGCAGTGATGGCACGGGGGCCCACCCTGTGCACCCCACTGGAGGAGCCCTGCCCTTCACCACTCCTGGCCTGGTTCTTCTTCAGTCTTCATCCCCGATGTCCGTCAAACCCAACCATGGGGACACAGTGACACCCAGCAGAAGGGTGCCAGGGACCAGGAGGCCAGGGCGGTGCTTCCCTGCCCCAGCCTAGGAACTAAGGGCATCGCCGCTGTGATTCTACATGAACACAGTTCACTCCACTGTACCTGGGCTGGCCCGGAGGCCCCGGCTGCTGGCAGTGTCTGCACCAGTGGCCACTACAGTGGCCGGGGCCGCTGGCTGCTGTCCTCTAGTCCAGCCCTGCGGTTACTGCCACAGGCCTCAGCAGGGCCTGGTGAGGAGCTCTGCACAGCCGGCCGGGAAGAGTCACTTTCTTGGATGAGGAGAGGAAATGTGTTTCTCGCAAACGGGCTGTGCGCTTGGGGAAGAGCCCCTCTGCACTGCGCTTCCTCTGCTCTCAAGGGCCCCATCGAAACGGGGCTGGGGGTAACAGCAGCCCTGGGTAAGGCAGGTGAGATTTTCTCTTACAGCAAGACACTGTGAGGGAGGGGGCCAGGATCCCCTTCAGGATAAAGGTTTTCTTGCCCCAGCTGCTAGGGGCACCACAGACAGGCGGCTCATGGCTGTCAGGCCCTCTTCTGGGTGGCCTATGCCTGACAACCAATGCAGAATGCAGGCGGGCCCACTCACCGCCCATCCCATCCTCAGAGCTCCCCAGGGCCGGCGGAGGTGAGCCTGACTTCTCTCTGCCCACCCCTCCACCGTTGACCCAGGGCCGGTCCACTCACAAGCAGTGTCGTGACACCAGCCTCCGTCTCCATCTACTTCCCAGAGAGCCCACCCCGCAACAACCAGGAGAAGAACGCGCCCAAAAGGGAAGCAGGAGGACGTGACGCCGCAGGCCGCGTGTGGTGGGATGATGGACCATGTGGGCTGGATCACTAAAGGCGCACATGAGCCCAAGCGGAGACTCTGACACACTCAGGGAGGTCAGAACCAGGAGAGGAGAAAAACCCCAGTGTCCACAGTGACCGTCAGGAAGAGGGGCCGCGAGGCACCCTTGTGATGCTGTCCCCAGGCTCTCTGGGCCTCTGTGGGTTGTGACATCACCTCATGATTCTCTAGTGCAACAAATAAGCACAGGTGAGGGCTGGCTCTGTGAGGCTCCAGGGAGCAGAGTCTGCAGAACAGCTGGCCTTTTTTCTGGGCAGGGAAGGGTGGCCCCAGCAGGGCTGGGAGAGGCTGCAGCTAGGCCTAGACGAGGACCTTCTATAAAGCAGCACTGATACAAATGCTGGCGCTCAGAAAACTTCTGAGGGGCCAGTACTAGAAAGCAGTCTCTAGACGGAGAGGTGGGATGTGGCTGCCCTGTGCTGGCCTTGCCACCCAGCCTCTACATGGAGAGGTGGGACGTGGTTGTCCTGTCCTGGCCTCGCCATGCAGCCTCTAGATGGAGAGGTGGGATGTGGCTGCCCTGCACCGGCCTTGCCACATGCCCCTCCCAGCACCTGTCCTCGCCCGCTCACCCCTCCTGGCTGCTCTCTGTGCTCTGGCTCCGGTCTTTGACCACGGAATCCAATGTGATGCCACTGTCTTTAACTCTACGCAGCTGAGCGCATCAGATAGGAGGTGCCTTTACATCTGGAGAAAACATACACTAGAAGGAAAAAGGTTTCCATGGACTGATTCCTGGTAAGGGGAACCTGCAAGCCCGCAGGCCCTGCCCGGCCCCGCTCCGAGCGCTCAACCGGCTCCCAGTGCTGAACTAGTTTTTGATCCAGGATCTGATGTGGCACTGACCCCTTCAGCTCTTTTTTTTTTCTTTTTCCTTCCTTTTTTAAAATAAATTTATTACAAAAACCTGTCTCAGAAGAAATAGAGATAGGATTTAAGGCCTTACTTTTCTTAAAGGAATAAAGATTTTGAGAATATACTTTTTCAAAAATGCTCTAAGTATTTATTTTTAAAAAAGTTCATTTTAAATATTTATTCTAAGTATTGCAAAGGCTTTTCAAACAACTCTATTACAGCTCTGTTATTCATGGATTCATGAAAAATAAATGTGTGGTGGTTTTATTTACACATTATTTAAATGGTTTACTTCAATTTTCTTTCCTCCTTATCAGGTTCTCTATTTTATCTTACAGACTCTTAAGAAGGATACAGATCATGCATGCTTTAACTTTTTCTGTTTAAAGTCCAAGTGCTATGCTGGGTATAATGCATTTTGATCTATCTCATATAAATATTTATTATAAACATTAAAAATTAGATTGTTTCTAACTTTTCTGGAGTGGGTGATGGGTAGTGAGTTTAGATTCCTTCTTGCTTCTCTGGGTTTCCAGTGTTGAGGGAAAGTGGTCCTGAACACATTTAAAAAGAAAACACAAAACACTAGCTAAAATAAACCTGGCCATGAAAATAGGCCATATGATGGCTTCTGTGGCTAGGCATACGTTAATCGCTCTTTTAAAAATATTTGTGTTGTTAGGGTTTCTCCCATTGATGAACAGAAATATTTTTCCTTTGTTTTAACACCATTTTAGAATTTGCCCAAACCTGCTTCTGTTAGGACAGCCACGGAACAGAAATAAACCAAACGTCTTCAAATATAATGTCTAGGCCAGGCGTGGTGGCTCATGCCTGTAATCCCAGCACGTCGGGAGGCCGAGGCGGGTGGATCACAAGGTCAGGAGATCTAGATCATCCTGGCTAACACAGTGAAACCCCTTCTCTATTAAAAACACAAAAAATTAGCTGGGTGTGGTGGCAGGTGCCTGTAGTCCCAGCTAGCTACTCGGGAGGCTGAGGCTGGAGAATGGCGTGAACCCAGGAGGTGGAGCTTGCAGTGAGCCGAGATTGTGCCACTGCACTCCAGCCTGGGCAACAGAGCAAGACTCCGTCTCAAAAAAACAAAACAAAAACCAAACAAAAACATATATATATATATATATATATATATATAGTCTAGACTAAAAACAAATCACATCATTGTCACTGTTACTACTATTAGGAGTTGTATAAATAGCAACTCAGCAATGGGAGAGAACTATAATCAATAGTCATAAAAGATTACACTTATGAGCGTGTGTGTGTGTGTGTGTGTGTGAGAAATAAGCATAAAAACTAATTGATCATGAGCCCAATTTAAGTCTCCAGAGCGATATCTTGCATGCACTTCATGAATTCAAGTCAGCAAGTTATTTTCTCAGTACTGGTTTCTAAAAGGTTAGAAACTCTCTTGCAAAGTGCCACCCTCCCGAGTTGCAGAGCTGTGAGGCTTCAGCCGGCCGCTGCTCCCGTGCAGTCCTAAAAGGCCCTCCAAGGCTTCTGCCCTCCCAAGGAGACCCCCACTCCTCTGTGTGGAGATCTCTGGGAGCCCTGCATTTAGCTTCACTTGTTAATGCTACACGGGGTCCCCAAGTTAGGTGTGGGGTCTCCCTGCCCAGCTCCGTGCAATTCCATGACATCACAGTGCTGCGAAGGGCGGGGGAGCACGGCACCTGGAAGATCCTGAAACACTCACCACATCGCGTGCATGTACGTGGGCGGCAGACGCGGGCTGCTGACGGGAGTGCAGTTATACGACCTCATAATCCTTTCGGCCAATAAAAAATTTCGAAACAGACTAGCCACCAGCAAGTCCTGTCTGAAGAGCTTTTGGAAGAGATCTGAGGGCAGATAAAAGATAAAAACGAGTCTTCAGTGACTCGTGTCTAGCATTTAAAGCCAAATACACAAATTCACTTCTATCAAAAATTACTAAAAACAAGTTGGGACTAATATGCATATTTCCCATTAGCAACACACACACAAGCTTAAACACACACACATGCACACACTTTTAAACATACACGCACACATGTGCACAAATATACATGCATGCACACATACATGCACACACGTGTGTACCTATAAAGATACATTACACGTGTGCACGCATACACAAATACATGCACATACATACGTGTGCACACATACACAAATACACATGCACGCAAATATGCATATACACACGTGTATGCATACACACGTACACGTGTACACATACAGTGCACATATACATACATGTGAACAAACACCCCAGATCAATCAATCAATAAAAAATACAAACAAGTCTTACAATAGTAATTCTGGTTTTCAGCCAGTGTGAATAATGCCAATGACTCTGAAGATAAGCCGCCGGTGCGCGGTAACGGCTGTGCTGTCAGGGCCAACGCTGACATGCAGTCTCTCCGCACCACTGTTCTGAGAACCCGGCGTGCAGTAACTCACCACCCTCGCAGAAACCTCCTTAGGTGGTCGCCTTCTACTTTTCAGCCCCTCCCACTGTCTTCCTCACTAGTGAGGCACTCACGCATCCTATCTGACTCCTCTCATGTCCGAGAGGCGGCTCCCCGCGCGCTCAAGGCCACAGCCTCCCTCCCCAAGGCCCGGCCCGCGCCTCACCTCGGGGGAGCACGTTCCACGCGATGGTGTCTGTGATGGCTGTGAAGATCCAGTTCAGTTCACCCAGGGGCGTCCTCCTGTCGTTCAGGCGGCCAGGGATCCTAGAAAACACGGGGCGTTCTCATGAGTGATGCCACAGCTCTGAGAGCAGGGAATGGAGGAGAGGTTGAAGAAAAAAGGGCGCGGGCGGCGAAAGGCTCTGAGCGGAGGGAGGAAGACTCTGAGCGGAGGCTCGGCGCACGGCTGCGAGAATCAAACTGTCCATGAGCTCACAGCTCAGAGCTCAACCTCCATCTGCAGCTTTCCTCCTTCCCGCACATCTCCAAAACGGCTGCTTCCTCTGCTGTCCCCAGATGTACAGACCAAGCCCAGCTGGTTACACACATGGTTCCCACGGACCGCTGACTGGACCCCAAGGGCAGTCCGTGGCACGTACTGAAAGCAGTCCACATCAAGCTCTGCAGGTTTATACCTCAGCTACCGAACGCTGTGGAAGCGCACTGTCCACGCTGAGGGGAGTCTCACCCCCAAGGTCTACTTTGCTCCCGTATATTCAACACGCAGCTGATACCTGCGACAGGGATGTGGAGATTGCCGGCGTGCGCCCAGGCCCTATCCTAAGGGTCTAGGAGGAAGGACAGGTAACAGGCAAATGAACAACCACACGAGAGGTGGCAAGTGACGGCAGATGACGCAGAGACAAATACGACAGAGAGTGGGCGGGGGGGATGAGGCTGCTGCCGTTTCGCATGGGGCAGGCGGCACCAAGGACCACTCTTCAGCCGTGAGGACAGAACCATGACTTTTGCAGCAACTTGGATGGAGCTGGAGGCCATTATTCTAAGTGAAGTAACTCGGAATGGAAAACCAAATGCCACATGTTCAGAGCCATGAGCATGATTCTGCTATGGACAAGATTTAGCTGATCAGCAATTCCCACTGTAGGAACCATCTGATGGCCCCGTCTTCATAAGAATAATATTCAAAGAGGCTATGCGTCAGTAACACAGGGTAGCTGAGTTCAGTGAACTTCTTTTCTTAAATTGTTGCAGTGGAGTCCCACTGTGTTGCCCAGGCTGCTCTTGAACTCCAGTGCTCAAGGGATCCTCCCGCCTCACCCTCCCAAAGTGTTGGGATTACAGATGTGAGCCATCATGCCCAGCCTAAGCATGCTTCTTAATATAATTCTTCAACACATGCTCTTTCTTTCCTTTAGGAACAAAAAATAACGTCTTATTTCCTCAAAATAGGTTCAGTGATAGGACAAGAAAAAGGAGAAATTGGGAAGTTAGTATAATATTCTAAAGCAGCACTGTTGCTCAAACAATGCTGGAAGTCTCAAACAAAGATTTCCAAATTCTAGAAAAATTTTGACCTCCACAGTGGAGACCAATTTACCCAACATCAAGGTTTTATAGTCAGGCTGCTGGCCAGGACGGGGATGACTGAGAAGCACCTTTCATTAACTGTGTGAGTGGAGGGCGGGCATCATGCAGGATTCCCACCACTTAAAAGAAACCAGGGCCTGGAGGCGAACACACGGCACAAGGACAGCAGAGACTTGTCTCAGCCCCTCTTCCTTCTCCCCAGTCTGCTCTCACTTTAGAACAAGCATGTCCATTGTGCGCAGGAGGAACGGCCAGGCTGCCTGCCCTCTGACCTCCGAGCAGGGGAGTGAGGAAAAGCAAAGACGCCCACCTTCTAACAACCTGCGACAGAGCTTGGCCCCATGGAGGTATGTGAGGGTGGCGCGCACCTCCCAAAGAGAAGACATTTCCTTATGAAATGCAAGCAAACAACCCAGGAACTCATTTTACCAGGTTGCTCATCTCAGCCCTCAAGCGCCAGTGCAAACAGGGGTGGCTGCCCGGGACACAGCCCTGGGAAACAGCATGGAGAAGGGGCAGGGGGGGCATCGTAGGGTGGACATGGAGCCCCAACACACTTGTGTCTTGGGTCCCACATCTGCAGATGAGAAACACATATGCTGAAAACCTTTTTAATGAAATAATTGACAAGATTGTCAATAACAATGTTCCGCAAAAACACTGCCTCTTTCAAGCTGCAGGACTGTCACCGAGCGCCCGCCTGCCCTCCTTACCAAAGCCGTGCAGAGGAGGGAAAGCGCCCAGGCCACACGCCGAAGCTCTGTGGTCTAGGATCAGTAAACACACAAGCGGCCTGAGTGTGCAAGGAAGGAGGATACGCGAGGTGCTGATCTTCAGCATCCTGTCATGGGTTCTCTCTCCTCTCTCAACATTTCAGTGGCCCAAGTGTGCAAGGAAGGAGGACACGGGAGGTGGCCCGAGTGTGCAAGGAAAGAGGACACGGGAGGTGGCCCGAGTGTGCAAGGAAGGAGGACACGGGAGGTGGCCCGAGTGTGCAGGGAAGGAGGATATGGGAGGTGCTGATCTTCAGTGTCCTGTCACGGGTTCTCTCTTCTCTCTCAACATATCTGGAGTTAGTCAAACTACGAGGGCAGAGGACCGTCCCCAAGCCTCAGGAAGAGAGGCGCTCAGGGCGGGGTGGGGCCCAACACCAACTGCAGAGCTCAGGTCCTCGCTCCATGGGGTTCAGACATGTTACCCTCCGAGCACGACTGTAACAACATGCCTGGAGCACTGCCAGCCTGGTAAGTGCCCGGAGCCTGTTTGTTTAGAGTCACACAGACAAGACCGACTGAGCGACTGATACTGCATCACTCAAAGTCCACACTCTACGTTACACGGCTGGTCTTTCTGGTGTGCGGAGCCCCCATTCTAAGACAGCTGGATGTGTCCGTCCCTGCCCTAAACAAAGACACTTCTATCCTGTACGAGTGTGCGCTGGCACCACCTTCTTTACCACATGTAAAAGTCGGAAAAATCTACGTAGCTCAGTACATCAACTTCCAGGAACCAACAAAGCCTAAACCGGAAGCAGGATGGGGAAATGGGATGCAGGGTGTGTGGTGCTGTGTCATCTGCCATCGCAGAAAGCCCGAAATTCACTCCAAAACCAATGAGAGAGACATGATTAAACAAACCACGCAACAACCACGACGCAGCAGCTACAAGCAATTAAATTGTTCTGAATATTTCAATAATAAGGGACAACGCTTCATAACATTAAGCAAAGAAGCAATACAAATACTCTATAGTCACGATTACATTAAACATGTGCACGGAGAGACAATTGGAGGAAAAACCTCAAAATGCGATCATGGAGATACTCCTCCTTGTCTTTATATCATCAACATTTACTGCAATGAGTGTGCCCACCTGAGTAACAGGGAACTGCCGAAACCCTGGCTCCTGCATCTCCTCATCCTCAGCCCTAGTGATGCTGGGGAGGGAGCCTATGGGTGCAGCACAGCTCGGGCAGCTTGGCGGGGCCAGGACTGCATTTCGGAAGAAGTGCAGGGACCATCACAAGCACAGACAGACAATTTGCCCTTAGGCTGTTTGCAAACCAGGACTAAACGCATCCCTAACGTAAGCCCACATATCCTGAATGGAGTGAAGCTCATAGAGCCCCTGCAGTTCCCGAGTCTGTGACCCCTGGTTAACAGAAAGCTGCATTCTGAGCAGCAAAGAGCTTCCCACGAGGTCCCACACCCCAGCACTGTCACTGGATGGCCAAGCCATCAAGATAAACAGAGGCCAGATAGGACCAGTGTGTACTTAGTTGTGTTTTTACAAATTGGTATCTTGTGACGATCACCAGTAGATAAATGCAAAGCTAGACTCCCCCAACGCGGTCCTGAAAATCCCGCTGGTCTCTTCCCCTAAGCTCATCGTGAAACCAGACAGAGCCATCTGCCCAGCCGACTTCAGACAGACCCAGAAATCATTCAAGTCGATGAACCAACCATCCAGTGAGCGAAAGCTGATGAGGCTTCTTGATCCAGCAGGCCTGGTCCTACCGGGGATGACAACGTGGAACCGAGTCCAGCATCCCTCACTTTTCACGTCACATAAAATTAAATCCTTGCAGAAATGATTTGTTTCTGGTTTCCTTTCTGTACCTGATCCTAACCAATGCTGAGTCTCGCCCGAGTCGGGAGGCCACTGAGATCACGAGGGGACCACAGAAGAAGCCTAGTGGTGTGGGGTGTCCATGTCAGACCATGTTTCATTCTAGAAGTTTCTCTGAACCCTCAAAGGGTTAATGATCAAGGTGGCTCTTTTAAAATTTAAATCCAGAGTGTTAGTCAAGGACTTCCATGCGAAAACTGTAAAAAGCTACAGTTCAGGAAAAGATCCCTGAATTGGGAGACAAGAAAACTCAAGCGCTGGTCCCAGCCACGCTATGGCTGGATGACTCGTGGTACCTGTTTCTCTGCTGAGTCAACACAGCTGAACTTGATGCAAAATGGCGACTAAAATAAAACAGATGATGCTCCAACAACAGATGTGGCAGATGCCAGGGGTGGCCCCCCAACAGGGCCCACGACTCCTCAAACTCTCCTTCACTGCTGTCGGCAGGAGGGTTTATCTCCACCTTCCCCCACACTTCCGGGCTCACCTGTGGCATTCGGTTTCTTGCCAGGATTTATCTTCCTTGCCGAAACATCCAGGCCATCATGATGACCCTGGCCCTGCTAGACGCTGGCAGAACTTCAGCATCCACACCCCGTTTGTGCAACCACCGTAGAGTGCCAGGCCAGCTCCGAAATGCCAAAAAGGTGCCCTTCCCCTAAGGCTCCTTCTTCTTCCCTGACACCCCTGGCTGTCCCCACCACCACCCTCTGCTGGGAACTTGTCACTCAACAAGAGCTGCTGTGTCTCCAGCCCTCGCCTTTGATTCTCCACCAGCTTCCTGAGGGATCACAGCCCATCACAGTCACTCTCCCAAGGGTGCTCCCTCCCCAACCCCCTCTCCCGGACCTGCCCGACTCCCTGTCATCTGCCCCATCACTCTGCCTGCTCCCCACTTCCAGCATGAGGTGCCACCCACTCCTTGGGGCCCTGTCCCTCCCTGGTTCACTCACAGGTGCCCACCTGGCAGGTGCTCGCCTCCCAGTCTCTCCAGGTTCCTGCTCTCACCTGGATTCTCGGGGGTGCCTTCAGCTCCGTCTGCACTCAGGAGATGCAACACATGATCCCCTCCCCATGGGGTGGCCGCCTCACTGCTGTCCCTAGCCCCATCCATGCAGAGGACAAGGACAAGGGGCTGTGAGGTCATCAGGATGTCTCCCCTGCAGACCCCCCAGCATTCCTTTTCCTTCACCTCCAGGCCTAAACTTGGGAGCCAGACGGACGGGGGCTTGAATTTGGCCAGAGACTGGCTCTGTGACAGTGGACTGGCTGCCCAGCCTCTCAGAGGCTTGGATTTTCTTCAGAATGAACATTTACACTACTTCCACCACCACTGCCAGCCGGGCACTCGTGCCACACCTCCCGCTGTGCGGCTCGGCAGACCCAGGCCCCCAAGTCACCCACCTGCCAAGTCCACCAAGCCTTCCTTCCCAGTGCCCTCCCAGGCAGGTCTTATGTTCACTTGCTTTTCAGATGGAGAAACTGAGGCTCTACGAGGGTGTGTCTTCCACTAGAGACAAGTGGCGGAAACCAGACCCAGACCCTGCAGCCGCCTCGCAGGGACGGGAGGACCAGGGATGGGCCGGGGAGACCGCTGGCTGCTGGGGCTCAACACGCAGTGGCCACTGGGGCCTTATGTCTGTCCACCCTGGGCAAAACCCATGTGGCCCTGAAGCTCGCACTGGCTGAGCTCTCCTCCGCCCCTGTGGGCTCCTCTTATCTGCCGTGCGAAAGCTGGTTTCTGTCCTCACCGCCCTTCCAAGCCACCTCCTCCCAAGCCCCCTCACTCCAACGGCCGCGGAGCCTTGCCTTTCTTCATTTGCTGAATTTGCAAATCCTGACTGTCTCTCCCCTGGCACCCGGCTCCTCCCGTAGTGACCTCTGGGGGCACTGCATTGCCAGCTCTTTTCACACCCGGGATCTGCTCTAGCAGCAGCCCTGCTCCTTCCAGGTCTCACGACAAGGCGCTTTCCTTCACCCTCGGCTTGCCTGGCATCACAGCTCAAGCGTAATGTGTGTAAAATCAAGTGCAATACCATCATCTCCACTGCTGGTCCCCACTCCAAGAGTCCCTGTGGACTCGCTTTTCACTGAGGCTCGAAATCCCAGAGGCCCCAAGCCCTCAGCTGCTCTCTGGTCCTGCACTGGGGCCAGCCAGGCCTCCCACAGATGCCTCTTCCCACCTCCTCTGCAGCACCCTGCAGCCAGGCCCGCCAGGTGTCCAGACAGCATTCTCGGGCCAGGCCCTTCTGCTCTGGCTCACACTACACAGGCTGATGGCTCTTCACACACAGCTGGGCCCCCAAACCTACAAGGTTCTCCACTGATCATTGCAGTGGTTTTCCATTACTTTTTAGCTACTCAAACAAAATCTTATGCAGGACAAAGGAAAGCAAAACTCCTCTGGCTGGAGGAGTGAGGGCCAAGAGCCTAGCGGCTCTCCGACTGCCTGCTTAGAAGCTGTGTCTACGCCCCTCGGGTCTCGAGAATCGCTCCATGGAAGCCACCTCACCAGTCGGGAGGATGCTCTGCACGTGACGGACTGTTCAGCCCTGATTTATGGGGCATGTGGAAGCCACCTCACCAGCCAGGAGGATGCTCTGCATGTGACGGACTGTCCAGCCCTGATTTACAGGGCACATGGAAGCCACCTCGCCAGTCGGGAGGATGCTCTGCACATGATGGGACTGTCTAGCACAGGATGACAGCTGAGATCCTCCTCTAAATTTCTTTAGTGCTCAACTAATCCCTTACTTCCTTTTTCTTTTATTACCCGCCATTGTTCCACTGTTAATTTTCTGTGTAGCTAGGTAAATTCCCGTGGACAATGACTTGCTTTCCTTGACATAAATCAATCTCACAGCCCCCGGCAGCTCGTTAAGCACATGGTGTGATCTCCACAGTCCACAGGCCTGGGCCATGTCACTTCCCCACTTAAAAAACAGCTGCTCCCACTGATGCCGATGGCTGTCTGCTGCCTGTGCACACCGGGATGGGCCCTTGGCGGGAAAAAGTGTGGTGCAGGGACAGCCTCAGCTGGTATGCACAGGGACTGGGCCAGTTTCAGATGAGGGCTTGCTCTGTTCTGGGTGGCCCTGTAGCACAGCGGAGCTAGAGAGTCTGGCCATCTCCGTTGCAGTGGCAGCTCTCTCTCCACAGGGCCTGCAGAGGCTGGGCAACCTCTGAGTTGGAGCGACAGCTCTCTCTCTCTACGGGGCCAGCAGAGCCTGGGCCAGGTGTACATCAGGTCCAGCTTCTGTCCTGGCCTCTGCCAGGTGTGTTACATCCAACAAACCTTGTGCACCCCTAACTGCCTAGTGTCTGCTCCCCAGCACAGCCACGTGGCCGCCATGGTGGAGGCTGAGTAACTCAAGCATGTTTACCTTCCCTGTGCTATTTGCTATTCCTCCCCATCATTCCATTTCACCGAATACATCGCTTTCCAGCCATGTCAGACTTGTCGTTCTCAAACATCCTGTGTGCTCTGCTCAGACCACCCTCCTGTCTTCTTGGCTTAGGGGACACCTATGAATCCTTTATCATTTGGCTCAAGTCCGGCCTCCTCTCAGGACACTCCCCTGGGGTCTCTCCCACACCAGCCCAGGGGTCCCCCGCTGGCAGCTGCTACTTTGATGCCTGCCCAGAGAGCTGTGAATGTCTCTGAGACACTGTTGCCTAGGCTGTGTCTAAGCTGAGGCTTGGAGCGCTCTGAAAGTGAGGACTAAATTCTTTCTTCACCTTGCCGTTACGATGCTTAGCATGAAACGTCGAATACAGAACAGGTGCCGCATACATATTTGATAAGCCAATGGGTGAATCCCCACTGAATGACTGTCAAGCCATATGTAAACAAAATGTTAAATGAAAAACCACGGTTTCCAAGAAATAGGACAAACTCACTAAAAGTACTCAAATGATGATAGAAAAGAAAACAAGATATACAAATCATCCCCAATTCCATCATCTAAGAAGCTCGTGAAACACTCTGGTGGCCACTCCCCTAGATTATCTCTTTGTGCACAAAATCAAAAAAATACCCAAGAATACACTTAGACCAAAGTCTGGAAGGGTATACACAAAGTGTTAATAATGGTTATCCTAGCAGGCTGGAGAAAATGGATGATTTTAGTTCTTTTTGCTTATGTGTGCTGAATAATCTACGCTGAAAACATACAATTTACATATTAAAGAAAAACAAAACTTTTCCCCCCACTTTTTAAATAAGAAGGAGGCTACAGCAAGTTTCCTGAAAAGGGAAGATATTTCAAAACTGTCTTAAGAAAAAAAAATTTTTTTGAGATGAGGTCTCACTCTGTTACCCAGGTTGGAGTCCACAGGCTCGATCTCAGCTCACTGCAACTTCCACCTCCCAGCCTCAAGCAATCCTCCCACCTCAGCCTCAGCCTCCCAAGTAGCTGGGACCACAGGCACACACCACCACGCCTAGCTAATTTTTTGTATTTTTGGTAGAGATGGGGTTTTACCATGTTGCCCAGGTTGGTCTCAAACTCCTGAGCTCAGGTGATCCACCTGCCTCGGCCTCCCAAACTGCTGGGATTACAGGCATAAGCCACTGTACCCGGTCAAAACTGTATTATTTTAAAAATTTATATCATCTCAGATTAAATTCAATCAAAGAAGGACACGCATTTAAATTTAAATGACTACTATGAAAATGACGGTGTAGAGAAGCTCGGGCTGGTTCACTCACTTACTGCAAATAATTCATTATTTACAAAGGTTCCGTGCCAAAGTCAAGGGAGATGAACTGAGCAATTTCTTTTTTGAAATAATTCTTTTGAAAATCCAGGTCAGTGCATAATGGCTAGATTGCTAGTAAGAGGAAAGCTATATATATCTATCTCAGACCAGTGGTTCTCCACGGTGGGGGCTGGAGTAATGCGGGGCTGTGGATTACAGAGTTACTGAAAGTAATCTGAGCACGTGCACAAGCGTGATGACGAGTTCATCCAGCTTCTCAATGAATGCCGCATTGAAACGTTATGTAGAAAGCACGCACACACATCGGTCATTGTAAAAATACACCTCTTTGGGGAAAGAAAACAATTTGAAGTGAAGATCAGGAAATAATGCACCAGGTGATAACTTTTCGTGAAACCAGTGAAAAATACTTTTTCTTAAGCTAATATTGCTCTGAACCAACTAAACGTGCATTCCTGTGATATTCTCGTCCAACCTCTATTTATTTAAAATGATGTACAATTCAGCGCTCTGTAACATTACCTGATGTTCTCACTACACAGTGCCCAATATTATAGCCATTTACAGACTTTGAGTGATCATAATTAAAGTCCATTTTAGCATGCATAAAACCCATGGTTTACAAATTGTAATATATGATATTGGTCTGAATAGTTTGCAATTTAAAGCCAGAGGAGCAGCCTCTCTGTCAACTGGGCTGCAGTGCTATAGTCTGGAGGTCAGAGGGACAGGAATGGGAATAAGAGAGCCGGATACAGTCCCAGCTGATCACGGAGGGCTGGGCACGTGGGTCCAACTCTGTGCCTGCAGACCCTCGTGTGCAGCCACTGGGCATTATCTAAAAAGCTGAGCCCATCAGATTCCAAATCACGTGCACAAATCTGGGGGTGTGTGGTTCCCACGGGTTTAGGGTTTCGAGGACAGCACGGGCTCCCTTTCGGGTAACGGCAGATGAGGTGATTCAGACCATTCTCGCCTGGAGAACAGCTAGTAAGGCTGTGTGTATGTTCGGAGGATATTTTAGAAGCAAGGAAAGGCAGGCCAGGCTATGAGAAATTATGGGGCCAAGACTCGAGGAGGGGAAGCCAGGGGTTGAGCTTTCGTTTGGGGCCACCTCTCTTGGAAGCATCTGGCAACTCCAAAAACAGGACCCAGCAGCAGGGACGCTGAGTAGATCACGGCAGGCTCATGGGGCTGGGGAACAACAGCAGGAGGTGATGCACTGCCAAGGAGAAGCAGATCTGGGGAAACTCCTCAGTTTTCGAGTTGAGACTCTAAAAGGCGCACCAGGAGGAAAAATAAACTAAAAACAATTCAGACTTCACAGCCTCAAATCACCCCAAATACCTGTACAATTTCCGTTTTCAATTTGTAGCATTCAATTAAAAAAAAAATAGGTAATTACTGGAAAACTGTATATATGTTTGAAACCAAGAAAAGCAGCTGACAAGAAAGAGATAGAGGATTCGGATAATGGAACCGCCAGGCACAGACTTGACAATCATCTTACTTAATATGTATAAGGAATTAAAGGACAAAGTGAACAATTTTAGAAGAAAACTAGAAGCTATTCTTTTTAAATCTTGAAAATTAAAAATTTAGTATATTAAGAAATCAAGGGCTGGGCACAGTGGCTCACGCCTGTAATCCCAGCACCTGGAGGAGGCCCCAGGCAGGGCTGAGGTTGAGGCCTTGTTGGAGAGGCTGTGGCTGTGTCCCACGGGTACAGTGAGGTTGAGGCCTTGTTGGAGAGGGCGTGGCTGTGTCCCACGGGTAGAGAAGAACACACGTGAAACGATCTTCAATGAAATGTAAGTAAAATCCCGCAATGTATCAAAGGGTAATATACCATGACCAACTGGGGTTTACCACAGGGATTCAAGACTATTTAACATCTGAACATCATTCATGTGATGCACCATCTTAACAGGGTGAACAGCTGGACGATCCCCTCCACAGACACAGAGGAAGCCGCTGACGAATTCCAACAACTCATGAGAAAAATTCTCGGAAAACTAGGTCTAGAAGTGCACTTCCTCTACCTGATAATGGGTATCTACGAAAAATTCACGGCACATATTATACTTAGTAGATTAAGATAAAATGTTTCCCTGTCATTGACCCTTGACTCAGATCAGGGCTTCAACACCCAGCTGTATTGCTTCCATTTAACATTATACTGGAGACACTACGCAGTGCAACAAAGCAAGAAAAAGAAATTAAAGACATAAACATTGGAAATAAAGAAGTCAAACTGTATGTATTTTCAGATGACATAATTACACACATAGAGGATCTTAAGAAACCTGTAGAACAGCTCCCACAGCCAATAAGTGAACGTAGCAAAGTTAGAGGAAATGAGGTCACTATGCAGAAATCAATTACATTTCTATATGCTCGATTAAATAATTTTAAACCGACATTAATTTAACAAAATATTTGCAGGATATGTACAGATAAAGCTCCAAGGTACCAAGACAACTAAATCAGTATGTGATGATTATGGAATATGAAGCCACTGTGTTCATGGGGCAGAAGACTCCATATTACTAGGATGGTAATTCTCCTCAAATTGATGTAGATTTAATGTAATTCCAATCAAAATCTCAGCAGGCTTCTCATTAGAACTGATAAACTGACTTTTAAATTCATATGAAATGCAAGGATCTAGAGTAGCCAAAACCATTTTGACAAAACAAAACAAAAACAAAAATAGAGACTTACAATAAAGCTACAGTGATCAGGGTAATGTGGTATTCCTATCCTTATGCAAATAAAGATAGACACACAGATAAATAGAATAGAATAGAATAGAATAGAATAGAATAGAATAGAATAGAAAGAATAGAATAGAATAGAACTATACAGTTATAGTCAAATGATTTTTGTCAAAGGCACCAAGGAAATTCAATGACAAAAAGCCTCTTCCACAAATAGTGCTGGAACAATTCGGTATCTATATGGAAAACAATGATCCTTGACCCTTATTGCATACTATTTTAAAAAAACAACTTGAAACGGATCACAGACTTAAAAGTTAATCATAGTTCATTAAGTTCATCATAAACATGAAAGTTAAAACTGAAAGTTTTAGAAAAAAATAGAAAATCTTCACAACCCTAGGGTTGGCAAAAATTTCTTAGGTAGGACACAGAAAGTACAAATCATAAAATAAATAAATGATGAAATCAGACTTCATCAAAATGAAAAACTTTTGTTCTTCAAAAGACTGTTTTATTTATTTATTTATTTTTATTTATTTATTTTTTTGAGACAGAGTCTTGCTCTGTTGCCCAGGTTGGAGTGCAGTGGTGCGATCTCAGCTCACTGCTAGATGGACTCAACGTCCACCTCCCAGGTTCAAGCGATTCTCCTGCCTCAGCCTCCCGAGTAGCTGGGATTACAGATGCACGACACCACACCCAGCTAATTTTTGTATTTTTAGTAGAGACGGGGTTTCACTGTGTTAGCTAGGATGGTCTCGATCTCTTGACCTCGTAATCTGCCTGCCGCGACCTCCCGAAGTGCTGGGATTACAGACATGAGCCACCATGCCTGGCCTAGACTGTTTTAAAAATAAAAACACAAGCCACAGACTGAGCAAAAATGTTCACAATATATAGTTAGGACAAAGACCTGTGTCCAAAACACATGAAGGGCTCTTGAAGACAAACACCACAAATTTGAAAATTGGCAAGAGACTTGAACATCCATTTTATTAAATAATATAAATTAATGGCCAATAGCAGCACAGGAAAAGCTGCTCTGGCATCATTAGGCAAATGCAAATTAAAATAATAATGATATTGTGTTATACTTCGGTAAGATGGCCGGGCGTGGTGGCTCATGCCTGTAATCCCAGCACTTGGGTGGCCGGATCACTTGAAGTCAGGAGTTCGAGATCAGCCTGGGCAACATGGTGAAACCCCATCTCTACTAAAAATACAAAAAATTAGCTGAGCGTGACGGCGCGCGCCTGTAATCCCAGTTACTCAAGAGGCTAAGGCATGAGAATTGCTGGAACCCGGGAGGTGGAGGTTGCAGTGAGCCAAGACTGTGCCATTGCACTCCAGCCTGGACAACAAAGTGAGACGCCATCTCAAAAAATAAAAAAAAAACCCGAAAAGGCAGAATGCCAAGTGTCGACATGGATGCGCCACGACTGGCATGCTGTTATTACTGGCAGGAACTCAGGTCAGTAAACCACTTTGGAAAACAGTTGGGCAATTTCTTATAAAGTTAAATGTACACCTACCATATGACCAAGCAATTCACTCTCAGGTATTTATCCAGGAGAAATGAATATATATATGAATATATAACGCCACACAAAGATTACACATGAATATTTATAGCAGCTTTGTTTGTAACAATCAGGATGGAAACAATTCAAACGTGCATCAACAGGTGAAACAAACTGTGACACACAGGATGATGGGCCGTTACTTACAATGAACAGGAATACACTACTGATACTCCCAACAAGAAGAAATCTCAAAGGTATGATTCTGAGCCAAGGAAGAGACAGAAAAGAGCACATACTTTATTATTCTGTTTACAGAAAGTTCTGGAAACGTCAAATCTAATGTATAGTGAGAAAACCCAGATCAATGGTTGCCTGGGCTTGAGGGATAAGGAGTGAGATTAACTGGGACAGGTACAAGGGGACACACCGGATATGCCCTGACTGTGGTGTGGCTCCACGGGCACAGTAGTCTGTCAAACTCATCAACTGTACAGTTCAAGTGGGTATATTTTATTGAATGCACCTCAAGAATGTTGATTTGAAAATGTGAAAACAAAGGAGAAATGATGGCATTTTCAAACAAATAAAAATGAGAACTTTTTACCAGCAGATCTGTACTAAAGGGTACGCTGTTCTTGTTTCTTTTAGCAGACGGGGTTTTGCTCTGTCACCCAAGCTGGAGTGCAGTGGTGCATCACGAGCCACTGCAGCCACAACCACTGGGACTCAAGTGATCCTCCCATCTCAGCCTTCCAAGCAGCTGGGACTACAGGGGCACGTCACCAGGCCCAGTTGATCTTAATTTTTTCTGTAGAGCTGGGGTCTTGCTATGTTGCTCAGGCTGGTCTTGAACTCTTGGTCTCAAGCAATTCTCATGCCTCAGCCTCCCAAAGTGTTGAGATTACAGGTGCACACCATCATGCCTAACTTTTTTTTTTTGGTAGAGATAGGGTCTTATCATATTGCCCAGGCTGGTCTTGAACTCCTGGCCTCAAGTGATCCTCCTGCCTCAGCTTTCCAAAGCATTAAGATTACAGGCATGAGCCACTGTGCCAGGTTTAGATTAGATTTTAGCAGGATGCATGTTATAGTTTCTAAAGCAGGTCACCAAAACTATGGCCCAAGGACCACATCCAGCCAGCAGCATGTTTTCTTAAGGCCCCCAAGCTAAGAATGGTTTTTACATTTTTAAAGAGTTGTAACAATGGGAAGAATATGAGGCAGAGACCTTATATGGCCTGCAAAGTCTAAGGCATATGCTATCTGGCAGTTAATGGAGAAAATAGGATGCTCAAAGTATAGTAAAAGAATATAAAATTAAGCCAACAGAAGAGAAGAATGGTGTAATAAAATTGCTAAATCAACCCAAAAGATGGTAAGTGAGGAGAAAAAAGAAAAGTTAAAAAAAAAAGGGGGCTTGGCCAGGCGCGGTGGCTCATGCCTGTAACCCCAGCACTTTGGGAAGCCAAGGTGGGCAGATCACCTGAGGTCAGGAGTTCAAGACCAGCCTGGCCAACATGGTGAAACCCTGTCTCTCCTAAAAATACAAAAAATTAGCCAGGTGTGGTGATGCATGCCTATAATCCCAGCTACTTGGAAGTCTGAGGCAGGAGAATCACTTGAACCTGGGAGGTGGAGGTTGCAGTGAGCCGAGATCGTGCCATTGCACTCCAGCCTGGTGATGAGAGAGAGACTCCGTCCTCTCCCCCAAAAAAGGGGGGGCCGGTGGCTAGAATAAAAAGCAACAGGAAAAAAAAGGATGAAGCAAATAGGAGGCAGACTTAAACCCAAATATGTCAATTACTACACTAAATGTAAACAAACTAAATAATTAAAACCAAAAATGTTCTGTCTCTATTTAAAAACAAAACTAAATAAAAGCTAACTATATTGCCAAAAAGAGATCTACCTTATATACATATGGATAAAAAAGATGTATTCTGCAAACACTAACCAAGAGACAGTTGTTCAGCTATGATACTATAAAAACGTGGACTCTAAGGCAAAAGGCATTATCAGAGATAAATGGTGACATATCTTGATGATAAAAGGTTTGCTTCATTCTCCCAAGAAGGGTAAGTCGGTAGGGTTAATCTGGCCTTCAGTTCTGAGGGTTAATGCATATGGTCAAAAGGGAAATGAGCTTTTAATTTAGAGTAAAATGTAAAAACTTGTCAAAATTATTTCTTCAACAAGAAAAGAAGAGGCTGTTAAGATATATGTATAAGCAAAAGAAAAAAAAAGAAAAAAATCAAGGAAAAAAGATATATGTATATGCAACATTCCTAATTAAAAATGGGACAGATTCTAGGAAACCATAATATGGCACAAGGCTGATGATGGTAGAGCAGGGATTTGGGGCAAGGTTGTTCTTAGAAAACGACTAAGTATTCACAACACTGATGGTAACTAAATTATAGGCAATTAAGGTGGTCAGTGTGTCTAGGTCCCCAGCTAACGTTAAGAGTAGAGATCATTTAAATAAGAAGCTTTCGAACTTTTTTGATCATGAGCCCTAGGAATATTTTTGGTGACCAGACAAACACACATACACAACTACATATAAAGATACATATTCACAGGTTCGTACCCTGTTCATGCCTCCAAACAACAAAAACAAAAATGAGATACATGTTGAGGCAACAGGACCAAGGAACACTCATCTTACTAGGAAAACAATGATATTTTCTTCTTTTTTAAAATGCTGGCTGTGACCCACCTAACTGGTTTCATAGCCACTAATCAACCATGACTTGAAATTTGAAAAACATTGACTTAAATGAAGCAGTTGTTAATTTCTCCAGGAGGATATACTGGCTCAGGGTTATCGAAACGGTTTGGTGTGAACATGGCACCCGAGAGACATTAGAAACTAGAAAGTTCCATAATTCCACCTCTGCATAAGCTGACTGGTCTTTTAAAAACCACCAGAGGCGGCTTGTTTTTTTAACGATTTTTAAGAATCTCTGCTCGGTTTCTAAATCAAATGGTTCATATGCACAGTGCTACCATCTCTTTGGATCCTGTCTTTCCGCATTTAATGGCTCCCCTAGTACAGAATTCTACTCATCTTTACTTGTGAAGTAAATGTAGGTTTGAACTCTGGAGGAAGTTTCCCTGACTTAACAGTAAGCAGAGTTAATATTACAGGAGATAATTCACCTTTTACCTGACTTACTATAGAACGACAAATTACTGCCCCTTCCTGGAGTCAGTCAACAACAACAATGGACAGGAATGGCCACTCTGGAGGCTGCAAACAAAAACCAAACGGAGAGATGGGGCCACAGCGAGGCGAGGGGTAATTCCCCATTTTCTTATTCAACATGTTGATGACATAACGAAAAGCAGATTCTTTTTTATTAAACAGGCAGATTCCAAAGCCCATCAGAAAGACATCTGAGCCCATGTTTATTCTTGAAGCACTCCTGCAAAACAGATTTTCTGTGGGCTTCCCGGTGTCAGGGCCGACCTTCAGACAGACCTTTCCTGAGAGGCAGCTGCAGGAGTCACATGGGAGAAGCCACCTCCAAGCAGATTCTCCTGAGAAGCTGCTGAAAGGCCTGCTACATCGAGAAAAGCAGCTCCTAAAATAAGGGGAAGGAGGACAGGCTCTAGCGGAGCCGAGGGTGGGGAGCACTTCCTTCTGGAGGCACTGGCCGCCTCCAGGCTGTCTCCAGACGCCCCTCTCACCTGCACGCTGCATCTCATCAGGGAGCTTCTCTGCAAAAATCTGGCCTAAAGAGGGTGGGAAGGGAGGAGGGGTGAGCTTTCAGGATGGGGCGTCGAGGTCTCCTGCCGTGGAAGTATCTTCCACGAACACTCCACGGTTCTGACAGAGATTGCCACCACCTTCCCCCGACTGTCCTGAGCTCATCTGGATCTTTCTGTCTCTGAAAAGACGCTGAAATCCCAGAGTCACTTCCTAGCCTGGTTGTAAATTCTGTCTCTTCCTGTGAATTTGTTAAAACACCCTAGGAAAGACAGTTTCTAAATACAGGCAGCCTTGTGCGGTTATACCTGATTTCTGGGATAATCCTCTGAGGTTTTCCTGGTGGGCATGCATCACACAGAAGGTCAGCACTCCTCCTGCCCCCGGGCACCTGGGGCTTGGGTCAAAATAACCGGTCTCTCCTCCCATGCTGTACACGTCCCCTCGTTCTGCCAGGTCCACATGGAACCTGCCCTTTGAGACCAGGCATCTGGATGCATAAAACTCATGCCACCTTCCTCAGAATCCGCACTCACAAACACGCGGAGGGATATGAAGGGAGGACGTCCTTCCATGCGCCAGCCGATGCAGACTTGGGGGTGGCATCACGCAGACCCAGCTCTGTCCTCCAGGTTCGGCCACTCCTAGCTGTGCGACTTTGGGCAGGTGAGTTTACCTCTCTGAGACTCAGTTATTTCATCTATAAAATGAAGGAAACACCTGTGCGTGGGCCTGGAGCTGTCTTCGGGGCTCGCTGCTGTGCTCCCTGGGATGGGGTGGGACAGGATGCCTTTGTCTCTGTAGATCTATGTCTTGCTGTAGGGAAACAGAGGGCAGACAAGGAACTCTCTTGCACTTGCTTCTTAATTGTCTTCAGCTCAATAATCCTTCATATTTCGGGGAGGCACATTCTGGTCTCCAGAAACAGCTATAGGACACAGCAGCTATACACGCGGCCACACTAAATCTGTTTGGGTCATCATCCATGGAAATAATCTTAGAGATCTCTTAGCCTCTTCTAGCAAAAGGAGTGCTCACCCGCCTTCTCAGGTGAGAACACCACAGCCCTCCTGCTGGCCGTCAGTCGCCGCCCCCCACCCTGGCCCCCGCCCCTGCAAAGGGAGCCACTAGTCAGGCTTGTGCCGCCGCCCCTTCCGCGGCCATTGCGGATCACACCACTGATTCATGGAGCAAAATGTCCTATGTAGGTAGCCATCAAGCTCCTAAGTGCCTCAGTTTCCCCATCTGATGCAGTGGTCTGAGTCAGACTCACACAGGCCCCTGTAGACACATTAAGTGCTGCCAGGTTAGTGGTGTTAATTCTAAAGACTGAAGCTACATATGCCTCTTTCAAAGAAGGCCCTTGCCACACAGCCCAAGCTCGTGCCTGGCTCAGAGGCTTGTGGGGCTCCCCATCTGGAACGCTGCCCCTGGTCCTGGCATGGCTGCTCCCATCTGGCCAGGTGGTCTCAGTTCCAGTGTTGCCTCTTCATGGGCCTCACCAGGCTGCCCAATCAAAGAAGCATCCAGGCACTCATGTGCGATCACATGGCTCTCCTGGTACATTCACACTCCTCTTATGTGCATTTCTTCCCCTGATCAGGATGTAAGTTAACGAGCAAGGACTTGGTTCCAGAGCCTAGGACAGGCCTTAGCACACAGCGAGTCCGTGGCAGACGTCTGCTGAATGAACCGTGAATGAACAAACGTGCTGAGAAATACACATGGGGTCTGAAAGTGCACTCGAGCCTGGAACCCGAGGCCCCGCTGACGAGCTGGCTGCTCACGCACAATGTACTGGCTTCGAGGTCAGAAGACAACACACGCATGTCAGAATGGGGAGGCCTTTCTCTGAAGGGCCACAGGGCACAGCGACCAGGCTCCGATAGAGGAAGGCCTTTCTCTGAAGGGCCACAGGGCACAGCGACCAGGCTCTGGTAGAGGGGACTGCGCAGCACGGAGCAGCAAACTGAGAAGCCAGCAGTGGCGGATGGGGGCGGACACAGGATCCGCCACTGACAGGGGACCCTCGTATGACTCTCTGTGACCCTGAGCAAGCTCCTCCACCTCCCTTGCCTTGGTTTCCAGAAGTTTAGATGGAGATGGCCTCAGAGGCTGCTCGCCAGGCGGCTGTGATGAGGACTGGAAAAGCTACCACACATCCAGGGTCCCCGGTTATGCTGGTGCCTCATGCCACATTGCTTTATCACCGATTGCAAGTCTGCAGCCACGCACATAGGAACGACGACGGCAGGGCACTGAGTCCTGCGGGATAAACAGATCCAAGGAGGCACCCCTGCCAGAGGAGGCAGTCCAGGCACCCCACCAGAACCAGGGGCTGTGAGGAACTGAAGGGCCGTGCGGGCAATGGAGCCGGAGCAACAGACTCTCAGGGAAGGTTAAGGAGAAACGGCAGACTGGACAGAGGGAGGTGCACCTGCTGAACTACGACACGTCTAGAAAAGAGGCATCGACAAGGGCTGAGCCTCATCCCGGTTATGCGGCCACAGTGACGTGCGCCCCCATAGGTACTGAGCCGTCTGAGACGACTCCTACACAAGAGCAAAGGCCAACACCAGAAAGGATGGCCAAGGGGCACTGGCCAGGCACACGCTCAGCCTCACTGCAGCCTCTTCCTCGCTCTGCGCCTGGGAGCCTTTCAACGAACGGAAGCTGCCCTCCAATCAAGCTGTGCCCCTGCATCTCCGCAGAGCGAGGGCTTCCTTTAGACATATCCAGACACATTCATTTTCTTTTTCTTTTCTTTTTTTTTTTGAGATGGAGTCTCACTCTGTTGCCAGGCTGGAGTGCAGTGGCATGATCTCGGCTCACTCAGTGCAACCTCCACTTCCCGGGTTAAAGCGATTCTTCTGCCCCAGCCTCCCAACTAGCTGGGACTAGAGGTGCGTGCCACCATGCCTAGCTAATTTTTGTATTTTTAGTAGAGACGGGGTTTCACCGTGTTGGCCAGGATAGTCTCAATCTCTTGACCTCATGATCCACCTGCCTCAGACTCCCAAAGTGTTGGGATTACAGGCGTGAGCCACCACGCCCGGCCCACATTTTCTTAGGATGCTAGGAGGTGCCAAGCCGTGAGGAGGTGGAGCGAGTGCCACAGATGTTACAGCTCTGTGCTCTGCTGCGCAGGCCTTTGTTTTGATGACAAAGACCAGGGTTTGGGTACCACTGTGAAGGAAATGGAAGATCTCCGTGCTGCGTGCAGGTTCCCTGGGGTGGCTTCTGAACCTCTCACATTCCCCCTTGGCTGCATGTCTGCAATTTCATCTCAGAACCGAGCCTCCTCCATGCCTACCAATCCGGATGAGCTAAGGAGGCCTTGCTGGGGTGTGCATCGAACACAAAGGTGACCCGGTGCCTGTCTTCCCTCTGCCTGTGGGGGGACCTGAATGAGAGGCACCCGGGCATAAGGACCCCTGTGCAACACCATGTGCCCTGGCATGGTGTGCACGGGAACGCTGAGGAGGCTGTGCTCGGGCAGGCAGGGGTGCTCGTCTGCTAGGTGGCGGCGGTCCCACGTTTCTGCCAATCACTCACATCCCCCTCACTCGGCGATCTCTCGGGTTTTGTTTCTACCTCTTCATTTCTAAATCAGCGTCTAGTGCCTCGTTACTCATCTCAGCAGTGACTGGCAGACGTTAATGAATTACTGATTTTCACCTTCACCAGCCAATATTGTATATTTATGTTGGAAAGAAAGGTACTTTTTGAATCAAGACTGGGATCTTTTGATAGTTTTCCTTTCAAACATAACCCATGTGTATGACTTCCCTCAGTGAAGTGAATTCTAATCACAGCTGCTGTGCCTCTGACACGAGTGCCGCCCCCCCAACCCTATGCAGACCTTCTAGAGGTCTGGGCTCCTGTTGAGGAGCCCGTGTTCCGTTCACACAGCCCATGCTGAGGGGAAGGAGATGCAGGCTCCAGGGAGGCTGCCAGCAAATCCCTGTCCCAGCTTGTCCTAATGGTGTGGTGCTCGGCAGGCCCTGTGCTTGCTGGGTGCTTCAGTTTCTTTTAAAAGGTAGATAACAGCAGCACCCACCCTTGAAGGGCTCCGGGGAGGACTAAGAGGTAATGTTTGTAAAGGCCTCCGCACGGTGCTCAGTAAATGCTTCTTAGGGTCACTATCATTCCCGAGGAAGCACGGATAGCCACATGCTCTCAAGCAGCAGCTCCCAGGTCTCCTTACATTTTCTGCACTGCATCCTCAGGCTCAGATGAGACAGAAGTCTCATGGATGGGAACCAGAGATCAGCTAACACAATGCTGAAGGTTTCAGAGCCACACTCAAACCCAAGCTCCAGGGCTGCAGGGCTGTAGCCCCGCGCCTGCTGTCCCCGGGCCACACAGGGGCGGCCGTGCTACCGGAGCCTTGGAAGCAGCAGCACACAGAGACTCACTTATTCACGACGCTGGGTTGTTAGCGGTTTAAAATATGCTGTGTACACAATCAATGTTAATCACGAGTAAGTTCTGGGTACGCTTTGAGCCTCCAGTGATCAGAATACTAACTAGCAGCCTTGAGGAACAGGTTCACATGTCTCAGGTTCCCTGGAGCTTTCTGAAAACCCTAATATTTTTAGCACTGTTTAAGCGTTGCATTACTTTGTTTCAGGGCTGAAAAATGTCCCTTAATTTCCAGGCACGGATCTTATTGCCACTCTCTCAAAGGATTCGGAATATAAATACGTACTGCAGCAGCAACAGCTTATTCATCAGGCTGCTAGGTTAGCGTAGATAATTAGAAACTGGGGGGTCGCTAGGGGAAGGTTCACTATAATTTACTTCCAGACACAGCAGCTTAATTAGAAAACAAATTCCTCCCCTAGTTTTAAAGACTGCTAAATAATTACGCACAAACTGCCCCATCTTCTCTCCAGTCTTGTGCTGAGATGCTAAACAACATGTTTTGCCCATCTGACAAGGATGGCAAAAGCTAGGAAGGGGTTAATACTGGATTTCCTGAGGAGCCTTGATTTTGAGTGCCGCTGTTTGAAATAAATCGCATTTATTTTGGAAGACATATCGTGCGGCAGTTCTGAGGAACGAAACCTCCCCACGTCTCCAGTGGTGACAAAGACAAGGATAATGATATGATTCGGGTTGGATTTCTGACCGTCTAGGGGCAGCAGGGACACTGTGCCATGAAACTGCCATTGAGCTGGTGAGGAGGCCAGGTCGCAAGAGCCAGGCCTTCCAAAGGGCATGAAAGTGGTGCTGTGCCACACTCAGTCCCCAAACCCCAGACAGCGGGGTCCTGAGGCTCTCGGCCAGGGGGCCACCTGCTGTGCGCTTACCCGACACTGACCCCTAGAGAGCTCTGGCCTCACAGACCTGGCACACCAAGGGCCAGGTGTTGTAGGACGAGGGTACATCCTCTCAGATGGCAGCGGGCAAGGACACATGGGCACGGGGCAGGTGCCTGCAGTGCAGGTCCGTGCATGACAAACACACCTGCCCATGTGACACGTGTATGCCGATCACCACCTTGCACCTGCAGCCTGCATTCAGGACCATCCTTCACATGCTCCCAATGAGGGTCGCTGGGGAGGGAAGGGGTGCGCAGGGCGGCCGCCGGGGAGGGAAGGGGTGTGCAGAGTGTGAGGCAGACCTGGTTTTACTTCCTGCAGGTCATGAAGCTTGACGGAAACAAAAAGCCCAAGAACACAGGCCCGTTATTCTCCTTGCGTCACGTGACTTGTCACGCTAGTCAGGTGGGACCCAGGAACAAACGTTGTCCTCATGTTTAGTAGCAACAGAGGTATTCTCAAGGGCAAGAAATTTCTATGTGGTGAGTTGAGACAAAAGAATGAAACTGCAAAACTAGGTCTTCAGAATCCCTAAAAAGCTGGCAAAAGCCAAGAGCAGATCAAGTCCAGCCCCAGCTAGTGTATGCGCAGGTACTGCAGACTCCCTGACATCTGTACATCCACACAATCTGTTCCGAATGTGCGTCACTTGAGATGTCACACACGTGCGTTCTAGGTGCTGTGTTGTGGTGGGGTTTCCACGCCCTCGGTCTACAGTCCTTAGGATTCTGTTTACAGTAATGAACTGCTAAAACATAAATGAAATCAGACTAAGCACGAGAGCCTGTTTCTGCCTGGTCTTAAAACTATAATTAAAAACAAGTTATCTCACCAATAACCTGGATCCAAGATCAGTTCATCTAAGGAAGGCAGGGACGCCCATGCAGGTTCTCTGGCTCTAGGTTCGAATGTCATATCACGCTCGGGAGGGTCTTGGCGAAAAGGGCAGTAATGCAAACGCTTCCCCAGGGAGGTCACGCCGGCAAAGACTTGAAAGTGATGGATGACTGTGTACGTTTTAATGTAGGTGTGACTCAAGGAACCCAGAGCTCCGTCTCAGGTGGACAGGAGGACAGTCATGGTGTGCAGGGACACGGGGGCGTCACCCAGACAACTGTGTGGCTCTCACCCGGCACCCACTGACAGCTCTGCCAATAATGCACAAATGTTGTTATTAAAATCTCTCAACTATTCAAAAATTTATATATTTTGAAATATTCCCTGGCTATTTATAAATAAATTTTTTAGACACACGTGCTGCCTGGAGGGAGGCAGTGCCTCGGCCCCCGCTTGGCTCAGTCCTGCGGCCAGGAAGGCCACTCAGGTGAATGCGCATCATAGGGTGCTGCTTCCAAGACCACACCCCTCCTGCTCCTACATGCGATGGGAGGAGTGGCGTCGGAGGAGCGCTGTCCTGCTGACTCTGGAGCAGGGGTCAGGAGGTGACCCCAAATGTCAGCCCCGGAGGCTGCGAGGAACAATTCCCAAACCCCCTGAGGGACTGGTCCCCCAAGCAGGAGCAGGCAACTAACTTTTGACCACTGCATTTTAGGAAAGTGTTGAAAAAAACATACAAAAACTCAAAAGGTTTTGTGCATGTCAGATGCCTCCCTGGGAGGTGGCGTGGCCCTGCTGGCCACATGCTGTGATGCATGGGAGCCCTACCCATGGTGTCCTTCTGGGTGGCATGGGCAAGGAGGCTCCAGAGGACATTCCACAGATGGCGGACGCTGCCACGCTTCCAGCCCTGTAAGGAGGGAAGCTGGTTACAGGGTCTGCTTCCAGAAGATTACCTCTGGGCTTCCATGTCAGAGAGGTGACTCCCTCGCCTGGGGCACACTGGTGACAGGCACAGCCTGGAATTGCTGGGAGCTCATCCTCAAGCACCCTGGTCCCACCGTCACACTCAGGGCAAGGGACACACAAGAACATCACAAACATGGCTGACATGTTCAGTGAAGGGAAATAAGGGGGAACTCAGTCTTGGCTGCCTGGAACACAGGAGTTGCATTCATCAGTAGAGCTTGATGACAATCTGTGTGTCTCTGAACTGTACCACACGGCCGCTTGCCGAGTGGATCTGTCTCCCCTGACACACGGGCTAGCGTTACGGGAGTTAACATATGCTGATGGGACCCCCGTGGAAAAAAGAAGGGGCCCTGAGGTAGTAGAAAGGCTGGCCAAGGGGGTCTGAGCCATAGAGGTCACTGTAACCAAGATCAACATATTTCGAGAATAAATCTTTAGAAAATGATAAAGTATAAAAGTAATGAGGCATTTTTTTATAGGAGTGTCCTCTGACTATAAAAACCACAGCAGCATGGAAGACACTATTAAACATAGATGTGCTGAATTTTCTGCCTCACTTTGTAGCTGCAAAATCAAATCTACTTATTAAAAACTTTTCTTTGGCTGGGCATGGTGGCTCACACCTATAATCCAAGCACTTTGGGAAGCCAAGGCAGGAAGATCACTTGATTAAAAAGATCACTTATTTAAAAAGTAACTCATGTCCTTTGTAGATAATACAATATGCAAAAGACAAGGCCAAGTGCAGTGGCTCATGCCCATAATCCCAGCACTTTGGGAGGCCGAGGCAGGCAGATCATCTGAGGTCAGGAGTTTAAGACCAGCCTGGGTAACATAGGGAAACCCTGTCTCTACAAAAGAAACCAAACAACCCAAAATAAAAATTAGCCAGGCATGATGGCATGCACCTGTAGTCTCAGCTACTTGGGTGGCTGAGGTGGAAGGATCACTTGAGCTCAGGAGGTTGAGGCTACAGTGAGCTGAGATGGAGCCACTGCATTCCA
Source organism: Hylobates moloch (assembly GCF_009828535.3). Taxonomy (NCBI): domain Eukaryota; kingdom Metazoa; phylum Chordata; class Mammalia; order Primates; family Hylobatidae; genus Hylobates; species Hylobates moloch. The sequence continues at coordinate 6,662,086 of NW_026652290.1, read as the reverse complement.
GCCTGGGCAGAAGAGCGAAACCTTGTCTGGAAAAACAACAACAACAAAAAACACACAACCAAACAAACAAAAAACGTTTCTTATGAGACTTTAAACATAATTGGGGAACAAAATCTAAAAATCAAAAAAACATAAAAATAGCATCTTTAAGTGGAGAAGTCACTCTGTCTATGCAAGTTAAAAACTGACGTCCACTTGGAAATAGAGCTAATGGCAGCTGTGGCTGGGCAGCTTTTGGAGCAAAGATCTGGATTTCTCCACTGCTGTATAATTCTAAAGTTTGGAATTTGTCCTGGCATAAAAAATGTAAACATAATTCAGCCACCCGTATTCAATGTAACCTCTTGTCACACTGTGAGGGGGAGGCACCGCAGGAGTTCACCCTGTGAGTGCTGACGTGGGTTCCAGTGAAAGACACTAAAACAGGTGCTTTTGCTGAACTGCATTCAGAGAACAGTGGCTCAGACCCAAATCCACACACTTTAAGAAGTTATTCTCAATAAAGACTGAGGTGCCTACAGTGACTGTGATATGGTTTGGCTCTGTGTCTCTACCCAAATCTCATCTTGAATTGTAATCCCCATGTGTCGAGGCGGGGACCTGGTGGGAGGTGGCTGGATTATGGGAGTGGCTGTTCTCGTGATAGTGAGTTCTCACGAAAGCCGATGGCCTAAAAGTGTGGCACTTCCCCTTCCCTGGCATGCTCTTGCTCTCCTGCCATGTAAGACATGCCTTGCTTATGCTTCCCTTTCTGCCATGATTGTAAGTTTCCTGAGGCCTCCCTAGCCATGCAGAACTGTGAGTCAATTAAACCTCTTTTATTTATAAATTACCCAGTGTGATGGTTAATACTGAGTGTTTCCGAGTTCTTCAGCTTTGGGAGTCAGACTGGCTTCCTTGCTCCGCAGCTTGCAGATGACCTACTGTGGGATCTTGTGACCATGTGAGTTAATATTAATCAATAAACTCCCCTTTATATTTATATCTATGCTGTGAGTTCTGTCCCTCTAGAGATCCCTAATACACCCAGTCTCAGGTAGTGTCTTGATAGCAGTGTGAGAATGGACTAAAACAGCCTGCTAAGCCATTCATCTCAGCAATGGGCCTCGAGAGCACGGCCTCTCTGGTGCCTTGCCATCTCTCTCTAACTGCGGTGGGGCCAAGGCAACGATGCCTGGGAGTCGTAGGTGCCTCAGCTGATGGCAGATGGAGAGGCGTGGGAGATGCTTATAGAACTACAGGAATGTGGAGTGACAGCAGCCACCATCCAAGCTGCAGCTCTGGGAAGTGCTGAGAAGGCAGAAGTCTGGCGGGAGGTGGACATGGGCTGAGAGCCGAGGCCGTGTCAGGATGTGTGATGCCCTCAGCACTGCTGCCACCCAATGAGACCTGAGTGGTGGCCCTTCTGCAGGACAGAGACAGACCCAGAGGCAAGGAGGTGTCCAGTGAGTGTGGCTCAGAAGGGGCCAGGAGGACCAGATGGAGCTGCTCTGACTCCAATGTCCATATTCTTCCCACCACACTCTCCTCCTCACACCTTGAATCCCTAATCAGGGTGTGTTTTGAAAACTGCCTACTATTAACAGTTAATTGTCTCTTTTAAATTAAAAAATAAAATAAACCTTTAGCATTTAGCCACCTTCGTAGCATCACTTGGCACAGGAGAAGGGGAGATGGAAGAAAGACGAGGACACTGCCCTAACCTCCAGCGGTCTGATCGCACTGGCTGAGAAGGGCCTTTGGTGCTGGGGAGGGAGGGGATGCACTGGTTCTGGGAAGAACACGAGCGGCTGCAAACGCTAACGTCGTGATTTAGGGAAAGGGCATCTGATGAAAATGACTAACATCCCACGGTGGATGGGGAAGGGTGTTTGCTTCTCTTTTTCAATCCTCACTCAATCCCATTTTAATAATAAAAGCGAAGGTATCTTCCCAGAAACAACAGAGCATGCTGCTGTAGAATCTACTTCCTTTCCCAAACCCAGGTCTCTGCTTCCCTGCACCCCTTGCTCCCCTGGCCCATGGCCTGCTGTCCGCAGCGGTGGCCAGCCCTGTGCTGCATCTGGTCTGCACGCTCTGGTCTGCTCACTCTCATGGTGTTTTATTCCTCCCCTACATTATGTATTACTTTTACTTCAGTTGTCAAATAGCAAAATGACTTCTGCAGGTACACATGCTATGGATTGGAACGTGTGGGTGGATCTATGGAACCACACCAGCATCAAGACATCACCCCTAGGCCCCTCCTGCTAGCCCCTCACAGCCACACTCTCTAACCCTCTAATCCCTGGCGACAGCTGATCTGTTCTCTGGCCCCATGTTCTGTCTTTCCCAGAAGGTCACGGAAAGGGAATCGGACCGTGCACCACCCTTGGAGACGGGCTTCTGACACTTAGTGTGATACTTCTGGGAACCGCCCGAATGGCAGTGTATACAGAAAGCCTTTCCCTTTTTCCTGTTGAGCAGAATTCCATCATACGGATGCACCACAGTCTGAATTCATTTGCCCTGGGAGGGACATTTTGATTGCTTCCGGCTTGGGGTAATGAACAGAGCTACCATAAACATTCATGCACAGGTTTTTGTGTGATCCTAAGATTTCACTCTTCCAGGATACCTATCCAGGAGTGGGAATGCGGGGACTTGTTGGCAGGTTTATGGACATCTGTGAGAAACTGACAGTTCTTCCAGAGTGGCTGCACCATTCTGCATTCCCAGCAGCTGTGATGCGGGTTCTCAACACTAGGTTTGGTCAGTCTTTTAAATGTCACCCATTCTAATAGGGACACAGTGCTGTCTCACTGTTTTAATTTGCATTACCTAATGGCTAATGATTTCCAGGATCTTTTCATAAGCATATTTGCCATCCCTAAATCCTCTTTGGTGAAGTGTCTCTTCACGTCTTTTGTCTATTTTCTAATTGTCTTTTCCCCCTTATTTTTGAGTTTTGAGATATCTTTATACATTCTGGATACAAGTGTTCTTCGTCAGATATGTGACGTGCAAATATTTTCTCCGAGTCTATAGCTTGTCTTTTCATATTAGCAGTGTCTTTCAGAGAGTAAACATTTTACATTTGGATGAAGTCCAATTTACTGATTTGTTTCTTTTGTGAATCATACTTAGGACGTCATGTTGCTGTGCACATTTTAAGTTTTGGAAAGAAATAGGGAGGCAGCTGGTTGTTCTGACACAAAAGTCTTGTTCAAGGGAAAACTGCCGTGTTGGGCAGACCACAGTGGTGCTGTCCTGAGACCTGAGCTCTAGGCCAGCCCTGCCCGAACCAGGCAGAAAAGGCCACCCAGGAGCTGAAGTGAACTAAATACCAGGTTCTCTTTCAGTAAAATAAGGTGGTTTGACTCAATAACTTAAAACAAATTGTTGTTGTCATCACTAGGTGATTTTTAACAGCCCTTTTTGCTCTGGAGATGTGGAGCATGTGGTGCTGTCTGAGCTCATGTGGCTCAACAGGCGCTGGCAGGGCCCTGTCTGGAGTAGCCACAGACACAGGTGACCGGGGGGGATGGGACAGCACACAGCAGCCATCCAGGATGGAGACAAGACACTGTCCCACACGGAGATGGAGGTGTGGGCAAGGCTCGGGCTCCTGCTACCAGGTGGAGGAGAAAGGAGACTGCGGCCCTCCCACCTCCAGAGGAAACCATGGAAATAGCCACAGGGAGGCATGACAAACAGCAAACACCAAGACGGTTTCACCCAAGAGCTGCCTGAATAAGCCAACCCAGCAAGGATAAAATATAACTGCTGAAATAGTAATGGACATGGTTTATTTAAGAAATTAGATATATAATATATATACACAGGTTAAGTGTCCCTTTATCTGAAATGCTTGGAACAAGAAGCGTTTCGGATTTCGAATTTTTTCAGATTTTGGAATATCTGCATTATATTTACCAGTTAAGATTTTTGGATTTATCACTAATCCGAAAACACGAAGTCCAAAATGCTCCAAAGAGCATTGTCTGTGAGTAGCACGTCAGTGCTCAAAAAGTTTCCAGCAGAATCACTCACGCCTGTAATCCCAGCGCTTTGAGAAGCGGAGGTGGGAGGATCGCTTAGGCGTTCAAGACCAGCCTGGTCAACACAGCAAGATGGCCTATTTTTTTTTTTTTTAATTTAAAAAAAAATTTTAATTTAAAATTTAAATTAAATTTAAAATTTTTAAAAAAGTTTGGTGCATTTCTGATTCGGATTTTTAGATTTGGGATATGCATCCGGTGTGTGTGTGGGGAGGGAGCAGGGGTGGCGGGGGCAATATATACGTTACAGGTAACAGAGAGCTCTAAAACTCAGAAAACAGAGGGGGAAATAAAGCCCCAAAGAAAGCGCACAGCAGTGACCAGTAAACAGATCTCATGAACAGCTTCGCAAAACTGAAATCGCGTCAGGGAACCAAACCAGCCAGAAGGGGAGGGGAGTACAGATCACCTAGTCCCTTTTTTTTTTTTAAAGTTATTTGCCATGTGATGCTTCTCAGAGACTCCACTATCTGTTTAGGCTTTGGCAACAGTCTTCTAAGTCACAGCTTGCACTGTCTGGAAAGCCTCTGGGCGCTGTGCTCTGTTAGGTGCCTGTGCTGAGGACTGCTCACTTAGCACATTTGGTAGACCACTCCACAGCAAGACCAGTGTCGCTTCCCCGGCCTTCCTGTCGGCCACACGGCCACCTTCCACGGTGGGAGTGAACCACGACGGAGCTCACCGTGCCCTCGTGAACGTTTACACATAATATTCTTGTATTTTTCCCGACACACAAGGCAAGTACGTTTTTACAAGAGAAACTTGGAAGTGGGTTTGCTTTTCCTGCCTAATTTAGTAAATTCAGGCCCTAATATTAAGATATAACTTTGTATATTAAGATGTAGAAAACAATTATCTTGCATGTGAATTCTGGAAGAAACGGGGTTCTGAGCCAAAGGGTTTAAAATAACTCCAAAGTTCTTCCATATGGCCCGGATGATTCAGGATGAGTCATGATGAATCCGATGCACAAACAAACAGAACAAGGCAGTGCAGGCCACGCTCCGGGTCCTGAGACACCACTTCAGATCCAAAGAGATCACGCGTGGGACAGACGGGTTGGCCAATGGGACCGGAAGGATTATGGGAGGCAAGTGCCATTGACTCTTCATAGGAGGCCTGACTAAACCCCGTCACTTCATCGCTCAGGTTCTGAAATCAGTTTGCCCTGAGATAGTAAAATGGAAACTGGATGAAGACAGGTGGGGAGGGAATGGAAAGTCACAGAATATTAAAGGGACAGTTTCAGAAAATAAGGTAAGAGCTAGCTGTGATCTAGCTATCATTTCAGTGGCAGCAGAAATGATTTGTATGTGAAGTGGTATGTTCTTGCTTTGCCTTAAAGTCTGGAGACTTTTTAAATGTTCCAAGGAATTCAGCTTTTTATTATTTTTCTTTTCATATGGCCCATGTTTGGTTATCTCCTGCACTAAGCCCCAGTGTGACAATCACAAACACAGGCTTAATCAGAGAACAAAAGAACATAGCCACATTAAAGGGAACATGCCACGTTGATAGAAAGTACTTCTGAGAAGCAAGAGCCTTCAAAAAGGAAAAGAAACTCATCAGATCCAGAGAGCCACAAGAACTTAAAAATCCTACTTACTTTTCTATCAAATCCAGTGTGACACCAGGCACCAGACTGACACATTTCTGCATGCAAAACCTGCAGAGAAAGAAAAGAATGTGAATGGCACGAATGGAACAGTCACCCAGGAAATTCAACAGGCCTGCAGAAAAAGGAAAGAGTTAAAGATGGGGACAGGGAGTGCCATGGTGAACAAGTACACTCAGATTCCCTTAATTCGGCAGCTTTTACATTTGTAAAGAAAATCTCATTGCCGTCCTGTTAAGGCGCGAGACTACAGAGCTGCCACAGTGAGTTGTCAGGAGAAAGGAGAGAAGCTGTTTGCAGCCACATGAAGCCCGGTCCCTGGAGAGGAGCGCCGAGATGCTTAATAAAGCTCAGTCTCCAAACGAGATGCCGGAGTGGACTGGACTTGCCACTTCTTTCCTTCTTAAGGAAGTGAGCTGGGGAGACTGCTGGAGTAGAATAAATGAGTAGCCTCAAGGCACACAAAAGAAATGCAAATACAATTATATCATGTTCGTAATCATAAAATCCTACAGGTCAGAGCTGGCTTCATGTCTGAGGCAAGTCTATCCTTAGGAGAACGTGTGGAGCCGGACAGGCTTTCTCTAATGTGGCGCCAACAGGAGGTAGGAAAGCATCTCTCCTCCCATCCGGGCTACTGCCATACAGTGGGGCAGAATCAAGGCAGCAGAGTAAAAACGCAATGTGGTATTGTTAGTAGGAGAAATGCAAAATGTTTAATTCACATACTTTAAAAATTAAGAACAAATAACACTCCTTAAAAACATAATGGCAGGTGCAGAGCAAGTATGCACATCTCCAAAACACACTCGTGGACTGTTGGCTGGAAGTGAGCGATGGCAGAAGCCTGGAGAAGGACAGTGGCCCAGGGGAGGGCGCAGTGCAAGGGTCAGGCACGTTCGGGGGAGATGTGGAAGTGACTCCTCTATGGGGGATGGCAGACCCAGGAGGGCACCCATAGCAGTGGGATAGGAAATGGGAGAAAAAGACACAGAGGAACTGAGAGATCCAGAACCAGGAAGATAACGAGCTAGGGGTGTGAAGACAGTCTCACTTCTGCAGCCCTGCAGGGTGAGGGGAGGCTGAGTTGGTCATCCTGGACCCCGTGCACAGCTGCCAGCCACGCTCACTCTCTCAAGAAGTGATACCTGGCTCAACCAGCAGAGAGGAAGTTATATTCTTGGTTGTGGCTGCAGTAGTCAGTGTTTTATGGTTCAAAGAGCTAAGAAAATAAAAGTGAGGCCCACGTTTGCCTGAAGCTAGAGAGCAGCCCTTTCCCACAGCGTCAAGTGCCCCTTGTGGCCCCGATGCTTCCCCGAGCCAGTCAGTGCCACTCTGAGTGGTCTCCTCTGCTGGCTTCACTTCCAGATGCTCTCCTCGGCCATGCCCAGACACCTCTACACCAGTGCAGACACTTGCAGCTCCTACGGTGGTCCCAGGCAAACCAGAATTTCACTGTGGATAAAAATGACCTACAGGAAATGCATTTTCAAATCTGAGTCCTATGTGAACCATGCTACTTTGTCTTTTTATCCATAATGTACTTATTGATTGGGATTTCTAGAGTCCAGTAATGACAGAATCACTTATATCAGACTAATCCTTTTGCCAATATAAGCTCTGGACAAAATATTAAAAAGCCATTTGAAAATTCTGAACAACAAACAAATGCAGGCAGGAAGGCAGGAAATGGAAGGGCCGTGACCCTTAGAAAATGAGAGTAACTCTGCATGAATTACCTTCATCTGGCTTTTCCCAAGGGTGCTCCTCACTCACACATCATGTGGGGGATAGCATGCAACTGAAAGGCAGCAGCCTTACTGGGCTGAGACCACACTCAAGGCTGCCAGGATATTGCAGGCAAAAGCCCTAGGAAGAAGGGAGCCAAAACCCACATGTAAACCTTCCCCAAGTTGGAGGCTGGCTCCTGAAGGGCACGCACACAGGATAATATTCCCAGGACCCCCATCGAGGACAGCAGGAAGGCTGAAAAGGCAGAGTAGAGATTTTGACATCTGCTTGCTACTGTGAAGACAGAGGAGATCAGGTCCTGCCAAACTACAGGGCTTGATCACATCTGAGGACATGGACACCCCGGAGGGATTACGAACCACACCTTAGAACTAAGATCAAAGCCAAAAGAGCCTAGTCCTATAACCAAGCCTCTACAAGATCAGTGTAACTGCCCAAAAGAAAATAACAGAATCTAGAATGTCTACAATGCCTCATCCACAACAGATAGTATACTATCTAAAATCAAGAGAAAAAACAGTCAATAAAAACAGATTCATAGTTGGCCAGATATTGGAATTAGTAGACAGAGACTTAAAAATTATAAAAATAATTATTGGCTGGGAGATAAGCATTATTATAAATTCAGTGAAAATATAATGTTCCCTTAAATAAAAAATTAAAATGGGAATATCATGCAACTTTATCATAGTATGGCTATATGAATAAGAGTAGCATGGATAAATTAGTCACTGACAGTGTGCAAACTTCATTTCAGCCAAAAATGTAAATTCTCTTTATACCAGAATTGCTAACAACTGGTTTCACATTTTATACGATTTCTTTCATTCACCTACATTAGAGTGTTACTGAGCAATGAAAGGTCAAAGAGCGGGCAAAGGCAGAGGTAATAAAAATGGCTCAAAAAAACCCACAAAGCTGAATGTCATGATAATATAACACAGCTGTTGCTTATTTAGTGCTTATTATTTGGCGACCATTGTTCTATGTCTTTTATACTGATTTTTTTAATCGTCACATTCTGTGAGGTATTATGATATATTATACAGAGGAAGAACATCATAAATTAGGTACATTAGAGTCAAGATCAAGAATATTAAAAAGACAATGAAAATACATACAAAGCTTCCAGAAACAAAGAGCAGATCACATTCAAAGAAACAAGAATCAGATTAACCCAGGATGCAGGAAGACAATGGAGTGGTGTTTTTCTTTTTATTTATTTATTTTATTTATTTTTGAGACAGAGTCTCGCTCTGTCACCCAGGCTGGAGTGCAGTGGTGTGATCTTGGCTCACGGCAACCTCTGTCTCCTAGGTTCAAGTGATTCTCCTGCCTCAGCCTCCCAAGCAGCTGGGATTACAGGCTCCCGCCACCATGCCCGGCTAGTTTTATATTTTTAGTAAACGTGGGGTTTCGCCATGTTGGTCAGGCTGGTCTCGAACTCCTGAACTCAGGTGACCCACCCGCCTCAGCCTCCCAAAGTGCTGGGATTACAGGTGTAAGCCACCGCCCCCAGCTGGTGTTTTTAATTTACTGAAGAAAAGGAAGTTAAAACCTAGAATTTTGTATCCAGCCAAACTGTCATTCAAATGTGTGAGCATGACAAAAATACTCTCAGAGGCACATATGGCCTCAGAAGACTTGTCACAAAAAGACTCATGAGGAAGACACTTTCAGATGACAAGCTAAAGTTAGAGGGGAGAAAACTCCAAGAGACGCTGAAGGAGATCTATGAAGTAATGATGACACATAAACTTGGTAACATTTGTAGTCGTCTTAAAATGAAAAGCAAAAAGACAGGGGCAATATCCATCATAACCAAGATTGAAAACCTAGATATAAATCCACAAGAGCATTAAAAATCCAATAGAAAAATGGATGAACAGACATCTCAAAGATGAAGACATACCTATGGCCACTAAACATGAGGAAATGTTCAACATCATGTGATATCAGAGAAAGGCAAATCAAGGCTACACGAGATATCATTCTAAACCTACTCAGCAAAAATGTACAAGAATGGCAATGCCAAGAACTAGAAAGGGCGTGGATCACAGGCTGTCTCCATCACCACTGCAGGAGTGTAAAATGGCACAACCACTGGGAAAGCCCCTTACCATGATCCCTTAAAACTGAATGTTCCTATACACTATGATCCGGTAACTCTGCTTTTCAATATATATGAAATTCTTGCATGTGTTCAAAAGAACACATGGAAAAGAATGTTCAAAGTATCACTGTTGGTAATAGCAAAAATAAAATACAATACACCAAAGCAAAGCAAAACAAACAAATAAGGGAAGAAGCTGGAAAAGCTCAAGTGTTCATTAAGGAGTAGCAGGTGCACACAGTGTGGCATATTCGCAGAGTGGAATATTACAGGCAGTTAGAGGGGGGTACTCTAACTAAACACACATCAATATGGAGGAACACGAGCAACACAATGCTAAGTGGGAAATGTCCACATTCCAACCAAAAGTATTTTTTTAAAAGAGTCCTCAAAGTCACATTCAGCACTAAAGCCTTTAATCAATTTAAAATCTGAAAGAAAAGTAATGGTCTTAATGAATGCACACAGACGCATAGTAGCAATTTAGAAAGAGCATGGAAGGGATGATGAGCCCGGCACTCAGGGCAGTGGTCACGGGGCAGGGGCGGCAGGTGCGTGCACATCAAGGGCGCCCTGTGTGGTGGGCACAGGTCATCATCAAGGGCTGGGTTTTGGTTGGGTGGTGGTTTGAGGAAACCCATTATGCTATAAAAATACCTGTTAATTAACTACTTAAAAGGAGGCCAAATATGGACTAGTGATGAGTGTGGCATGAAGCAAGAATTATGACTGATCCAGGCTGGGTACGCAAACAAGTGGCTTCAAGATTTTTATGATACTAAATTAAGTTTCGCCTAAAGGCTGCCTCCGTATATGTTTTATGTTTGGCCTAATGGTTCCATATACGTGGTGAACTGTACCCAACCCGATGTATAAACAGCCTGGTCTTGTGACAGGTAGCTGAGTCTCAGACTACCACAGGCAGCCAACTGTTCAAACTGGGCTCAAGCAAGGCAGACCCCCTGCGGTAGCCAATCCAGCTGATGCGGCTCTTCCATTCTCTGGAGTCACTTTCCTTTCTGCCCATGAATGGTATCCGGCCACATGGCAGTGCCGGAGTCGCTCTGAACCTACTCTGGTTCTGGGGCTGCCTGATTCAAGAATGGTTCTTTGCTCAATTAAACTGTTACATTTAATTTGTCTAGAGTTTTCTTTTAACAACGAAGAACAAATTAATGTTCAGCTCAGTAACCTTGTCAAGTATCATACAAATAACTATTGAATGCTGTTTTCATTTTTGAGAATGAAAATTCCTTTGTTTCCTCCTAATTAAAAAAAAACCCACATGTATTTACCATAAAAAAGTGAAAAATTTGTATAAACCCACCATGTTGAGATAGCTTAGCATTTTCATATTTATCTTTTACACAACACTGAATCATGCTGATTTATTTTAGAATAAAAGCAAATGGCGGTCTCTATAAAAACCCAAATCATACAGACATGTGTCATGCAAAAGTGCGTCAGTCTAACCTTCACTCTCCCATCCCACTGCGCAGAAGCGGCCTCTGCTATGACCTTCAGGACTTGGCCCGGGCATATACAGTCATCCCTGGGGCACTGGTTCCGGGACACCGCCACCCACCCCACACCTAGCCACTCCTCTCCCCACCGACAGACGCTCTATGACAACTCCTGAACAAGGAGAGCTTCCCGGTTAGAAGGTGAACACACGATGTGCTGGAGTGTGGCACCCCCCTGCTCTCGCCAACATGCAGAGTCCCCCCTTCTTTAGTGGTGAAGACATAAATGGCTTCCCTGGAGGTCTCGCCATCAGCATTCCCTGTGCAGTTCCTCGGCAAAGGAGAGGAAAAGGCCCTCAAAACACATCCCCATCATGACTGTCATTGTCACTATGAGAGCTGATCATACAAACTGGGTCATTCTTGCCATACACAACTCAGTCAGAGTCAAGGGGCCGAGGGAAAGCACTCGGGCCACAAAACATTCCTCCAGGAATGCAGTTCTCTGCCAGCCTGGCCGCTGAAACTGCCTGCTGCCACTTGAAACCAGTTTTAACTAATGGCGACTGACACAACCTGCTGTGACTCGAAGACTAATTTCACCCACTCACCAGTCGGAACTTGCCAGCTCCCCAAAACCTTACTAGTGCCAAAGAACCTTCTCAAAGAGCAACACGAAACATTTCTCCTCTTTATAAAACTGCCAACCTTTTATTTGTTCATCAAGATATACTGAAGACCACCTGGTCTGCCTGTATGCCTTCAACTGTAAATCTTGCTTCCCAAATAAAATGTTTTACATTTAGAGATTCATCACTATATTTTATCTGACTTTACTCCAGTTCCTAATATCCTTGCTCATTTTTAGTCTTTGGTAGTTGCTTTTCTGTATCCTGACAAGAGCTTTTCGCTGTAATGAGTGGGACAGAGAGGCTGTAGGTGGCTTACTTCACCTTGGCTGGCACGTGAAGTCTCTAGAATTTACACTGATGAAGTGAACACTGAAGCTTTCACAGACTTGTGTATTTTAACCTAGTCATACAGAGACACAGCAAACTGCTGGAGGTGTCTGGTTTTAAATATTCTTTTTCACAAAAGGAATTTTCAAATATAACTCAAAGTGGCAATAAATACGCAATTAAAATAGCACTTTGGGAGGCCAAGGTGGGCGGATCACCTGAGGTTGGGAGTTCGAGACCAGCCTGACGAACATGGAGAAACTCCATCTCTACTAAACAAACAAACAAACAAAACAACAAACAACAAAAAAACCAGCATTAGCCAGGCGTGGTGGCGGACGCCTGTAATCCCAGCTACTCAGGAGGCTGAGGCAAGAGAATCACTTGAACTCGGGAGGTAAAGGTTGCAGTGAGCTGAGATCGTGCCACTGCACTCCAGTTTGGGCAAAAAGAGCGAAACTCCATCTCAAAAAAAAAAGTAAAATAGGCCGGGCACAGTGGCTCATGCCTGTAATCCCAGCACTTTGGGAGGCTGAGGCAGGCAGATCACCCGAGGTCAGGAGTTCAAGACCAGCCTGGCCAATAAGGTGAAACCCCATTTCTACTAAAAATACAAAAAATTAGCTGGGCATGGTGACAGGTGCCTATAATCCCAGCTACTCGGGAGGCTGAGGCAGGAGAATTGCTTGAACCCAGAAGGTGGAGGTTGCAGTGAGCCGAGTTCATGCCACTGCACTCCAGCCTGGGCAACAAGAGTGAAACTCCATATCAAAAAAAAAAAGGAAAATAAGCCAATTTCTTCAACTCTCAGCATTTCATTTAATCCAGCAGGTTAAAAAAAGCCCCAAAGAACTAAACATCCCCACATGAAATTAATGTGCCAAATCATGCGATATTTGTAACTAAATTTAAAAGTATGTTTTTTTTTTGGCTCATGCCTGTAATTCCAACGCTCTGGGAGCCCAAGGCGGGAGATCACTTGAGGACAGGAGTGTGAGACCAGCGTGGACAGCACAGTTGAGTCCCCATCTCTACAAATAAGTTAGCTGGGCATGGTCAGAGGACTCGGGAGGCTGAGGCAGGAGGATCGTTTGCGCTCAGGAGGTTAAGGCTGCAGTGAGCTATGATCGCGCCACTGCACTCTAGCCTGGGCGACAGTGAGATCCTTTCCCTTAAAGACAAAAAAAGTATGCCTTTTAGTATTATTAGAAGAAAACCAAGTAGAAGTGACTTCCCTAACTTGCAAACGTTACAGCTGCACTTTGTAATGTACAGAAAAGTTTACTCTATTTAGGAGCTTCTAGGCCAGTAAGCAGGACAAGATACAAATTAAGTGCAAGAGTTTGCTATTTCATAGTTGCTCTCCGTGCTGCAGAAGCAAGCTAGCAAAAAGGAAAAACAATTATTCCATTAGTAAGAGAAATACAGATGAACACCTCATCTGAGCTTTCTGCCAACCAACATAATGAACCGATCCCATCGCCTTGTTCTGGGCTACAGCCCCATTGTCAGAGCTGGCTGGATATTGGAGGAGCCCCTTAGGCGCCTGCTGGATGCATGAGCCCGCCGGCAATGGAAAACACCTTCCACGGGAACAAGGCTAATTGCAAGGGCTCTGCCATTTGGGTTCAGAAGACATTAAAAAGTTAAGATAATTTGGTTATAAGCAAAATGTCAGTTTTTAAAAAAAGAAATGATTAAGTATTTGGGTGGTAAAACATCATGATGTCTGTAATTTAGCAAACATACCCATAAAAACAAAACAACAGAGCACATAATTGTAAAATGTAGGTGATTCAATATATACAGGGTTCACTTTGTCATCCTCTCAACTGTTTCACAGAATGGTTGAAAACTGTCCTATAATAAAAAGTAAAAGGGATGGGGACAGAGACGGAGAGACAGAGGGGGAAGCGAGTGTCAACACAGGCATTCCTACATTGATGAGTCAAGTCGGGAAATCATTTAAGGAAGCCACCTTCTATTTTCGAAGAATGCCAAGACTGAAAGGGAGGCTCCTTGCCCGTCCCTTCTCCACTGTCCTTGAGATGATCAACAGTTGGCACGAATTTGCAGAAAACCAACTCTTTCCTAAAAAGGTAAACCTCTTCTACGGAGGTAACACTCATGACTATCAACCACAGGAAACACACACACGACACACAGCAAGCTGCCACCTCCCCCAGTAGCTCTGGGGTGTGCCTTGCCCTGGAGGAGCCCATTTACAGCCGGCTTGTTTGGGACAACTTCAGATTCTCCGTGCTCCTTGGCCCGATGCAAATCCTAATGTGTTTTTACCTAAGAAACTATCAATAACATGGACTGTGTCTATACTACACACCGACGGAGCTAAGATGGGGATAATGCCCAGGCTGCCTGAAAGAAGCCAAGCTGAGTCCGGAAGTGGGACAGCCACAGAGGACTGGGGTTTCTCACGTGAAAATGCCTGCAGAACTCTGGTCCTCTTACCCCGTGACCCCCTGAGAGCCAGGGCTGCTCAGTTCTAATTCAGTACAGGGCTTCCACGACTGCGGTGCTGAGGAACAGCTATGGGGCAATGGCTGGGGCTGCGATCCCCAGAAACCAAGGTGTTCCAGGATCAAGGGAAAACAGTGCCTGATGGTTGCAAGAGGGCGTTTCCCGCTAAATACACTGTTTATTTTCACATGCGACTGCTGGGTCCTCACCTATTCTTATTCTTGTCTGGGATGTAGGATGGCCTTGTGGCAAACCCATAAAACTCAGTTCTTTAAAAAAAAAAAAAAAGGTGATTCTTTTAAATTACAAAGAACCAATACTTAAATGACCCATCATTATATATCTTTCCTGCCATCTGACTTATTCTTTCTATATAAAGAAGCCATGCCCTTGACCCCTCAGCCTTCCCCTACATCCCAGAGTCCACTGTGTCAATTTCCACGTGCGTTCACAGGGTGGAGGAAACACTGGCCAGCCAGAAACCAGCAGCTGCCTCCGCAAACAGGGACAGGAGGGTGTTGCAGCAGCGCCAAAGGCTCAGCACTTACTACTCGCTGACAACCCCGAAGAGCTGGCCCTACGTGAAACACAGGCCAGCGATATGCTGGGGGAACTGTGCTGCTGTAGGCTCCAGGGCCACCTCGTGCGGATCATTTTACAATCAGTCAGTCCCTATGACAGGGACAAAACCGAGGTCGCTGCAGAGCTCTGAAATGGCTGCACGCCTGGTGACCCAAAGCCAAGCCCTGACTCTCTTCCAAAGTACAAATGAGAGAAGAGCTCAGCTAAAAGGAGTTCTAAACTGGGCTGGAGACCAAGATAAGCCACGCACAATCATAGCCCCTTCCGCAACCCAAAGATGCAAACAAAAGACCATCCAGTGCAGTGCAGGGGCTTTGCTGGAATAACGCAGACATTAATTTCTCTTGTTTTCCTATAGCAATAGGCCTCTCCCTATAAGGAGGTTTCTGAAAGCTAGAGTTGGGATCAAAATTTAGTCAAATGGGCGGTCCAAGCCCAATGTATTTAGATTCGATCTCAGGCGAGGTTTTACTCCAAGTCTTGAAGAAACTGCCAAACGTCTCAGCTGCTGCAGAGGCCCCACACGAGACAGCGTGGCCAAATGTACTCTTAAAAATATCCACAAGAAGGGGCCCTTTTTGAGCAAGTTCTGTGTATTTGAGACTTGGGAAGTTCTTCCTATTAAAAATGTTGAAATCTTTTACCGAGTTCCTTTTCAGCAGCACCAGGCCTAGCTCCTTGGTACCCTCTGGGAAGAAGGGAACTGCAGGGCGGCCACGGGGAGGAAGTGTTGTCTTGGGGTGGCAGCCACGAGCTGACCCTAAGATGAGGGAACCAAAGGCAGAGCTGAAGATTCTATTTGCCAATTAAAAAAATCCCTCTAAGTTATCTTGTCAGTTAAAAAAATTAATTAAAACAAAAAACTGAAATGCACAGTCCTCCATCTGCCTAAGTCCTCACCCTTCCTCCTAGCTCAGGCCACCCGGCAATGTCACCAGAGGATCTGAGAAAGATTCGGACTATGGGCACAATATCACCCTCCCGGCTTAGACGTGTGTTATTAACCTTCCCGTCCTGGAGGGGAGAGAGTTGAGG
This sequence comes from Hylobates moloch, assembly GCF_009828535.3. Taxonomy (NCBI): domain Eukaryota; kingdom Metazoa; phylum Chordata; class Mammalia; order Primates; family Hylobatidae; genus Hylobates; species Hylobates moloch. The sequence continues at coordinate 6,646,049 of NW_026652290.1, read as the reverse complement.
TTCAGACGGTTCTGAAACTCACCCCCGGCTACCCGGCTGGCTAAGTGGCTGGGCATAAAAACCCTCCTCTGCACCCAAAGACCACAGTGGCCTGAGATGACAGGATCCTGGTGCATCTTAGCCACGTCAGAAATCACACACAAGTGTATAACCCTGACAACTGGGAGCGCACGCTCAATGCACTGACTCAAACTCAATTAGGGAAATCAGGAAGAAATGAGGAAAACAGAGTAAGGTGAAAGCTCATAAAAAGAAAGGGAACCGGAGTGGCCGTGTGAGTGCCCCCCCACCCCGGGGGGTGCGGCGGGGAGGGAGCTGCAGGATCCACCCTGCCACAGGCTAAGAAGGAACTTACTCTGTGACTCTTACAACTCACCTGACGTGTGTGCAAATTCCTAATATGTAAAATAAAGACAATCTAAAAATAGCATAAACGGCAAAAATGAAAAGTATATGTATCTCAGGTCATGGTTCTGCTCGGACCAGACAGCATCCGCGTGCAGCAGCCCTGCCGAGATGTCCTCCACCAATCCCCTTCTAGCCCGGACCGCCTCTGATGGTCAGAGGGTGTCAGCAGCTGTTTTTTGGGACAGATGAGTTCAGAATCTGGGCTAGAAACAAACCACTGTCTATCCTGTTGTCTTCCTAAGCATTTAAACCATGGTGGTTTCTGCACCAATATTTAAAGTTAAACAGACTTCGTGCACATCCCTGTCTCTCGCTGGTCCCCTTCCTCCTAACACCTAAGCTCTCCCTTTCTGCTCTCTCCACTGACGGCTCCAATTATACTTAGGGAAACTGCAGTGCCCAGAACACGATTCTGAAATTCATTGCACAACAGGATTTCAACTTGTGACTGGGACATTAATTAAGTCGTCTGATAAGAACCAGACTTTTGATCCAGCTGCTTTATGGGCCATGTGTCTGTGCCCATTAACTTAACAGAAGCAGATGGACACGATGAGAACACCGCTGGCTGAAGGCTCCTGAGCAGAAATCCAGCCAGAGGCGTGGAAAACGTCCATGGGGAGCGAGTTTCCCACAGCAGATGAGAGCCGCAGCAGCATGGAGTCGGGCCAAGGAATGGAGCCTGGGTACGCCCGGCTCCTGCAGAGCCTTAAGCCACCACAAAACTGGGGGCTAAGGAAGAGCACCCCGAGAACAGAGCTCACTCCTGGCATTCTGGTAGCAAACAAGTGAACTCACATAGATTTTCCAATTAACTTTGAAATGTACACTGTGTTGTTCAACATGCTTGAAACACAGTTTGTCCATGGACTCCTGAACTAGCTGGGGGGCGGGAAACTATGCCAAGAGCTGGTTCAATCTGTCCCACTCACTGCTTTTATCTGCTTGTGTTCCTGGTCTATGGTTTCGATGCTAGGTCAGCAGCCTCCAGACACGCACCACTGAGGGTCTCTCCCAACCGCCCTTAAGAGGCTTCCGCAAGCAGATGAACCCCACTGTGTGGGAGGGGCAGCGCCTGCGGTCACGGAATTGCACATTTCAATGTTCACAAAGGAAAACCGACTGCAATGGAATCTTATCCCTGTCCTGTGACGACGTCAGTGCACATAGACACGGCAGAAGCATGAGGAAATCCACACGCTGCTTGCGCCAAGGAGTTCCTCGCCGGCCGCAAGTCTCTCTCTTCAGTTCTCCCAGAAAGCCACGGAGGCGCCCACTTTCCCAGGACAAAACAGTTGCCTGTTGACCTGGCCAGGGCCCTCAACAAGACATCAGACAATGGGAGGACAGTGAGAGTGTCCTGGGACATATTTTCATTTACCTTATGGATGGTTTTGGTGTTTTTATAGGCAGAGGTTTATATCACCGAATGGAAAGCCAGCTTATGGAGGCACACAAGAGCTCAAGCCCTCACGCCTAGTCCCGCAGGACCATTCAGCATGGGGTCTGTGATGAGGCTGAGGACAGCCATGGGCTCAGAAGGTGCATCTCAGCCCACGGCTGTGTTTCTGTATCAATTAACAGCACGGCTTCTCCAGTGACTATGACAGGTACAAACTGTATGTCTTGGTTTTGTGCTAAGCCACAAAGATATGGTCCAAACACCTGGCAATGTCCAGTCCACACCAGCACACAGATGTTTGGTTCCAAGAAAACCAAGAGCAAAACGCACTTGCAGGCGCCACGGGTTCCCTCCAAGAAAACGAAGAGCAAAACGCAGTCGCAGGCGCCACAGGTTCCCTCCAAGACAACCAAGAGCAAAACGCAGTCGTAGGTGCCACGGGTTCCCTCCAAGACAACCAAGAGCAAAACGCAGTCGCAGGCGCCACGGGTTCCCTCCAAGACAACCAAGAGCAAAATGCAGTCGCAGGCGCCGCGGCCAGACACCGCACATGAGGTGTCACGACAGTTGTTCTTTCTCTGAGGTCTCCTGATTTTACTGTCCTGATCCTCAATCAATATTTTATTCTTTTAAGAGACCAGGTCTTGCTCCACTCTGCCGTGTGGGCTGGAGTGCAGTGGCATGATTTCAGCTCACGGCAGTGATGAACTCCCGGGCTCTAGTCATCCTCCTGCCTCCTTCTCCCGAGTAGCTGGGACCGCAGGTGCACCATCACACCAGGCTAATTTTTTGAAGAAAGTTTGGCACAGACTGGGTGTTGCTATGTTGCCCAGGCTGGTCTCAAACTCCTAGTCTCAAGTGATCCTCCTGCCTGGGCCCCTCAAAACGCAGAATGACCATTCTTTAATCACGTGAGGTGTGTGGAAAATGTGATGAAGAAAAACACAACAGAATTAAAATGGAAGGAAAACTTTAGAAAGACTATTTCTTTGTGATTTTTCTAACTGCTACTTTCAAATGAGATGGGAAAATGACTGTTCCAAAGGGTCCAAGCAGATAAACAGCTGATGATTTTCCTTCTTCAGCGCTCCTGGACTGCATTCGGTTTACTAAGGATGAACATAGAATTAGGGAAAGCAGTTTCACATACCCTGAAGGAGGTTAATTTTCTATCTGACATCAATTTTTATCTGTCATTAACATCAGGCTCCTAATAGCTGCTCCCAAGATCAGAGAAGTCACTGGTCCTAGCATCTTGTGGCACAGAAAGAGTGATTCGGTGTGATTTTAAAGTAATGTTGGTAATCTGATTAATCAATGAAAAACAGTATTTTTCAGAGTTGTTATATGATCATCAGACTAAAATGGCAAACTTTTATGGTATGGAGTAGATACAAATGCCCTTAGGTTTTATCTTTTCCCAATTTGATAAACTGCATAATGAAATAACATTTTAACTAACCCCAGCCACGGATGCTCCCTACACAGAACCCTGCTAGGCAAAGAGCTCCTTCCCTCTTCAGCCTCTGGCATTCACCTTTTCTTTACACAATTCCAAAGTCACTCCAGCAATACATCTATTTCTGTCATTCCTGCAGAAGACATTCTCAAAGTTAAAAATAGATCCAAAAGTCCAAGCTATGCTTATTTAAGACTTCATCACACCATTTACAAAAATTAACTCAAAATGGACCAAAGGCCTAAATGTAATAGCTAAAACTATAAAAGTGCTGGAAGTCAGTGTAGATGTCAAACTTCATAACCTCGGATTAAGCAATGGTTTCTTAAACATGACACTAAAAGTACAGGTAACAGCAACAACAAAATAGATAAGATGGCCTTTACCAAAATAAAAAACTTTCCTACCTCAAAGGACTCCATCTCAAAAAAACAAACAAACAAAAAAAGGCCAATAAGCCCATAAAAAGATGCCTAACGTCATTAGTCATTAGGGAGATGCAAAGCAGAACAGTGAGATACCACTTCACACACAGCAGGACGGCTGGAATGAGAGACACTTTCTCTAGTCCTGCTTGAATATTCAAGTTTTTAATAGTTTTCAACCACATATTTAAAATTATCAGTAAATTTGGAAATAACATGAAACCAGGTGATCTTTACTATCCAAATGACCTTTCCTGTTTCTTCCTCCCACACTGGCCTCCGCTCCCCCTTCACTTTCTTTTCCTTTCTTCTTTTTCTTTTTTTTTTTCCTTTTTTTTTTTGGAGAGTCTTGCTCTGTTGCCAAGGCTGGAGTGCAATGATGCGATCTTGGCTGACTGCAACCTCCGACTCCCTGGTTCAAGCGATTCTCCTGCCTCAGCCTCCCCAGTAGATGGCATTACAGGCGTGCACCACCACCACACCCAGCTAATTTTTGTATTTTTAGTAGAGACAGGGTTTCGCCATGTTGGTCAGGATGGTCTTGAACTCCTGACCTCAGGTGATCTGCCCACCTCGGCCTCCCAAAATGCTGGGATTACAGGCGTGAGCCACCACGCCCAGCCTCCCCCTTCACTTTCTAATCAATAACTCAGCAGTTGGGTTCACCAAAAATATTTGGTCCAGCAATCACTGTGGGGCCTTCTCTGTCTCTGGCCTTGTAATACTGGTCCTTTCTTGCAGTCATGTACAGGACCTACAGGATACAGTCTTTCCCCTGCAATATGCAAAGTAAGGAACATTTTCTCTCTGAAAATAATGTTGTGTTGAAAATGACACTTTCATATATGTGTGATTTGGGGCCGTGTAATTAGAGCAAACTTTTAGTAAAGAAGTTTGGCAGGGCCAGGCACAGTGACTCACACCTGTAATCCCAGCACTTTGGGAGGCCGAGGCGGGCGGATCACGAGGTCAGGAGTTTAAGACCAGCCCGGCCAGCATGGTGAAACCCCATCTCTACTAAAAATACAAAAATTAGCTGGGCATTGTGGTGCACACCTATAGTCCCAGCTACTCGGGAGTCTGAGGCAGGAGAATCGCTTGAACCCAGGAGGCAGAGCTTGCAGTGAGCTGAGATCACGCCACTGCACTCCAGCCTGGGAAGACAGAGTGAGAGTCCATCTCAAAAAAAAAAAAAAAGGAAGTTTGGCAAAATATATCAAGAGCTATATACTTTGACCTACTGATCTTATTCCCAGAAATATATTCTAAGGAATAGTCCAAAATAAGAAAATATTATTTTTTTTTTTCTTTTAAGAGATAGGATCTCACTCTATTGCTTTGACTGGAGTTGTTCTTTGCTTTTTAAGAGATAGGGTCTTGCTATGTTGCCCAGGCTAGAGTACAGTGGCACAATCATAGCTCATCATAACTTTAAACTCTTGGGCTCAAGTGACCCTCCCATCTCAGCTTTCCACGTAGCTGAGACTACAGCCGCGTGCTACCATGGCCAGCTAAGGAAAGGTTCTATATTCTGCAAAGATGAACAGGAAAAAACTCCTTGCAAGCACTATAATTTTATAAGAGGGAAATGATTAAGTAATACTGTCTGTGTGATGAAATACTAAATTTGAAAATATCAGTAGCAATATAAAATAAGTGATCTTCAAATTTAAAAACAATACAAAATATATATAATTCCAAGTAAGTAAAATTATGTGCATATATGGACAAATGTATGAAGAATATGGAATAGCAAAAACAGTGGATTCTGGGTAATTTTTCTTTCATTTCTTCCTTTTCATTGTTTACTATTATAATATTATTTGTGAAATAAATTAAAAGATAGCAAAGGCTCCCTCTGGGGTTCTTACAATGATGGGTATTTCTGGGTCATGTGGTTTGAGAGCCAAACGTGGGGGCTGCGTTTTTCATCCTATGCCCAACAATGCTGCACCCTTGATGGGTTAGGCATAAGCCAGTATTTCTGAGCTAAAAATAAATTTGATCTTCGGTGGGAACCAGGGCTGGCTCTGCCTCCTTGCTTCTGCTGCACTTTAGTATTTTCAACATTCTCAACTACCCCTTGAAGCATCTGAGAAGAAGAAAACAACTCAAGAAGCCTAAACTCAAAGTAAAGAAAAGAGAAGACTGGCTGGGAATGGGGCTGACACCTGCAGTCCCAGTACTTGGGAAAGCTGAGGCGAGAGGATCGCTTGAGGCCAGGAGTTTGAGACCATCCTGAGCAACACAGCAAGACCGCTACCTGTTCAAAAGAGAAAGAAAGAAGACTAAGAACAAGACAAAGGGGAAAGTCTCAGGAAGAAAGGAGAAAAACAGCACAGAGAAAATGGCTGAAAACAAGAAGAAAGTGGGAGTAAAAGCCCTGCAAAAATGGCTTTCCCATCTTCTCCTCTGCAGGAAACAGGTGTTCCACCTTTGGGTTGAAGCAGCAGCTGGAAGCCTGGCCCCGGGCCAGGCTTGTGGGGTGGCTGAGGGGCCAGACTTACACCATGAGGATGCAGACAGCAAGACAGCGGAGGATGGACAGACACAGGCCCAGGAGCCCGAGGGAGGAAGGTGCAGAGACTCTGCTAGAGCACAACTACACACAGGCAGGGCCCGTGGAGGAAAGCTGCATTTTAAAGCAAGCAACTTAATTACTTGAAAACCTTCCACGGCAGAGGGGCAGAGAAAGGGAATGACGAATGACTTGAGGACAGACACTGTGTCCGCAGCCTCCTTGATTTCTCTGTGGCATCTTACAGTCCCCTGCAAACAGTGAGTCCTCAGGAAACACTGCAGGATGTGGAACTGCAAATGCTACTTTACACAGCTTCCCAGGGGCCGCCCCCGTTCTGTCCCTGCTGAAAGCTCTGTAAAGTCCCCAACGGGAAGCTGGTTCTCATGTAAAGTACGGCACGGCATCAAGTAAAGTGATAACATGTAATAACTTCAGCTCACGTTGGTGAAGGCAGGCAGCATGGAATAGTGAAAAGAATACAGGATCTGGGATCAGAAGATCCAGGCTACTGTTAGGCTCTGCTATAAATGAAGCTGTCCACCCCGGACGGCCGCACGCAGAGCATCTGGTACCTCATCAGTAACACAGTGATGTTTTATGCGCTACATCTGCTTTGACGAGTCCTGGGTTATTAGCAAGAGCAAATGTGACACCATATGGGAGAATACTCTGTGGATTGTGAAATATGATACAATTCATACTCAACGGCTTACATTACATTGCGGGTTCCACTTCCAAAGTACTCTCCCATGCAGCTCCCGTGCCGTCTGTGTCACACGGGAGCGTGAGCATCATCATCGCATGGGCGCTGTCGATAACAGAGAACTTAAGGGGGGTGGAGAAGGGACCAGCTGACGTCCAGACTCCCAGAGTCCCCGCTTTCTCAGGATGTCACAGCACCCTCAAGTCACACCAACAGGAGAGGAGCCTTTTAAAAACTTGAGGTGTTTCTAATGAACACAATGATCAGTGCTTCTTTCAACAAAGAAATAGAAAAATAGGTAGTGATGGTTTCCATTAAAGCCTGACTCAGCCTCATCCTTTCTGACAGCCCGAGAAGAGGGCCTTTGTCAGGATTCAGCACCATGCCCCCTGGGGCAGGCCGCATAGCCCTGCGTGTCCACCGGGAGCTGTCTGGAGGGAATCAGAAGCGGTCGACATCTGAGGGAGCTCTGTTGCACAACAGAACACAGTGAACACAACCAGGCACCAAGCGTTCCTCTTCCAGAAAGAACAGTTTGCTGGCAGCGCCACGGTGACTACACGTCCCCAGCAAGGCTACCCATCAGTCCCACCAGCCTGCCCAAGCGCCTGCCTGGAGGAGGGCCTGGTGCCAGAGGAAGCAAATCCAAATAACATCTAGGAGCCCGCCAGCTCAGAACAAGGCTGCGGGGCTGCCTTGTAAACAAACAGACCAGCCAGGCATCGGTTAATGGTTCCAACCAAGTCCTCGGTGTAAAAAATGCCCCCAGTGGCCTGCCTTGGAGCAAAGCACAGGCACAAATCAAAATAAAGGAAGGGCCTTTCCAACAAACTTCAAGTCCAACAATTGGCAAGGGAGTGAGAAAGAAGAAGAAAAACTGACCTATAAAAAGCAGAGACATTTTAAATGACTGTCTTCCCAGGCACCCCCAGAATATACTGCTTCAACAACCAACGTGGATATTAAAACCCACTGCCAGAGGTGCTATTTACCAGAGTGTGATTTAGCTGCAACTGCAGTACACTGTGCATCTGCAGAGTCTCTGTGGGAACAGAAAAATCCCCACTAGCTGTGTCTCTACCACAGTCCCTCGGGGCTTTGATGACAAACTGCAGGTGAAGCAACAATGTCCAGGGCCATCAACAGCGCCTGCCCGCCTGTCCCAAGAGTGGTGGTGCTGCTCCTGGGTGGCCCTGTGTCACTGGCTCAGCCACACGCACTGCTTTCTCCGGTGGGAGAGACCCAGGAACTGTGCCTCCCAATAACCCAGTGCCAGCGCATTCCACCTGCAGACACACGGCTCTTTGCGAAAATCTGATTTGAAAAGCCCTGCATGCATGAAGCCACTTAAGTGGTGAGGAGGAGGAGGCAGAAGGTAATGAAGAGCAGAGCTCTCAGGTCAGAAAACCCCAGTTCAAATCGTAGCCTTGGCCCTGCCCCTGCACAGCCTCGGGCGAGTCCACACCTTGATGTCCGGCTGCCATCACTTACCTTTCACTTACACGATGAGGATAATGGAACTATAAAACAGGAATGGCTGAGATTAAAAGAAACAAAAAGTCTTAATATGTACCTGGTACATAATGAAAATTAAATACACATTAGTCTGTTCCTTAAGAAGACTTTTGCTCACAAACTCAATAATGACCTCACAGTGCTAGAGCTGATGCTTTAGTGAATGAGACAAGGACCAAGCCACTGGATGAGCCATGTGGCTGGTGAAGCCGCCACAGGAGAATGGGGGCAGCTGCCCCTCAGGGAGGCACTGAGGACCAGGCAAGGGCGGGGAGGGTGGGGGTGGGGGACCAGGCATGTGGGGGGGAGGGGAAGGAGAACAGGGCATGTGGGGGGAGAGGAAGGGGGTCCAGGCATGTGGGTGGAGGGACAGGGGGAACCAGTCATGTTGGGGACAGCACTGGTGGTCCCTGCTGGACTGGGGTCAACCCAGCACCACTCGGGTCAAACGACAGGAAGGTCTAAGGGCTGCCCAAAACAACAAGGTCTTCAGAAAAATTGCTAGTATTGAGTTTTTGGATGAGATATTAAGACAATCCAAGACAAAGATGTACATTTATTTTTTAAAAGCAGTCAAACAGTGGCAGATTAAGGCAGGTGAACAGATTTCGACTCTGGCCTGTGTGGTCCAGGCACTCATTCACTCCTCTGATACCTGAGGTGCCTCCACACCTCTATGTGCAGAAATTAGTGTCAGGCCTGTAACCCCAGCACTTTGGGAGGCTGCGGTTGGAGGACTGCTTGAGGCCAGAAGTTCAAGACCAGCCTGGCCAATATAATAAGACCCCATTTCTACAAAAAATGTGAAAAATTAGCCAGGCACGGTGGTGTGCACCTACAGTCCCAGTTACCAGGGAGGCTGAGGTGGGAGGATCACTTGAGCCTAGGAGGTCGAGGCTGCAGTGAGCTGTGACTGCCTCGCTACGCTCCAGCTGGGGTGCCCGAGCGAGAAGAGGGGCAAGTCAGATCCAGCAGCAACAGCTTCCCCCATATGGGGGACGAGGCCTGGAGCTAGGCGTGGTGGTGGCTGGCTGAGGGACACGAGGGTTCAGAACTCCTGGGAGATGCCAGCTGGCCTCCACCCACCCCCACCTCACCCAAGTCTGAATGGAGGCAGCAGGGTTTCCTATGTCATTCCTAAAGCCCCTCAGGTGATACCTTCCTTCCATTACACAGAAAAACAAGAAACACAAACAACCAGGGTAAACACCTGGGGCTGGGAGGGAGAGGGGGCGTTCCAGGTTGAGAAGACCTGATTACAATGTTGAGGGCTGGACAGGAAGGGCAGAAAGGCTTGGGAGGTACCCCCTTCCGTCCTGAAGCTTAACTGCACCTGGAGAGAAAGAACTAGGCAGGGAGACCCAGGAGGGCCAGCAGGCGGTGGGAGTGCTCTCTTGCTGGGGTAGACCTTTTGTTTCATGCATGAAAAGTTTATGCAGGTGTATATGACGAGGAAAGCGCTGGCAGAGTGGAGTGTGAGGAAGGAGGGATTATCTCAGAGGGGTCAGGATAGTGATCACTGGATGAGCTGCAGTTTCTCACAGGCAGAAGTACGTCGAGAAGAGGGCCAAGAACACAGCCGTGGGAGAACATAACGTCCAAGTGCAGGAAAAGAAGCCGGCCAGAGAGTGGGAGCTTCAGAGAGGCAGCCGCAGACCCCAGGGCGGGGAAGGAGGTGCTGGAGGGGGTGTCCCTTGCTTCGGCTCTGCAGCGGACTCTTCAGGGGCAAAGATTAGGAACAGGCCAGTGAGGCTGACAGCTTGGAAGGCAGTGATCGCCTTGATGGTTCTAGGAGAGCTGCTGGAGTGACAGTCAGCGATTATCTCGATGGTTCTGGGAGAGCTGCTGGAATAGCAGGAAGGCAGGGGGCTGCCCCGGGCCGGGAGAGGCAGCACACGCTGTATGCTGGGAGAAGCCGAGTGGCAACCGCAGCGCAAACCAGACACTCCGTTTAAGGGGAAGACACATGATTTAAGGAAAGAGGTCGCTGGATTTAGGTCAGCTGCTTTCTGTGCTTTATTGCTGGTTCTGATGGGGAAATTTGAGTACAAACATTTGTGGATTGGAAGGTGGGGATCTTGCAGACAGCAAAAGTGAAGACAGGAAGCGTTTGAGGCGGGTAAGTGGGAATCGCAGGTTGAAGGTGCTACCAGCAGTGCGTTTTTCCTCTTAGAGAATGCAAACAGCATGGCTTCTTGAACAGTAACAGAGAAGATGTATTCACAACTGATAATATTGTTGTCCTCTGTTAAAAATGGTAGGTGACAGACATACCTGGATCCTGAACCTGCATGTCCATCTGACAGCCACCGCCATGCCCAGTTCTAAGCCTCACCCACACAGTGAGCTGCCCCTGCTGGATGAAATTTGCTCCTCTGTGTCCCCAAACGCCCTGGACACCTTCCTCAGGAGAGCTCGGACCATGCTGCTGCTGAGCTACGAACATGTCTTCTCAAACAGGCTTTCATTTCCCAGAAGGCTGCTACACTGTGAAGGCATGTCCCTCCTAAAATTCCTGTCGGATCTGAGGACCCAAAGTGACAATGCTAAGAGGCGGGGATTTAGATGATGGTTACATCCCAAGGCTCTGCTATCCTGAGTGGGATTTTAGCAACCTTATTTAAGGCGGGGGTGCTGGCGGAACGTAGCCTCTGCTGCCTTCTGCCTTCTGCCTTCTGCTATGTGAGGATGCAGCAGTCCTCCCAGGAGGACATGGGAAAAGACGCCACCTCGAACGCAGAGAACAGCCCTCACCAGACGCCAAACCCACCAGTGCCTTGACCTGGGACTTCCAGCCTCCAGAACCGGGAGAAATAACTCTGTTCTTTATAAATTATCCAGTTTCGGGGCCTGTGCAGCAGCACTAGTGGGCTGAGACAAGGGTGGAGACTCCCGTGTGACTGGCTCGCAGGCCAGGCCAGCCCTGCAGCTGCACAGCACCTACCACAAAGAAGGTGCTGCCAACAGAAATCCCAGCCCGAGCTTCGTGGTCATGGACCCCGCCCTCCCTCTCGTGTCCTGGCCACCATCCTTCCCTCAGATGCCACACTGGGCTGCTGCCGAGATGAGTTCAGGCCTCTGGGCAGGTCAGGGTGAGTGCCTCACGATGCCTTTCTCCACTTCCTCTCGCTGGTGAAATTTCACTCATCACAGGGGGTGATACGAGGACACCCCAACAGCAGTGATGCCGCCTCTGCCTCCAAGGCAAGCAGAAGGAGCGTCCCTACTCTCTCCTCTGTCTCCAAGAAGAGCACTGATGAGAGGGAGCACCTCTCCCTGGAGACCCTCTTTTCCTGGTGCATAGGGACTGTGACTCATAACCTGACTTAGGTGTTTACCAGCTACCTGGGACAGGACGGGAACTCAGAAGTTCTCACTGCACAGAGTCCTTTCAACCTGCAAATAAGCAGCACTCGGGCTGTTCCCAGTGACTGTGTTGACAGCACTTAAAGCGAGGTTTAATGCCCAGTCTCAGAGTGCACTGAAATGGCTTCTGAATCCAGTTTAAATTGTTCTGTGTACTGAATATACATATACAACATTTACTCAGCAGTACAAATAACGAGAAACCAAAGAAGAGGCTAACGTCTCCTGGATTAATTCACACCATTTTACAACAAGGCTGGCAACACCATGCCACCATCCTTATGGGTCTACTTGCCAGCTTGGTTCTGGCGTGGGACACCGTGCCACCCTCCACACAGGCCTACATGATGGCATGGCTCTGGCGTGGGACACATGCCACCCTCCGTACAGGTCTACGTGACAGCACAGTTCTGGTGTTCCAATAATGATGCCATCAAGAGGCATTATTGATTTGATCTCAGCACAAGTAAAATGAGGATGAAAATGGCTTCTGCAATATACTGCCCAGTTTAGCACAAATCAAATGATCGCTTTTTTATTTACAAAAGGGTCATGAATGCCTGCTATTAAATATGGAGCTGAATGCACTGACAGTTTTTGCATGCAATGTGACCTAACGTCACTGATTAAATATGGAGGCATGAGTATGCTTAGGCACATAAATCAAACAGGAAGCCAAACTACCACTAAAATGCCCAGAAGTTTAATAAGAAGATACAGAGAAGCAAATAAGCAGTTAACAGGTCATCGTGTGATAGTGATATAAGTCAGCTGTTCAGTAGGTATGATTTCAAACAAGTACTGAAGCTAATTTGGAACACAGTGATGATGACATCAAACAAGAGACAACAAATGACTTTCTTCCCATTAGACACGGACAGTGAGGAGGCCTGGGACAGGCAGGAGTGAGGCCAGGGCCTGAGCACTCTTTCCCGTGCAGTATTTCACCCAGGCTGATTTCTGAAGATTACATGAATAACTCAGTAGCTATAGGAGCCCAAATGTGGGCTGAACTGCATAGTCTTAATTCTTTTCTGAATGCTCCTTTTATGTTAAAAGGATACTCTGTGTATACTTGCTACCCTGGAGTCCTCCACATACATTACACACGGATGCATTCAAACTCTCACAAAAGTCTTTGGGACTCACTAAGAGGCCTACTGAGACCCCAAGTGAGATCATGCACTCCATGGTTCTCCTGTTAGACAGACATGGGAGAAGAGGAAATGTGAGCCAACAGTAAATGACTAGAAGATAAGTCCCAAGGTGAACCAAAAATATAAAGGCAAGCTGCTCTTAAAAAAAAATTCACGTGGTCAGACGTGGTGGCTCATGCCTGTAATCCCAGCACTTTGGGAGGCCGAGATGGGAGGATCATGAGGTCAGGAAATCGAGACCATCCTGGCTAACATGGTGAAACCCCATCTCTACTAAAAATACAAAAAATTAGCCAGGTGTGGTGGCACGTGCCTGTAATCCCAGCTACTCAGAAGGCTGAGGCAGGAGAATCACTTGAACCAGGGAGTCAGAGGTTGCAGTGAGCTGAGACTGCGCCACTCACTGCACTCCAGCCTGGCGACAGAGCAAGACTCCGTCTCAAAAATAATAAAATAAAATAAAATCATAAAAAAATTCAAGTAACACTTTTTCTTAGGGAAATAAGCTGATTTTTAAAAGGCCCTAGGTGCACAAAATTTGGTCAAATTAGTCAATAGTTAGGCAGTAACTTTGTAAACATTTTCTTAGCTTTTGCCATTACTAATTACACCACGCCTTGGGACAGCAACTTAATATGGTCAGCAGATATTTTAAAATTTCACAAAGGTTGTCTGTCTGCTCTGTTCAGTCTTGAAGTTTTGGTAAAATTCACTAGTAAAGATATCTGGGTGTGGGGTTGTCTTTGTATGGTTGTTAACCACAAATTTAATTTACTTAACAGATATATCCCATCCAAATTTTCTTTTTCTTCTTCTGTTAGATTTGATAACTTGTGTCTTTCACAGAATTTATCCATTGCATCTAAGATGAAGAATTTTCTGGCATATGGTCCTTCGTGATTAAAATGATTCCCTTATTCTCCTTTTATTTATTTATAATTTTCGTTTTTGGAGACAGGGTCTCACTCTGTGGTCTATGCTGGACCGTAGTGATGTGATCACTGCACTGCTCACTGCAGCCTCGATGCCTCCCAGCTCAGGACTACAAGCGTGTGCCACCACGCACGAGTAATTTTTATATTTTGTAGAGATAGGGTTTTGCTATGTTGCCCAGGCTGGTCTGGAACTTCTGGGCTCAAGCGATCCACCTGCCTCAGCCTCCTAAAGTGCTGGATTACAGGCATGAGCCCCCACACCTGGCCCCTTATTCTCCTTTTAACATCTGTAGGATCAGTAAGGATGTGCCCTCTTTCATTTCTGATGAAAGTCATTTGTATCTTCCTTCTATTTTTCTTGAGCACTCTAGAAAAAGTTTTGACAATTTTAATGAACCTTTTAAAAACTATCAACTAGTTTCATGAATTTTCACAAGTTTTTGGGTCGATTTCTGTTTATTTTTGCTCTTTGTTTCTTTTCTTCTACTTACTTAGGGTTTAATGTATTCTTTTTTCTGGACTTAAAGAAAAAGTTAGACCATACATTTTAGAGTTTTTTTAATTAAAAACTATAAATGGCATTAAATTTTGAGATCAATTATTGCTGGTACATGAACACCTAGTTCATTAATGGTGCCTGTTTCTTTCCCTAGTGACAAACAGTGAGCTTACAAACAGCAGTAAGAAAGGGTATAGTGCACACCCCTAGGTGGACCTTTGCAAGCATTTCTATACACTACTAACAAAGGAAAAGAACTGCCAACTAAACGGATATGTTACTTATTGTAAGATGCTTCTGGACCTCAGATATGTTAAGTGTGAAAACGCACATGCTGGGATCAGGCGTGGTGGCTCATGCCTGGAATTCCAGCACTTTGGGAGGCTAAAGCGGGAGGATCACTTGAGCCCAGGAGTTCAAGGATGCAGTGAGCTATGACTGTGTCACTGCACTCCCACCTAAGTAAAAGTGAGAGACCCTGTCTCTATTTTTTAAAAAAGGACCAGACGTGGTACCTCACACTTGTAATTCCAGCACTTTGTAAGGCTGAGGTGGGAGGATCTATTGAGCTCAGGAGTTCGAGACCCGCCTGGGCGACATGGTGACACACAGTCTCTACAAAAGATACAAAAATTAGTCAGAATGGTGGCATACACCTGTAGTCCCAGTTACCTGGGGGGCTGAGGTGGGGGGGATTGCTTGAGCCGGAGAAGTTGAGACTATGGTGGGCCATGTTCACACCACTGCACTCCAGCCTGGGTGACAGAGCAAGATGACGTCTTAAAAAAAATTTTAAAAGTACATGCTAGAATCAGTGAACTATGTTAGATGATCCTTACTGTAAACAGATAATTACAAATGTTCACATTCCTTCTGCTGGTTATGGAGTTGTCTTACTGGGGGTCAGGAATTGTAATACTGTTTTAGTGCGAGAGAGAATCTTTGCCTTATTCCCAGCTTCGAAGGGAAGACGTCTCCAGTCTCTCCACGAGGCTGGTTTGCGGAAGAGCTCCGATGTAGACTTTACCACGTTAAGTCATGGTAACCTCTATTTAGACATGACAGACTATAGATGATAGTGATCTCAACTTCCTCCACAATGAGAGAAAATAACAGGACAAGGACGGAGAGCCCCAGCAAGGAAATCATGGCAAATGAGAGACGATGGCCATGAGAGAGAGAGGCGGAACAACACAGGTGAGGCTGTCGGTTCGGGGGCCTGGGCACCCAGCTTTGAATCCTGGCTCCACCAGCTACTCTCCAAGCAACCTGAACTTCCCCATCCTGAAAGCAGCACTAACGCCAGTCCACACCTCACAGGCGTGTGGTGTTAGATGAGTTCATTAGTGGAATGGCTCCAGTGACGCTCGACAAATGCTGGCTGTTATCCCTGTAATTGTAAAATGTCAACCAAATGTAAGAAACAGTTGGACAAGTGTAAGTGGCTCAGCAGAGGTGAGAGAAGTGAAGCCTTTGACCTGGATGGTGCAAAGTCAAAATGAAGCACTCACCTCCCAAAGCCTGCTGTCAGCAAGTTTCAAGAACTGAGACAACCGGCTCTCTGAAAGGAAGAACCGAGAGCAAGTGCCCAGATGAAAATCTGTGAGAAGAGTGTTCAGAGGCCCTGGACACCCCTTCCTGCACTGGCCGGACTCCTGGGAAATGAAGCAGAGACCTCTGGATGCAGAGATGCGATGGGCAGCGTAGGGCTGCCTGTATCTTTCAGATTCGCTCTCTTCATTTTGTTTTTCATCTATTTATTGCATTTTTCCCCTGGCTCTTTAAGGCGAACATTTAATTTTTCTTGTTTTTTTAATCTTTGTTTTCTGACTAAACGTATTAAATCCTTGCCTGCTTTGGCTACATACACCCCACAAACAGGAAATGTGCTATTACTAACATTTGGCTGTATTTTATCAGTTTTAAAGTGTTTCCTCTTTAATCCAAGGATTTTAAGATTTTAGTTTTCAGACTTTTGTTAAAGCTGTCCTTTCGTTACCAACTTCCAGCTTCACTGCGTGTGGTCTGCCATGGAGTTTACACGATGCTGATTCTTCCGGATTAGTAAAGCTTTCTTTGTCGTCAGGCGCATGATTTATTTTTGTGAATGGTCCACATATGTCCACATTCCCTGTTGGATGTATGGTCCTGTGTGCCTCTGTGAGGACTGGCTAATTAATTCGGTGACCAAAGTCGTATTTATGTTGCTTCCTTTGTCTGTACTTGGTGTCTCTGTATCTAAGCACACTTCTCATTCATCTGCTTCCATCCATACTTCAGCTCCCATCTTACCTAGTTCATGGCCATGTTGTCAGGTGCACACGGTCATCATCAGTATATACCTTCCTGCTTTCCTGTTCCTTTTACCACAATACAACATTTTTCTTTGCCCCTTTCAATAATTTATCTCAGCTTCTGCTTTGAGTCATATGGGGACTGGCCACTCCAGCTTTCTTTTAGCTCCTATTTCTCTTTTTCATCCTTTGATTTCCAACCTTTGAAATACATGTTCTTATTTTTTATTTATTTATTTTTTTAGAGACTGGGTCTTACCCTGTCACCCAGGCTGGAGTGCGGTGGCACAATCACAGCTCACTGCAGCCTTGAACTCCCGGGTTCAAGTGATCCTCCTGCCTCAGCCTCCCAAGGAGCTGAGACCACAGGCATAAGCCACCATGTCCAGCTAATTTTTAAATTTTTAGTAGAGACAGGGTCTTGCTGTTTTGCCCAGGCTTAAATGTTTTGCTTTAAATTTGTGTCTCATGGACAAGAGACTGCTGTATCATGATTTTAACCAACATAAGAATCATGGCCCTTTGAGAGGTGAATTCAATTCATTTACAGTTACAACTTTATTTCAAAACATTTTAGCCATCGTATCTCACACTATTTACTAAGCTTGTCTTCTCTCCTTTTCTACCTTTTTTAGAGAGAAGAAAATGTTCTTTCCTAGATATTTAAACTTTGTCTCTGCCTCTCACTTTTCTCCCTTCCAGCTCCGTGCCTTTGATGGGAACTCCTCAAACTTCCCAGCTTCCTGCTTTATTCTTGGCTCTATGCATAATGTTGCTTTTCAATCCATCTCTTCAATTATTTCACCAGTTATGTTTTTTATACTTAATGCTTCCAACTGGTCTTTCTTACTGTTTCTTCTTCATATTTCCAATTGTCTTTTATCACTTTTATTTATTATTGGATGACTTCTCTTTTCACAAGGGCGGTGGGACAAACTCTTTCTTTCCTCTTATTTTCCATCTTTCTGAGCCCCAGACACAGCACAGCAGGCCGTGCATATTAAGGGCAATGGGAGGAGATCCAAGCGCCCTCAGCCTCGCCTGCACCCTGGGGCCCTCGCCAGCTCCACTGTCTCCTCCGGCCTCACCCCTCACCCCAACCCCCAGTGGGGACCCAGCCATCTCAAGGGACCAGCAAGGTCTCCAGCTTTGCTGCTGAATGGGCTCCCTCCAGGATCCATCAATCTCACTCTTTCCTGTGGCACCCGAGGACGGGGTTCAGCCGGGGAGTCAGCAGCCCATGCCCCTCCGTCTGCTTCAATTCCCTTTCTTACCACATCCATCAGATGGTTTTTACATGTCATCTTTTTAAAAGGGAGCTCTATTACAATACATTATGATATTCATCTTAATTGAGTGTATGTCAAGACACTGGAACAGTGAAGAGAACACTGTCTAGTTTGGGGAGAAAAAATATTTTCCTCTGGAAACGGCCTGGAAGCCGCCGCGGGGACTGTGTGAGATCCCTGATACTGAGGCTCTACTGTGAAAGGCTCCACATCATAAAAGCCGTTTCTCCAGATGCGAATTCCAAATTATACTTGCCTACGACTAAGGTCTAAGATACAGAGTGGGATACTACAAAAGAGCATTTTATTCAGTAAGGTGTCCCGGTTACTTCACCCTCTGGGAGGACCAGTGAGCTCCTCTCCCTTCACACATATGCAGGAAAACAAGGTCATCGGACTGTTGTTGAAAGGAAGCGGCAAAAGACCCGAGAGCACTGAACGGGCAGAAGAAAGTGTGTTCTCTGGCAAAGCAGATGTATTTTAGAAGACTCCGTGGAGAACAAATGGTTAACTCTGTCATCAAAACCACAAGAATTTATGTTTCTAAAGGTAATTCTGAATGATTCTTGGTTGAGTCATCAAGAAAAAATCAGAAGCAAATGTCACAGCAAATGTCTAAAATGAGACAGGCACTGCAAACCACTTAGCCTGGCCAGACAGAGCCACGCTGAGCCTCCACCCCACCTGCGCGCCAGGAGACCCATGCATCTTCCGTCTCCTGTGGGCAATGCGGAAGCGAAACTTTCCACGCTGACAAATACACGTTAATGCTCTATCATTAACATTTATACTCCTGGAAATCCTTCAACTTAATTGAAAGAAAGGAAATAAGTTTTTTGACCTCTATTCAATCCAAAATAATGTTTATCATTTTCATTAATAGACAATACTAGTGCACGCAGCACAGTGCAATAGACATCAATCTGTTTTATAGCAAGTCCCACAGCAAATTAAGTCCCACTGGGTTATAATTTTCAGTAGTATACAAATAGACCCGTAATAAATCTAAAATGGTATTATGCCACTCAATCAAAGAAGTAGAAAACAGCCAAGGGAAAAAATATATCTTGGATTCTTACAGTGTATTGATGTATATGGTGAGTAAGATAATCATTTATATGGAAAGTAATGTCATTGCTCATTTTGGAATTATTGAAATCAGTTTCTGAAAATGAAAAAGACTGAGGCAAAAATGAAAAATTACAGAACAATGTCTTCCAACAACAAGTTCCTCATCAAATAAGATTCATAAATACGCTTGCCACCAAATACACATGTACACATTTTGTCCAAACGAAGCAAAGCTGTAGGCCGTTGACCCAGCGCACCTCATTCTGTAGCAGCTGTGCCAGCATAATGAGGGCAGCGTGCTTAGAAACCATTTCTCTTATTTGCATAGTAAAGGGAGGGAGGGAGGGAATCCACCTTCCTGAGCATTGTCCTTCTCCAGGTCACCTGCAGACCGGCAGACACGCACAGCCGTCATCTGCAGCCCAATCCTAGTTCCCTTTTCTGGAGCAGCAAGTGCCAAGCTATAGCTCCTGGGCCAAATCTGGCCAACTGCCTGTTTTCTTAAAGAAAGCTTGACTGAGGCCGGGTGCGGTGGCTCGTGCCTGTAATCTCAGCACTTTGGAAGGCTGAGGCGGGCGAATCACCTGAGGTCAGGAGTTTGACACCAGCCTGGCCAACATGGTAAAATCTCATCTCTACTAAAAATACAAAAATTAGCCAGGCGTGGTGGTGGGCACCTGCAGTCCCAGCTACTTGGGAGGCTGAGGCAGGAGAATCACTTGAACCGAGGAGATGGAGGTTGCAGTGAGCCGAGATCATGCCACTGCACTCCAGCCTGGGCAACAGTGAGACTCGGTCTCAAAAAAAAAAAAAAAAAAAGAAAAAAGCAAGTTTGACTGGAACACAGCCATGCTCATTTGTTTATATATTGCCTGTGTCTCTTTTGTGCTGCAACAGCAGACTTGGGACTGTCTGGCCCGAAAAGCCTAACCCAAGTGCGTCTGCCCCTTCACAGAACCAGGTCTGCCAACTCCCGTCGGAGTGCCACGCTGAACCTTCCCACCCTCATACTCCTGACGCCTAAATCCTAAAGCCCTAGGCTCTGGCGAAATAAAACATGGAACTTCAACACAGTGAAATATAAAATGATACTTACTAAGAGTCTCTAATGATCTAGGGCAGGGAACTCTGGTATAATGCTAAGGGTTAAGGATATGAAATCGTAAATTCTGTCCACTTACATCAGTGCAAAATGTACATGCACAGAAAAATGACCAACAGGCAATACATCAAAAAGTGAACACTAGTTGTCCTTAGATGGTAAAATCTTGGATGATTTTTTTCTACTTTTAACTTTTTAGTAATTTTCTGAAAAGAATGTATCTTTCATTTTTAGTTAGAAAATAAATTGACTTTTCAAAATGAAAAAATAAAACTATAACCCTAAAAACATACGTAATTACTGTCTGACAAACTATCTCACTCTTCCATTAAAAAAAAGAAAAAAACCCTGGTGGTTTTTAACTTAGCTCACACAAAACTACACATTTCACTTGATAATTCTTTAATGAATATAGTCCATTACCACTCACAGGCTACAGACACCCAGCAAAATGTCATGTTCAACCTAATTTCAGCACTTCAATACGGCAGAAAGCAGTTTGTTGTAAAAGAGCTGCCACCTGAGACACCGCTCAATTGTTCCAGGCAGTGGTTATCTGATGACCACTGTCTGCCACTGTGGCATATTGATTTCAAAGTCCCTCTTATGGTAACTGTATCAGTTTGTTTTTCACTGCACTTCCTAATAAATGCTTACTTTTAAAAATCTGACTATGTCCTAACTCCTACAAGGATTTCAGGGGCTACTGGGATGACGCATCATGGCATGCCTTGGTAGAGAGAAAGCACATTCCCTAATCAGAGGACAGACACCCATTTTAGAAATAACGAGGCCAGCAGCCCTCAGTGTGAAAGTATGCTTCTTTATTCTATTTTATTTTTTTTTTTTTACAGATGGGCTTTCCCTGTGTTCCCAGGGCTGGTCTCAAACTTCTGGGCTCAAGTGATCCTCCTGCCTCAGCTTTCCGAGTAGCAGGGACTACAGGACGCACTGCCACATCTGGCCCAGGCGTCTTTGGGAGCGCACAGCTGTGCACGGAGGGAAGCCAAGTCCTTCCCACTCATGGCAGAAGAACAAACTGCCTGAGAGAAACCCGTCAACTCAGTGAAGTGCACTGGGTTTGGTGACAGGTAGCTGGAGTGGGGCGGCAGGGAAGGCACAGGAAGGTAGCGATGTCATTTCCGGTTCCCCTTGTGCTTTGTCTTATTTCCTCCTTCCTTCACTGCTCCCCCACCCATCCGCCTGAAAACTTGCAAAAATGCCCCAGAGGGTCGCACCAAATATAGTATCCAGCCCAGAACCTCTGGGCAGAGTCTAAAGGCAGAGCTGGTGTGGTGTTGATTCTGGAGTCAGGAGGCACTGAAGCAGTCCTGCAGGAAACCGGGAGTGGGAGACGGGAAAATGGGTGGAAATGAGGCCTGTTCCATGGCAGTGTCCACTGTGCGTCTATGGAAGCTCCAGCCTACAGGCCCCTGGGTGATTTTCTATCTTTCTGCCCTAATCTTTTACCAGCTCAAGACCGCACTGATATGATAATGGCCTAATGATCACCAAGGTCTCCCTATCATCACTTGGATCCTTTCTGAAGCACAGTTCTGATGAAGTCATTTTTCTACCCAAACACCTTCAGGGGCTCTCTTGTGCCAGAGTCCCAGGAGAAGTCAAGGTCCTCTGGGCAGCATTCAAAGCACCCCACAATGGACTTGGACTTCAGCCCACTCTCTGAGCTCAACCGCACTCCTGGCGAAACCTTCCTCTCAGGTTCCACCTCCTCCAAGCAGCTTTCTCAAATCCTGTGGCCCTTAGCCATGGTTCTCTGTCCCCTGGGAACACAATAGCCCTTGGTGCCACAAGGTCACTTGGTCTTTGATCACACATTGCCTTGAAGGGTTCAGGTTTTCGTCTTGCATGAACCACCCATTGAAATCATGAATTTTCAAGCCATATCTTATCTCCTCAACCAGAGGAGACATTTGTTGAG
Source organism: Hylobates moloch (assembly GCF_009828535.3). Taxonomy (NCBI): domain Eukaryota; kingdom Metazoa; phylum Chordata; class Mammalia; order Primates; family Hylobatidae; genus Hylobates; species Hylobates moloch. Next base: position 6,623,961 of record NW_026652290.1, on the reverse strand, counting down.
GGCAATATGCTTCTTTGGATCTCCTATAGTGGTTAGCATGGGTCTTATTATATACACAGTTGGGACTGAATAAATTAGTTTTTGGGCAATGAATGGATGAACTCCTGAGTCAGGTGGACCAATCTCTTCCTGGGGTAACGTGAAATGGGCACTCATAAGCCTCTTTGGACAGGGATCAGACATACAGTACAGAGAGTTAAAAAGAACACTCAAAGGAGAGAGGCTGCCGAAGCCCTAGAATGTTCTGGAAGACTACAATGAGGGGCGCACAGGAGGCCATGGGAAAGGACAGAGGTGAGAAACAGAAAAGCCAGGAGATGCAGAGAAGAGAAATAGCGGCCCCAAACGACTGTCTCTTCAGCAGTCTTAAAAAGAAAAGATAAATGTTTCAGGTGATGGATATCCCAGTTACCCCAATTTGATCATTAATGCATCGTATACAGGTATCAAAATATTGCATGGACCCCCCAAATATGGATAACTATGATATATCAATTTAAAGAATACAAAAAAATTTCATTTTAAATTACCCAGTCTGTTGTATTCTGTTACAGCAACACAAAACAGACTAAGACTAACAAGAAAAAGTAATACGAAAGGAGAAACAAGCAGAAATAGAGGTAGGCGCACTGTAACGTGTGCCTCATAAACTGGTGCGTGAAAAGAGATCTGCATTCAGAAAGGACTTCGACAGCACAGAGCAAATAAACAAGGATGCAGAGCAGCTCAGAAACAATGTGGCATCAGGGAAGGTGCCCTCGTGAGGGTCTTCCGCCTCACTGGATGTGCTGAGGTCGGAGGTCTCCCATTAATTTCTGGTTGGCACATGCCCTCACAATTGGAGGGCTTCCAGCTTTCCCGATTTTGGGGAGTGCATTTCTGAGATCTTCAGGTACTTTCATCTCTGCCATATTCTTGTTCTCTCAACACGGGATGCCTCCAGTCTGCCGCTGGGGCCTCTATTTCCCTCCTCTGCATCTCCTGGCTTTTCTGTTTCCCATCTCCATCCTTTCCCATGGCCTCCTGTGAGCCCCCACTGTAGTCTTCCAGGCCATTCACTTGGCTCCGGCAGTGTCTCTCCTGCTACGGGTCCTGTCTACTGCGTTCTTTATTTCAAACCTTACAGTGCGCCTATGACTATTTCTGCTTGGTTCTTCATTTATAGTACTTTTTCTTGTCTATCTGTCTGTCTGTTTTGTGTTGCTATAACAGACTACAACAGACTGAGTAATTTATAACGAAATTCTTTAAATTGATGTATGATAGTTGTACCTATTTTGGGGGTCCATGTGATATTTTGATCCATGCATACAATGCGTAATGATCAAATCAGGGTAACTGGGATCTATCTAACTTATCCATCACCTCAAACACTTACCTTTTCAAGACTGTTTTTTCTACCTCTCAGTGCCTTTCAGCAACATGAAGCTAAACCAGGTACTATGAGCGCTCACCTAATTTTTGGTGGTATGAAGGAGCTTTTCTGTGCATGCTGATAGTTGTTCCATTGGTGTCCTTGCTGCAGGAAGACTGGTGGAGCCTTCTATTCCACCATCTCACTCCACCTTCTATCTTTGGTGTTGGGGCCATTACAATTCTTCTCTCCAAGCTATTTTGAAATATCCAATAAATTATTTCTGTTAACCATAATCTCCCTACTCTACTATGGAATACTGTAACTTATTCCTCCTACTTAACTGTATTCTTGGACTTTTCAAGCAGCTTCTCTTCATGTAAGTAAAGACACTTCTTTCTTACAGTTCTGGAGACTGGGAGGTCCAAGGTCAAAGAGTGGCATGTCGCAAGGACCTTCTTGCTGTGCCATCCCATGGCGGAAGGTGGAAGGGCAAGATAATGCAAGGAGCTGAGCTTGCTTTTATCATGACCTGCTCTCACAATAACTAACCTACCCCTGTGACAGTGACATTAACCTAAATGTGAGGGCAGAGCCCTCATGATGCAATCACCTCCCAATGCTGTTGGGTGAGGGATTAAGTTTCCAGCACATACATTTGGGGGAAGACATTCAAACTGTAGCATTATTCTTACATTTTGTTACAAGTGTCTTCCTTTATTTCTTTGATTGTATGTATTACACTTGTTTTACAATAACTCTGGTTCAGCTTTCTCTCTGTGTAGTGGCTGTGCTACTCAGGTGTCTAGTTTTGCCAAGTGAGCTCTGCTCCGCAGGGTACAGAGGACAGTGGCCCTTTCAGGCTGAGTCTGCATCAGCCAGGTAAGGTGTGGGTACTGGCTGGACAGCAGAGACACTGCAGATCCCCCTCTGCTGCCCACTCCAAACAGCTCCTCTCCCTTCTTTTTTCTTTTCTTTTTTTTTTTTTTTTTTTGAGACAGGGTCTCGCTCTGTCACCCAGGCTGGAGTACAGTGGCACAATCTTGGCTCACTGCAACCTCCATCTCCCAGGTTCCAGCAATTCTAGCACCTCAGCCTCCTAAGTGGCTGGGAATACAGGCATGTGCTACCACACCCAGCTAATTTTTTTGTATTTTTAGTAGAGACAGGGTTTTGCCTGTTGGCCAGGCTAGTCTCGAACTCCTGGCCTCAAGCAATCTGCCTGCCTCACCTTCCCAAAGCATTACGGTTACAGGCGTGTGCCACTGCACTTGCTATTTTTCTATTTTCTTTTTAGAGACAAGGTCTCCCTATGTTGCCCAGGCTGGCCTCAAACTCCTGCGCTCAAGGGATCCTCCTGCCTCAGCCTCCTAAAGTGCTAGGATTACAGGTGTGAGCTACCACGCCCAGCCCTCTTCCCTTCATCTCCAACTATTCTGGAATGAGTAACACTAAAAGGAGGTCTCTTCCTGGGGAGGACCTGGTGGATGGAGGGACTGCAGTGTTTAGAGGCTGTGGTGGGAGGACCTGGTGGATGGAGGGACTGTAGTGTTTAGAGGCTGTGGTGGGAGGACCTGGTGGATGGAGGGACTGCAGTGTTTAGAGGCTGTGGTGAGGATCTGGTGGATGGAGGGACTGCAGTGTTTGTTTAGGGGCTGTGGCAGGAGGACCTGTTGCTCAATTCTCAGTACTGGTTAGCAAGTAAATTTAACATAGGAGCAACTTAACAAAAAGAAAAGCTTTTCATTTTGGGGGACTTTTTTGTTTGTTTTTAGAGATGGCTTTGCTCTGTCACCCAGGCTGCTGGAGTGCAGTGGTGCCACTACAGCTCACTGCCACCTTGAACTTCTGATCCCAAGGGATCCTCCCACCTCAGCATCCTGAGCAGCTGGGACTACAGGCATGCACCACTACACCAGGCTAATTTTAAACTTTTTTGTAGAGACAGGGGTCTTGCCATCTTGCCCAGTCTGGTCTCAAACTCCAGAGCTCAAGCAATCCTCCCACCTCAGCCTCTTGAGAAGCCGGAACTACAGGCATGCACCACCACACCCGGCTAATTGAAAAAAAATTTTGGAGTGATGGGAGTCTTTCTATCTTGCCCAGGCTGATCTTCAGCTCCTGGGTTCAAGTGAT
>NW_026652290.1:6614651-6620199 GCF_009828535.3 Hylobates moloch | reverse complement strand
CCGCGGGGAAAAGTCCCCGGGTGCTCCTCCGTGTTCCGGGTCCTCCCACAACGCTCACGCTCCTGCTGGCGCCCTGCACCCCGAGGACGGCGGCTGGACCCCGGCCCCTCCCCGGTCCCGCGGCTGCAGGCCCACGCGCCCCACGCGCCCCCGCCCCAGCTCCGCCGAGGGGGCGCTGCTCGGTGCGCGGTGGACCCCTCGGACCCCGCCCCCGCGGCCCCGTCCGGGCCCCAATACCCACCCGGGTCCCGCTGCGGGGGCCGGATTCGCGCCGGCTCGGAGAGCCGCCACCGTCGCCTCCGCCGCTGCCGCCGCCAGTGAGGCGCGGCGGGGCGGGGACGCGCGGGGAGGCCCGGCCCCCGGCCCGCCCCCAGGCCCGCCCCCGGCCCGGCCCCTGCCTGCCCCGGCCGGGCTCTCCGGCCGGGCTCCCAGCCCGCCTTCTGGCCCAGCCCTGGACCCAAGCCCCTAATCCCCTGCTGGCCCTCCCTCAGGCCTCGCCGCGCCCCGGCCTCCGGGACTGTGCCCCGACCCGAGCCCGGCGCCCCCGAGGGAAAGGCAGGGCCCCTCGGACGCTCCGCGTGCGCGCCGACCCTCCGCTGCCGCCCTCTGCAGGGAGATTTCTCCTATTTCGGGCTTGGAAGGGAAGACACGCTCCGGAAGACCCCCAGGCGTCCTTGCTTCTCAAGGAGTCTCCGTAGGACCCCTGGAGAAGGGCACCGGAGCCCCCTAGAGCAGGAGATGGAAAAGCGCTCGCCATGCGCGGGGTCCCCGGCCCCTGGTGCCCCCAGCCCGCCTGCCACTCCCGGGCGCTTAGCAGTCCGGGGTCCCCAGCTGCCCGGTAGGTCCCTCCGGGACCTCGAGCCGCCCGCTGGGCACACGCTGACGCCGCTGTCGCTTTACAGAAATTGAGTGCAGCCGAGGCAGGACCTGGGCGCAGAGAGCGATAAAGGAAAATGATTAGAGCATGGTCGTGCTCTAATCGTTACAGTCTAAGGGATGACACGTCGAGATGGCGCGCGCCTCTGCGTGCGTGGAGATGGCACAAAGGCCGCGCCTTCCCCGGCTGCCCCCGCCCTCGCCGCGCGCGTGGTCCCGGCCCCGCCGGATGTTGACAGCGTCGCCCAGCAACGGGAGATGGCGGAACCGGGCGGCGCGGCGGGCCGGTAAGCCGGGCCGAGGGGCAGCGGGTCTTGGAGTCGCCAGGCCGCGCTCTCCGGTCACCGCGCCAGGTGGCCCCCGCGTCGGCCCCAGCCTGCCTCGCCCCTTCGCCTGCATTCCCCCTTCCTCTCGCCTGTGTCCCTTCTCTCGCCATTTTGCTGGCCGTTCCCATCCACTGCGTTCAGCCCCCCACTCCCCCGCCAACCCTTCTCACTTCTCCCCTCCTGTCCCTTTGTCCTCTCTCGGCCTCCCTCTTTCCCCTACTCCAAGCGCGCGACTCCCTCTAAAACCCGGGACCGCTCGCTCTGCAGTCACCATGGCAACCACTCTGCGTGGCGGTCCCTGTGCGCAGTCTTCCTAAGAGCAGAGGGCACTGCAGGGCGCGGGGCTGTCGGATGCTGCCCCTGACCTTGCGCCGGGGCCACTCGCTGTGGCCGGAGACCAGCCCGGTCCCGCGCCTCCCTCCTGCAAGGACAGATCCCCTCTCGCATGCTTGGCGGTGACCCGCGATGGGAGGGGTCCCTGCGGTTAGGCGGCCCCGCGATGGACCGCGGTCACCGTCCTGCGGCCTGGGTGGAAGCACTGAGCGCGCCCAGGAAGGGCAGCTGAGTGAAGATCCCTGCCACCGGGCCTTTGCTCGCTTAGGCTCCGTTTAAAAGGATAGAAACGATTGGAAAGAGTTTGGCCTTTTTACCTTAGACACATCGGTATTGTTTCATTTTTTTTTTTTAAGGTGGGTCTGTATGTACTGACATGGAAAGACTAAAGCTCTTATTAATAAAACGATAGGCATAAATGTAAAAGGGTAGGTATACTGTGATCTCTAATTCAGGCTGTGTGTGTGTTTAAAGCATAGAAAAATGTTGAAAGAATGTAGTCCTAAGTGTTACCAATGATTATCTTGGGAAGGAAAGGGAAGATCACAGGGAACTGTCACTGTCTGTCTCTTTGAACATATCTATATTCCTTTGACAGATAAAAATAGATTGAATCTTTAATTTTTAAAAAAAGCTATATATATATGAACTACGGCATTCTTGTGCTACATAAATCGTGGAGAAACTCAGAGTCTCTAGAACACTTACTCTGATCGTGCTACTTTCTCTACTTTTTGTTATTTCTTTTCCCCAGTTTTGTCCCAGACACAAGTTATATTTGAGGTGACTTTTCTGGGGTGATCTAATCCTGCTTTTCCTTCGATGTTTTAATAATTATATTTTTCATTCATTCATGGAGCTTTGCTTTTGTGGCACCTCCGCCACCTGACAGGCATGATATAGTGCTATGGTTCCTGACAAACAGGACAAAGTCATGACAACAGCCTGGGGGTGGCAGAGAAGTAACAAGTAAATAAACAGATATGCAGAATTCAGGAGGGCATAAGGGCCAAGAAAAAGAAAACTGTTGCTTGAAACTGTTCAATTATTTCTCTAAAACCAGGTCTCATCCGGAAGATGGATCGGCTTCTGAGGGAGAGAAGGAAGGGAATAATGAAAGCCACATGGTAAATTCCCTATGGGAAGTTATTTCGGGCTTGTATTTACTAGGAATTAAAGAGAATCAGAGGCCGGGTGCGGTGGCTCACGCCTGTAATCCCAACACTTTGGAAGGCAAAGGCAGGTGGATCACATGAGGTTAGGAGTTCGAGACAAGCCTGGCCAACATGGCAAAACCCCATATCTACTAAAAATATAAAAATTAGCCAGGCGCAGTGGTGCGTGCCTGTAGTCCCAGCTACTCGGGAGGCTGAGGCAGGATAATGGCTTGAACTCCGGAGGCAGAGGTTGCAGCGAGCCAAGATCACGCCATTGCACTCCAGCCTGGGTCACAAGTGAAACTCTGTCTCAAAAATAAATAAATAGGCCGGGCACGGTGACTCACGCCTGTAATTCCAGCACTTTGGGAGGCCGAGGCAGGCAGCTCACGAGGTCAAAAGATCGAGACTATCCTAGCCAACATGGTGAAACCCTGTCTCTACTAAAAATACAAAAATTAGCCAGGCATGGTGGTTCACGCCTGTAGTCCCAGCTACGCAGGAGGCTGAGGCAGGAGAATGGCTTGAACCTGGGAGATGGAGGTTGCAGTGAGCCGAGATTGTGCCACTGCACTTAGCCTGGCGACAGAGCGAGACTCCGTCTCAAAAAAATACATAAATAAAATAAAATTAAAAATAAATAAATAAATAAAGAGAATTAGGACTCGGTCAAGTATATTGTACGATGACATTATCTTGCACCAGAACAAATTCAATTCAGTTGAAGAGTGACTCATTTTCTTCCTACACCATTCTACAGTGTCAGCGATTAGTCAGGGATGCAAAGGATTTCCAACTTTGGGTTGCCCTGAGTTTTTCAGCACTCATTTCCTGTAATGAAGGATGCAAAAATGATTATGAAAAGCAGAGAGGGCCGGGCATGGTGGCTCACACCTGTAGTCCCAGCACTTTGGGAGGCTGAGGCGGATGGATCGCTTGAGGCCAGGAGTTCAAGACCAGCCTGGCCAACATAGTGAAACCCCATCCCTACCAAAAATGGAAAAATTAACTGGGCGTGGTGGTACACACCTGTAGTCCCAGCTACTTCGGAGGCTGAAGCAGGAGAATTGCTTGAACCCAGGAGGTGGAGGTTGCAGTGAGCCGAGATCACGCCACTGCACTCCAGCCTGGGCAACAGAGTGAGACCCTGTCACAAAAAAAAAAATAAAAGAAAGAACAGATAAACTGAAGCATGACACATAATTTTTTTTTTTTTTTTTTTTTTGAGACAGAGTCTCACTCTGTCTCCAGGCTAAAGTGCAGCGGCACAATCTCGGCTCACTGCAACCTCCGCCTTCCAAGTTCAAGCAATTCTCCTGCCCCAGCCTCCCGAGTAGCTGGGATTACAGGTGTGCACCACCATACCCAGCTAATTTTTGTATTTTTAGTAGAGACAGAGTTTCACCATGTTGATCAGGATGGTCTCGATCTCCTGACCTCGTGATCTGCCTGCCTTGGCCTCCCAAAGTGAAACATGATCTCTTAGTGATGCTGAGAAGGGTATAAATGCAGTTTTCCCATTGATATAATTACACTACAAAGAATAAAACCTCACAAAGTCCTTTATACTTTGTTTCCTGATTTTTTTCCTGCCACACCTTTACAGGTGTCACCACCAGAGAAGGATGATGGCCAGAAAAGTGAAGAAGTTGTTGATAGCACAGAGCATCCTGAAGAAGTCACAACCCAAGCGGACACTGCAATTGAAGAGGGGGAGGTCGAGACAGAAGGGGAAGCTGCAGTGGAAGGGGAAGAGGAAGCTGTGTCCTATGGAGATGCTGAAAGCGAAGAGGAATATTACTATACAGAAACTTCATCCCCCGAAGGGCAAATCAGTGCTACAGATATGACTTGCCCATATTTCAGTCCTCCTCAGGAACTGCCTGGAGAGGAGGCATACGATAGTGCTGGCGGGGAAGCTGGTCTCAAAGGCTCCCATCAAGAGGCCACCGGTCCACCAGAATCCAGAGAAGTGAGGGTCACCTCCCCAGAGCCATCCCACGGAGTCTTAGGCCCGTCGGAGCAAAAGGGCCAGGTCACCTCTGGGCCAGCAGTGGGCAGATTGGTGAGTAGCCCTGACTTCTGTTTTGTGCCAGTGTCGCACGGCCCACGGGGTTTGTCACCCTATGTGAGGAACTTGGGGGTACATCATAAACACAGATTGCAATCCCTGTTAGAAATTTCTTAGCAAGGCTGGGTGCGGTGGCTCACGCCTGTAGTCCCAGCACTTTGGGAGGCGAAGGTGGGTGGATCACCTGAGGTCAGGAGTTCGAGACCAGCCTGGCCAACGTGGTGAAATCCTGTCTCTACTAAATAAGCAAAAATCAGCCGGGCGTGGTGGTGCACACCTGTAATCCCAGCTATTCAGGAGGCTGAGGTGGGAGAATTGCTTGAACCTGAGAGGCGGAGGCTGCAGTGAGCCAAGATCGCACCATTGCACTCCAGCCTGGGCAACAGAGTGAGAGCTTGTCTCAAAAAGAAAAGAAAAGAAAAGAAATGTCTTAGCAAGCTTAGGTCTCAGGATTCACGGTTGAATGCTGAGAGATCCTGGACTCTGCTTCAGTGTTCCCAAGCCCAAGGCTGGGGGCCTCCACAGCCGACATCCACGTAAGGGCATCCAAGTTTCCAGGCTTCCAGAGCAGCATTGTCCAATATGGTCCATCAGTCACATGTGGCTACAGAGAGCTCTCCAAATGTGACTATCGAGCTGGAGGAATGGAGCTTTTAACTGTTTAAGGTTCTAATTTCCATGTAAATAGCCGCCTGTTGCCAGTGGCTGCCATAATGAATAGTGCAGTTCTAGATAATAACAATGACAATAGCTGCATTCTTTTTTTTTTTTTTTTTTTTTTTTTT
>NW_026652290.1:6609064-6614403 GCF_009828535.3 Hylobates moloch | reverse complement strand
AAAAAAAAAAAAAAAAAAAAAGTAATAAAATTAAAAAGAAAAAAAAAAGAGTTCACTGCTGGGTGCAGTGGCTCATGTCTGTAATCCTCACAACTTGGGAGGCCAAAGCAGAGGATGGATAGCTTGAGGCCAGCAGGTTGAGACCAACCTGGGCAACATAGCAAGATTCCATCTCTACAAATAAATAAATAAATACATAAAAAGAATTCACTGAGATGGATGAACCTTGACAACATTATGCTCAATGAAATAAATCAGACACGAAAGGACAAATCCTGTGTGATTCCACTCACATGAGGTCCCCAGAGATGTCAAAATCCTACAGACAGAGAGGAGAATGGTGGTTACCAGGAGGAGGGGGAGTGTGGAGGTCGTGTTTCATGGGGAGGGAGTTTCAGCTGGGGAAGCTGAGTTCTGGAGGTGGACGGTGCTGATGGCTACACGACGGTGTGAATGTGCTTAGTGCCAAGGAACTGTGCCCTGAAAAGGAGTTAACATGGTAAATGGGAGATTATGTATATTTTACAATAAAAGGGATATATCCCAATAATTAAGCCTCTTTATTATTATTATTATTTTTTTTTTTGAGATGGAGTCTCGCTCCGTCACCTTGGCTGGAGTGCAGTGGTGTGATCTCAGCTCACTGCAAGCTCTGCCTACTGGGCTCACGCCATTCTCTTGCCTCAGCCTCCCCAGTAGCTGGGACTACAGGCGCCTGCCACCATGCCCGGCTCATTTTTTGTATTTTTAGTAGAGATGGGGTTTCACCTTGTTAGCCAGGCTGGTCTTGATCTCCTGACCTCGTGATCCGCTCGCCTTGGCCTCCCAAAGTGCTGGGATTACAGGTGTGAGCCACCGCACCCGGCCAAGCCTCTTAATTATTATTAACGAGTGTCCAGGATCAAACAGCCCAAGTGGGCTCAGCGAAGGCCCTTAAATAATGCTGATTCTGGAACACAGTATTGGAGACCCAAAATGTTGACAATGGAAAAGAAATAAAGCAAGGTTCCCCAGAAGTAACAGAAGTTATAAAAAAACATATCAATAAAGGTTCACTGCATACTAAAGGCCACTGTTACCTGAACGATTGGATCTTTAGGAAGAATGCTACTGCAGACTTTTCAAGATATTTAAAGATAAGTACATAAAAATAGCAATAATAATAAGAGGTACTCTATATTTCTACTATATCTAGCCTTTCTAGGTAAATATGGACCATCCATGGGTCTGACTATATTGATTGTTTTCTCTCTTGATCATCTAGTGGCCTCTTCTGTTATCAGGGGCTGAGTTAATAGTTTAGATCAACTACAGCTTTGTTGTAGCTTTAATTAGAATTGGTTCCCAAGGGCTGGCCAGGCACAGTGGGTGGCTCACGCCGGTAATCCCAGTACTTTGGGAGGCTGAGGTGGGCAGATCACTTGAGGCCAGGAGTTCAAGACCAGCCTGGCCAACATGGCAAAACCCATCTCCACTAAAAATACAAAAATTAGCCACATGTGATGTGTGATGACATGCACCTGTAGTCCCAGCTACTCGGGAGGCTGAGGCACAAGAATCACTTGAACCTGGGAGGCGAAGGTTGCAGTGACCAGAGATCATGCCACTGCACTCCAGCCTGGGCGACAGAGCACTACTGTCTCAAAAAAAAAAAAAAAAAGAAACAAAGAAAAAAAGAAAAGGAAAACAATTGGTTTCCAAAGGCTTTTACGTCTTCTAAAGGCAAGACCGTAACACTGCCTTTAGCAGAAGTTGGGATCCAGGGGCGCAGAGCAACTGCCTCATTTTTTTCTGCTGTCCCCAGTCTTCGGCATTCAGCAGGCTCTGAGCATCACACTTTATGAGGGGGTGTCTCTTTCAGTTCTCCAGCCCCTTTCCCAACTGGATGGCCACTGTCTTGTTCTCACTGCAAGGCCCAGAGTGCTGCAGTCATTACCTCTGTTCTCCTACCCTACCTTCAGACCTTAGCAGATTCTGTGGGCTGAGCCTCCAGGCTGGGGGAAGGAGGAATTTCCAGAGCTCTCTCATCAAGAGGACTTACTAATGTATTAACTGCCTGCCTCTCCAGCTAGAATGCAAGCTCCATGAGGCCAGGAGCTGCTGTCTGTTTTGAGCAGTGCTGTACACCCTGTGCCTTGAGTAGTACTTCCTGGCACAAGGAAGGTGCTCTTCAAGTATTCATCCAGTGAATGAATGAATACATTCTAGCACATTAATAAGAGAAAGACCATTTCAAGGCTAAAATAAATTAATCTATTTTGCTTAGAAGGGTTAATCTGTGGTCATTATGACTGTTCTATTAAATAACCCAGTATTCAGTATTTCACAGAGATTATACTTAAAGAGAAAGTTTGTGGTTACTTGTCAGGAATCTGAAAATAAAGATGCTTTTATTTCAACTTCTAGGGAATCTGGACTTCTACCACTGCAGCCTTGACCTCCCCAGCTCAAGCGATCCTCCCACGTAAGCCTCCCGAGTAGCTGGGACTGCAGGTATTATACCCCACCATGCCCAACTATTTTTTTGGTTTGTTTTGTGTAGAAACTGGGTTTTACTATGTGCCCAGACTGGTCTTGAACTTCTGGCCTCAAGCGATCCTCCTGCCTGGGCCTCCCAAAGTACTGGGATTATAGGCATGAGCCACCAAACCCAGCTGCTTTTATTATTTTTAAACTGATACATAATAATTGTACCTATTTATGGGGAACAGTGTTATATATCTACATATGTATACAATATGTAATGTATACAAATGTTTGTATACATTATGCAGTGTATGCACATAGAGAATACATTTTATGCACTGTATATACATATAAATATGTCTACAATGTATACTATGTAGAAAGTATACAGTCTGTAATCTGTACAAATATATGGATACAACATATATGCATACAATGTGTAATGTGTACAAATCAGGATAATTAGCATATCTATCTCAAACATTTATTTCTTTGTGTTGGAAACATTCAAACTCCACTCTTCTAGCTATTTGAAAAACATAATAAATTGTAAATTACAGTCGTTCCATACTGCTCTAGGACCCTAGAACTTACTCATCCTATCTAGCCATACTTTTGTATCCACTAGCCAACCTTTGGCTAGCCCTCTCCCCATCCTTCCTGGTCTCTCAAAACTGCTATTCTACTCTCTCCTTCTAGAAGATCAACTCTTTTCGCATCCACGCATGAGTGGGAACATGCAGTATTTATCTTTCTGCGCCTGGCTTATTTCACTTAACATAATCTCCTCCAAGCTCATCCATGTTGCTGCGAAAGACAGAATTTCATTCTTTTTGGTGGCCAAATAGTATTCTACTGTGTATATAGACAACACTTTCTTCATCCGCTCATCTGCGGGTGGACACTCAGGATGATTCCATATCATGGCTATTGAGTGTTACGATAAATATAAGAGTGCAGCTATCTCTTCAACATACTGATTTCCTTTGCTTTGGATATATCCCCAGCAGTATGATTGCTGGATCATACAGTAGTTCTATTTTTAGTTTCTTCAGGAACCTTTATACTGTTCTCCATCGTGGCAGTACTAATTTACATTCTTACATTGTATGAGAGTTTCTGTTTCCCACATCCTCACTGGCATTTATTTTTTGTCTTTTTGATCACAGCTATTCTAACTTGGGTAAGAGCATATCTCATTGTGGTTTTGATTTGCATTCCCCTAATTAATGATGCTGATCATTTTTTCATATACCTCTTGGTTATTTGTGTGTCTTCTTTTTAGATGACTACTCGACATTTGTCCATTTTTAAATCTGATTTTTTCTGTTCACTTGTTTGAGTTCCTTAAATCCCCCTATCTGACACGTAGATGACAAATATTTTCTCCCATTCCGTGGACTGTCTCTTCACTCTGTTGATAGTTTCCTTTGCTGCACAGAAGCTTTTTGATTTGATGTAATCCCATTTATCTCACTTTACTTTTGTCGCCTGTGCTTTTAAGGACTTCTCCATAATTTTTCTCCAATCTTTGCCCAGACCTAGGCAATACCATTCTAGACATAGGAATGGGCAAAGATTTCATGACAAAGACACCAAAAACAATCATAAGAAAGGCAAAAATTGACAAATGAGAACTAATTAAACTAAGGAGCTTTTGCACAGCCAAAGAAACTATCAACAGAGTAAACAGATGACCCACAGAATGGGAGAAAATTTTTGCAAAATATGCATCTGACAAAGGCGTAATATCCAGCATCTATAAGGAACATACACAAATTTACAAGAAAATAAAAACAAGCAACCCCATTAAAAAGTGGGCAAAGCACATGAACACTTTTCACAAGAAGACATATATGTGGCTAACAGGCAATATGAAAAAAAGCTCAGCATCACTGATCATTAGAGAAATGCAAATCAAAATCACAATGAGGCCGGGCATGGTGGCTCACACATGCAATCCCAGCACTTTGGGAGGCCAAGGTGGGTGGATCACTTGGGGTCTGGGGTTTGAGACCAGCCTGGCCAACATGGTGAAACCCCGTCTCTACTAAAAATACAAAAATTAGCCAGGCATGGTGGGGTGCCTGTGGTCCCAGCTACCCAGAAGACTGAGGCAGGAGAATCACTTGAACCTGGGAGGCAGAGGTTACATACAGTGAGCTGAGATTGTGCCACTGCAATCCAGCCTGGGTGATAAAGCAAGACTCCATCTCAAACAAAACAAAACAAAACAAAACAAAAACCACAATGAGGCCAGGTGTGGTGGCTCATGCCTGTAATCCTAGAACTTTGGGAGGCTGAGGCAGGTGGATCACTTGAGGTCAGGAGTTCGAGACCAGCCTGGCCAACATGGTGAAACCCTGTCTCTACTAAAAATACAAAAATTAGCCACGTGTGGTGGCGCACACCTCTAATCCCAGCAGAATCACTTGTGCCCAAGAGGCAGAGGCTGCAGTGAGCTGAGATCACACCACTGCACTCCAGCCTGGGTGACAGAGCCAGACTCTGTCTCTTAAAAAAAAAATACAGTGAGATACCATCTTAACACCAGTCAGAATGGCTGCTATTAAAAGGTAAAAAAATAACAGGTGCTGGTGAGACTGCGGAGAAAAAGGAATGCTTATGCACTGTTGGTGGGAGCGTTAATTAGTTCAACCATTATGGAAGACAGTGTGGCAATTCCACAAATACCATTCACCACAGCAATCCCCTTACTGAGTATATACCAAAAACAATATAAATCGTTCTATTATAAAGAAACATGCCCATGTGTGTTCATTGCACCACAATTCACAATAGCAAAGACATGGAATCAAACTAAATGCCCATCAACGGTAGACTGGATAAAGAAAATGTGGTACATACACACC
>NW_026652290.1:6531160-6608964 GCF_009828535.3 Hylobates moloch | reverse complement strand
CTGTCAACTTCCAAAAATACAAAACCAGGCTAGGGTGGTGGTTTATGCCTGTAATCCCTGCACTTTGGGAGGCTGGGGCGGGAGAATCGCTTGAGCCCAGGAGTTTGAGACCAGCGTAGGTAACATAGCAAGACCCCATCTCTAACAAAAATTTTAAAAATTAATTGGGTGTGGTGGTGCACACCTGTAGTCCCAGCTACTCGGGAGGCTGAGGCACGAGGATTGCTTGAGCCCAAGAAGTCAAGGCTGCAATGAGCTGTGATTTTGCCACTGTGCTCCAGCCTGGGACACAGGGCGAGACCCTGCCTCAAAATAAAAACAAAAACAAAACCCACCAAACCCATTCAGAGCTACACTACTGTTATACGTTAATTAGTTGGTTAAGTTCCTGTGTCACTCTGGGTGACAGCAGACATCTCTGCAGTGCTAAACCTTCCATGTTCTCTCTGGGGAAGGGCCCACCTCTCCACTGACTTCACTGTCTGCTGAGCCCGAGCCTTCTCGCATGGCCTATGAATCCATCCTTTATTTTACAAGTTGCTTCTCATATTTTTATTGCTATTGTGAATGAGCTCTCCACCCACACTGTGCCTTAGGTCTGGGTAAGTCCAGCCCCGTGTGGACGCTGCCTTCATTTCCCAAGAGCTGCAGGAGTGGGCTCACGGCCAAGCCCCAGCCCACAGAGGAAAGAGCACGCCTGCCTTGAAGGCTTCTGCCTACACCTAAGACCTAGGACCGACCGCAGGTGGTGGATGCTCGGTAAATCGCCCTTCAATGACCACGTGACCATCTCGATGGGCCGGGGCTGGGGGGGAGTGCGGCGCGGGGAAGGCAGGGAGGCTGTCGCCCTCTGTAACAAAGTAATAAACTTCACAAGCATCACTCTTCAAGGTATGAAGCTCCCTTGCTTTTCCCCAAAAGCAAAAGTCCTTTCATGACATGTGTTAGCTAATTTCATTTTTGATACTATTAGTGAGTCCTGTAATACTCCTAAATGCTATAGAAAAAGTCAGGATTTGGGGCAGGCACAGTGGCTCATGTCTGTAATCCCAGCATTTTGGAAGGCCGAGATGGGTGGATCATTTGAGGCCAGGAGTTTGAGACCAGCCTGGCCAACATGGTGAAACCCCCTCTCTACTAAAAATACACAAAAAAAGGAGCCGGGCGTGGTGGCAGGCGCCTGTAATCCCAGCTACTCAGGAGGGTGAGGCAGGAGAATCGCTTGAACCCTGCATGCGGAGGTTGCAGTGAGCTGAGATCGTGCCACTGCACTCCAGCTTGTGCGACAGAGCGAGACTCTGTCTCAAAAAAATTAAAAAAAAGAAGGAAAGAAAAGAAAAAGTCAAGATTTCAACTTCCAGAAACCAGAGACTAAACTGAGCAGGGCTTCCACTACACCCCCATTGTGGCGAGCGCCATCCAAGACCTTGTGTTCAGGCAGAGGCCCGGTCAGGCCCCCATCTGCCTGGGCCTGGCCTTCTAGGCCCCCTTGGGCTCCCCTGCTGCTCTCTGTGGTGAAGCCTGTGTTGCTGGTGGAGCTTTAGCCAGGTGAGTGCAGCCAGGTTAAGTTTCTCCAGGTGTGCAAGGGGACAGCTGCACGGAGTAAAAAGGCAAGTGGAAGGATGGGGGTCAGAAGGGCAAGCACAATAAAGCTGAAATTCACCACTAGCAAAACGTCCTCAGAGTCACAAGAGCCAAGCCTGAATCAGCGTCGCTCTGTCACAGACCAAGGGTGACCCGAGAACACCCATCCTGGGCAGCCTTCCTCGACTGGCAGGGATTCGAGGGCTGGAAGTGCAAGGCGGACATGCCGGGCTGTGCCAGCATGCACGGGGGCGGGGAGGGTTCTGCCCAACTGTTGACTCAGACTACCTGCTCACAGTCTGCAGAAGGCACGCCGGCGGCCTCAAGCAGGGCTGCATCCTGCTTCCTTCTCTTGCTGGGTATGGCATTAGCAGCTTCCCACTCATCGGATATGAGGTCTACAGTAGCATCTACCAAAACCTCTGACGCAGCTCCCTGTTGAAACACGACCCCCTTCAGACAGGGCAGGGCTGTGCACCCCACGCACAGCTCCAGCAGACTCGCAAAGACCCCACCTCAGGGGCCACCTCCTTTCGGGAAGGCCCAGGCAGGGACACCCACGTGTGGGCACTGACCAGCTTCCCAGCACCCTCTGCCTCCAGGGCCCATGGACAGGAGGGTGTGGGAAGATGAAGAAGCAGCTCCTGCAGATGTGCAGGGCAAATCCACATAAGAGGAGAACTGCCCACACCAGAGGCGGCACCCTGCCAGGTTCACGGCACTCTGCCAAGCTGTCAGCACCCTACCAGGCTCCCAGCGCCCCTGGGCCTCCACACGAATGACTTGGCTTGTGCTCAGAGCACAGATGCACTGCAGAGACAGACCCAGAAGGTACAGGCAGGCCTGGGCACCCCAGGGCCAGCCAGGCCAGGCCTCCCGAGCCCCTAGAGGCGGAGGCGGGAAGTCTGGCCCCGCGGCGGGCATGCTCATCCGGCACCTCCCTTCCACACCGGGCATCGCCAGGAGACCTCACAGCAAGACGCCCAGCAGGAAGCTGAGGAAGGGAAGCTCCACCAGCAGCCTCCTGGCCTGCCGATGCCTCCAACCCAAATGACCCCTGGCTCCAGCAGTCTCCTCTTCCCTCACCACAGGAAGTACAACCCAGCAGCCAAGCCGAGCAGCCTCTCCAGAGGAAGAATCCACAAAGGACACCCGGTTAGTCAGCAACCAGCGGCCGCCAAAGGAGAGGCCAAGTGGAGGACGGCTGTGCCAAGGGACGGGCGCGGGCCCCTCTCTGTGCGCCCTCTCCCTCTCCACCCACCCCATGAATGCAGGTGAGGGCTGACCACGTGACTCTGCTGCAGGGTGAGGCTGGCCACGCAGCTCGCTGTCTCAGCTTCTGGGGCCACCTCCCTTGGCTCCCGGCACCCTCCTCACCATGGTTAGAATGCGGCGTCTGCGCTTAGAGAACCGTTCTCTAGAACGCATACACCACTCTCATCTTCAGAATTCAATAGGCTCCCTGTGGGATTGGGAAAATGCACAAAAGCCCTGTAAGCTCATCACCAGAGACACCCCATCAGCGTTCACCTGTGTTTTCACTCTGAACTTCTCTCATGTGTGGATACGTGTATATTTAGGCTTTTTTTTTTCTCTTTTTTTTTGAGACAGAGTCTCACTGTCGTCCAGGCTGTAGTGCAGTGTCTCAGTCTCGGCTCACTGCAACCTCTGCCTCCCAGGTTCAAGCAATTCTCCTGCCTCAGCCTCCTGAGTAGCTGGGATTACAGGCAAGCACCACCACACCCGGCTAATTTTTGTATTTTTAGTAGAGACGGGGGTTCCCCATTTTGGTCAGGCTGGTCTCGAACTCCTGACCTCAAGTGATCCACCCGCCTCAGCCTCCCAATGTGCTGGGATTACAGGTGAGAAGCCACCGGGCCTGGCCCTAGTTCCCATTTTCTTCACACCAGAAAGAAATCCCGCAGCAATGACTCCCTACTCCCCACTCCTCCCAGCCAACCACTAATCTGTGTTCTGTCTCCATGGATGAGTTTATCATGGATATCATGGAATATCAATGGAATCATATGTGGCCTCTTGTATCTGGCTTCTTTCATTTAGCATATTTTTGAGGTCCATCCACGCTGCAGCACAGATCCATATCGTATTCTTTGGGTTTTTTTGTTTGTTTGTTTTGAGAGTGAGTCTCGCTCTGTCGCCAGGCTGGAGTGCAGTGGTGCGATCTCGGCTCACTGCAACCTCCACCTCCCGGGTTCAAGTGATTCTCCTGCCTCAGCCGCCCAAGTAGCTGGGATTACAGGCATACGCCACCAGGCCCAGCTAAACTTTTTTTTGTATTTTTAGTAGAGACGGGGTTTCACCATGTTGGCCAGGATGTTCTCAACCTCCTGACCTCGTGATCCACCCACCTCAGCCTCCCACACTGCTGGGATGACAGGTGTGAGCCACCACACCTGGCCTAGGATAATTTTATGCTTAACTTTTGGATCAACTGCCTTGCTGCTTCCTTAGTGGCTGCAGCATTTAACATTCCCACCAACGCTGTACAACACTTCCAATTTCTCCACATTCTCATCAACATTTCTTATTTTCTTTCCTTCCTTCTCTCTCTCTTTTTTTGAGGCAGGATCTCACAGTCACCCAGTGAGCCACTGCGCCCGGCCCCTTTTATTGTTCTCTCCTTCGTGTTGGTTTTCTCTTGTTCAAGATTCCCTAGAAAATGTCTTCATTCTTTTCACATCTTCAGTGTCAACTCTACATTTTACAAATTCAAGCAGATTTCCACTAGTAAAAAATACATAAATAAAAAATAGGGCGGGCATGGTGGCTCACGCCTGTAATCCCAGCACTTTGGGAGGCTGAGGTGGGCAGATCACCTGAAGTCAGGAGTTCAAGACCAGCCTGACCAACATGGAGAAACCCCGTCTCTACTAAAAATACAAAATTAGTCGGGCATGGTGGTGCATGCCTGTAATCCCAGCTAGTTGGGAGGCTGAGGCAGGAGAATCGCTTGAACCCGGGAGGTGGACGTTGCTGTGAGCCGAGATCACGCCATTGCACCCTAGTTTGGCAACAGGAGCGAAACTCCGTCTCAAAAATAAATAAATAAATAAATAAATAAACAAACAAACAAATAAAGTTTATGTTCCTTTGGCTTGTTGCCAATTAGTGGTTTGATGGAGATTTCCTTAAACACCTACAGCCAAAACATGGAAAAGAAAAAAAAAAAAACACTGGCCAGGCATAGTGGCTCACGCCTGTAATCCCAGCATTCTGGGAGGCTGAGGCGGGTGGATCACAAGGTCAGGAGATCAAGACCACCCTGGCTAACACAGTGAAACCCCATCTCTACTAAAAATACAAAAAATTAGGCAGGCGTGGTGGCGGGTGCCTGTAGTCCCAGCTACTCGGGAGGCTGAAGTAGGAGAATCACTTGAGGCAAAGGTTGCAGCTGAGCTGCAATGGCGCCACTGCATTCCAGCCTGGGCGACACAGCGAGACTCCATCTCAAAAAAAAAGAAAAAAAGAAAAAGAAAAAATAATACTCTCTCTGTCTCTGTAGACTGGCCCTGAGTTGGGGCACTCCTCCCACACTCAGCCTGCCTTCCTTCCAGCCTGCGCTGAGGTCTTCTCAGGTCTTTTTCGAGCACGTCCTGCTCGAGCATTTGTGTGACTTTCTAGATTCCTCATTATTCACGGAAACTTTTCAAAATTTTATTCCCCCAAGTAACTCAATTCTTAGCTTTTCCTCTGTCTTTGGACGGGTTTATTGTTTGCCCCAGATGGCAAAGGGTTTATTCATTTGCCTTCAATGTTTTCAAGGAACACCATCCACATTGCCACTTTTCCACTCTGACGGAGTTCCAAATTAGGGATAAAAAGGCAGTTACCCAAACTTTCTGCATCCCATGTGGTCCAGGCTTGGGGGTGGCCTTGGCTGCTCTGGAAGGGATTACTCTCCAAGGGAATGACACAAGCACACACACACCCCACTCCCACACACCCCAACATACACACACACCCCACTCACCCCACTCACACACACCCAACACACACATCCAACACACACACACCCCACTCACACACCCCCAACTCACATACCCCAACACACACACACACACACCCAACACACACACACCCCACTCACACATCCAACACACACACCCCACTCACACATACCACTCACACCACTCACACACCCCCAACACACACACATCCCACTCACACCACTCACACAGCCCCCAACACATACCCCACTCACACCCCACACTCACCCCACTCACCCCCCACAGACCACAACACTGCAGCTGCATCACTTCCCACCACAGCCCAGCCATGGAGTGCCACCTACAAGGAACGACAGACAGAAAGCCAGCCCCAGTGCAGACACAGAAAGACAGCTTCCCCTTCTGCGTGCCCAGCAAGAAACCCGGGAGCTGACACTGCCCTCTGGGTCTTCCCAGGCCGCGCTAGAGCCCGGGAGCCCTTCTCTTCCAACCATTCTCCTTGAACTTGTCCAGGACGCTCCCCTCGAAAGCCTCGCCTAGTGCTCCAACTGGGAATCTTACCAAGGATGCATTCTCTTGGTGTCTAACGCCTAGGGGGCTGCTCAAGGCCAGAGGGAGCCAAAAGGTGGCTCAGCCACACCCTTCTAAGAAGGGCAACGTGCCAGCCAGCACATTTCCAGAGCACCCACCCCACACCCAAAGCTTCAAAGCCCCTCTGGGCATGCAACCTCAATGCAGAGGCCTACAGAAGCACAAGACACGCACCCAGCGGACGCTCCGGTCCCTGCCCCGAAGCTGCAAGGCACCTCTGAGCTTGCACCCTCAATGCAAAGAGACCCACAGAAGCTTGGGACACAGATACACACGGCAGAAGCTCAGGCCCCACCCCCAGCCACAGCTTCTGAGAGACACATGCGTATTGGGTCTGGTAGAAAGACAAGGAAGGTGGAGGCCGGGCGCAGTGGCTCATGGGCACAGTAGCATCCCAGCACTTTGGGAGGCCGAGGTGGGTGGATCTCCTGAGGTCAGGAGTTTGAGACCAACCTGACCAACATGGTGAAACCCCGTCCCTACTAAATACAAAAAATTAGCTGGTCATGGTGGTGCAGGCCTGTAGTCTCAGCTACTTGGGAGGCTGAGGCAGGAGAATTACTTGAAACCAGGAGGTGGAGGCTGCAGTGAGCCGAGATCGCACCACTGCACTCCAGCCTGGGCAACAAGAGCGAAACTCTGTCTCAAAAAAAAAAAAAAAAGAAAAAGAAAAAGAAGGTGGAGGCCCCAGGGGGTCTGGAACCCACAGACTCCAGCCAGAGATCAATCAGGTGCAGAAGGGACAGCTCTGCTGCTGCCCTGTGGGCAGGTTCAATGGGCTGGGCCGTGGTGGCATTTTCGGGGGCCAGCTGGACAGCTGTGTAGTGAGATTATCCTTGGCAGAGTGAGCGCGGGGAGAGGGGAGCCGGGGCAGTGCACTCACTTCTTGGACGGTCCAGGAGGCATCAGAACAGGGCTCGTCGGGGTCTTCTTGCCAACTGTCTGAGCCCGGGGACAAGCACGGGTCCCCTTCCTCCTTCAGCTCCTGCCCACACTCCATTTCACCCTCCGG
Source organism: Hylobates moloch (assembly GCF_009828535.3). NCBI lineage: Eukaryota > Metazoa > Chordata > Mammalia > Primates > Hylobatidae > Hylobates > Hylobates moloch. Next base: position 6,601,809 of record NW_026652290.1, on the reverse strand, counting down.
GGCTGACACCATTGTGGAGTTCTTGTTCTCAGAATCTGTAACGGCAGATGAAGGAAGGGTCAAATCTCAGAGAGAAGCGAGTGAGTGTTTGGAAGGAAAAACAGATCCTCCCCACGAGTGCATGGAGAGATTCACCCTGTTCTCCCTCCGAGGTCCTGCACTGGGCCTGCTGATGTGAGCAGGGTAGGGGTTCTGCTCCAGGTGGGTAGGAGGGAACCAGGGACCCCAGTTTCAGCACAACAAGGGGTGAATCAGACAGAAAGACCACGCCATCCTAGCATCCAGCCCCTTCCTCCCAACGTCCAGATGAGTGGATTCACCTGACTCTGTACTAGGATGTCAGCACACCTCGGGCACCTCTAAAACAGAGCCTGTTATGCTTTCCTCCCCTACTGTAGACATTCCTCCTGTCTTCCCCAGGGTGGGCACTCTCCCAGTGGCGGCCCAGGGGTCTCCCACTGCTTCCCTTGTCCTGGCACTAAGGCATCTGCCCGCCCAGCTGCTCTGCCTCCAGATTCTCACCCATGCAGAGCTGCCATGCAGACAGCATGGAGCACCCGCTCTGCCAGCCCCACACTCACTCTAGCCTTCACTGTGGTGTGGACGTGTTTTGTCTGTCCCCACCAAAACTCATGTTGATCCCCAGTATGCCAGTGCTGGGAGGCAGGGCTGGGGGGAGTTCTGTGGGTCATGAGGGCGAATCCCTCACGAATGGCTTGGTGCCATTTGTGGTCATGGGTTCTCACTCTTGAGAGGCTGGTTTACTCCCCTTGGGAATGGATTAGCACCCGCCAGGTGGGTTGTTAGGAAGCCAAGGTGCCCCATCAGGCTTCGTCTTTCACAGCTGTCAGCATCCCCGGCGGCCTACTCTGCCACGTGGCACAAAAGCCCTCACCAGAAGCCAGGGCCAGGCCCTGAACTTCTCAGTCTGCAGAACTGTGAGCTAAATAAACCTCTTTTCTCTACATTTTATTTTTGTTATTTATTTATTTTATTTTATTTTATTATTTTATTTTGAGATGGAGTCCTGCTCTGTCGCCCAGGCTGGAGTGCAGGGGCACAATCTCGGCTCACTGCAAGCTCCACCTCCTAGGTTCAAGCAATTCTCCTGCCTCAGCCTCCCAAGTAGCTGGGATTACAGGTGCCCACCACATCCAGCTAATTTTTGTGTTTTTAGTAGAGAAGGGGGTGTCAGAATCTTGGCCAGGATGGTCTTGAACTCCTGACCTCGTGATCCACCCATCTTGGCCTCTCAAAGTGCTGGGATTACAGGTGTGTGAGTCACCCCACCCAGCCTCTTTTCTTTTTCTTTCTTTTTTTTTTTTTTTTGAGATGGAGTCTCACTCTGTCACACCGGGCTGGAGTGCAGTGGTGCAAACTCGGCTCACTGCAACCTCCGCCTCCTGGGTTCAAGCGATTCTCCTGCCTCAGCCTCGGGAGTAGCTGGGATTACAGGCACCCGCCACCACACCAGGCCTTTTCTTTTTCAATTACCCAGGCTCGGGTACTCTTATGGCAACAGAAAATGGACGAAAACACCCTTCAAGGAGTCCCTGTTTTCAATCCTGGGTCTGGACGACCCCACCTCTCCCTGACGCACACTCCAGATGGTGCCAGGCCAAGCCTGCTTTTCTGTACAGAACCTTCTCTCTGCCTGATCCCCACAGACCCTTCTCCAAGGCCCCAAGCCAGTCCCAGCTGCGCCCCTCTGGACACTTCATTCCCACGCCCGTTTCCAGCACCTGGTTTTGTCACTGCCCTCTCCTCCTCTGAGATCTGGAAGGCAGGGACCATACAGACCTTTTTCCCTTTGAGTACCCAGTGTTGGCGTAGCCAAGAGCTCAAGAATTCGTGAAGTTCCTTAGGAGGACTCAAAATTGATAACAAATCCTCTAAACGTCTACATACATAGACACATATGAAACATCACAGCCAGAAGGTAAGAGCTGGAGAAAGATCTGCAACAGGCGGCCCAAGGCCCCATCCTTTGAGAGCTGATATTTCACATACACCAGGGATTCTGAGCCTGCCCCTCCCACCAACCTCCCCTCCCACCAAGGGCGGGCCCTGACTAGCCTAATCCAATCAGGGCCTGATCTTTACCCTGGCACTAGTGATTGACTAAGGGAAGGGCCAACCAGCAAGAAGTATAGAAGCATCCATACTTCTAGACCCTTACTGGAGTTTCTGCCACTCAGTGCATCCTGGAAAGACCATGAGGTGGTGCTGGGAAACCACTGTCTGTTCTCCTCCACCTGCAGACAAAGCTGGCAGTGGAGAAGGGCAGAGCTGTCAGGATCAGAGAAATGGAGCAGAGCCCTAGTACACTTGAACCCCTCAAGCCTGGACTTGGGCAACAGTGGCACAGCACGTTTCTCTTGCTGAGCAAGCCTAGGAGAGCTGGATTTCAGGCTGTGCCCAGTATAAACAGTCCCAACAACCACAAGGACCAACCAAAGCAAAACTAGCTTGCCTAAAGAAAGACAGGCCGCTCAAGGAAATACACATACAAGTGGTCTCTTAACTTCCAAAGAGATGCCTGCCACGCCCACTGATGAAGGAAATCAGAACGGAGCCCCCGCAGTGCCATTTCCACCCAACCACTGGCACAGATTGACAAGATCAATCATTCTGAATGCTGGAGAGAATCTGAGTAGAAATCTAGAAGGCAGAGACACTGCCAGTGAGTGGCCAGAGAAGCTTTGTGCAGGGGATTTGAAGAGATTTGCATTGTAAATGTGCCAGCCTGAAGCCAGCAGGCTAGTGGCTGGGAATCTGTCCTCCAGATGGCCAGCCTGGCTCAGAGGGCAAAGTCACCATGCAAGCATGCAGCCCAGCAGCCTGTGTCGTGGCAAAACAGCGGGACAAGGGAAGCGCCTAGGACAGGCCTGTTGCTGAGTCAGGCCCTGCTGGGTGGGAGAGCCAGGGAGGCTGCTGAGGTCTGACCTCCACTAGAGGCCTCAGCCACTGTACATGAAAATAGCAAGGCATGGGTAGGGCATGAGCTGCCACTCACATTAACGTGTGTGTGTGCGCGCACACGTTCACGCAGAGATGTCTAGAAGAGGACACACCAGTTTACAGTGTTGCTCTGGGGAATGTGACAGTCCTGGCCCAGGGTGAGGAAACTTCGTGCTATTTTATGTCCTCCTGTAACATGTGGGTCATTTGTCAACCAGCATTTACATTTTTATAATCATAAGTAGCTGGATTCAGAAATAAGAGACATACTTAACTAGCACTTCCTAAACAATGTACATGTTAACTCATTAAATACTCACAGGTACTTGTATAGAACAGGGTTATCCAGAGAGCAGAACTATAGGATATGTAGGTAGGTAGGTAGACAGGTAGATAGGTAGATAGATGGATGGATGGACGGATGGATAAATAAGATGGGATAGATGAATGGACAGATACATAGATAGATACATTGATAGAACAGATGGATGGATGGATGGATGAATAGACAGATAAGCTAGATGAGTAGACAGATGATAGATGATAGATAGATAGATAGATAGATAGATAGATAGATAGATAGATAGATAAACAGATGGGATAGATGGACGGATAGATAGTATAGATGGATGGACAGATAGATGGATAGATGAATGGATGGATAGAAAGGATGGATGGATGGATGGATGGATAGAATAGATGGATGGATAGATAGATGGATGGATGGATAGATAAATAGATGATAGGATAGATGGATAGGTGGATAGACAGATAGGGTAGGTGGACAGATAGGGTAGATGGATGGATAGATGGTGTGCTAGTTAATATCAGGTGTCAATTTGATTGGGTTGAAGGATGCCTAGATAGTTGGTAAAGTATTGTTCTGTGTGTGTCTGTGAGGGTGTTGTCAGAGGAGACTGACATTTGAGTCAATGCACTGGGAGAGGGAGACCCACGCTCAATGTGGGTGGGCACCATCCAGTCAGCTGCCAGGATGGCTAGAACAAAGCAGGCAGAAGGTGGGGTAAGCTGGCTCGCTGAGTCTTCTGGCTTTCATCTTCCTCCTATGCTGGATGCTTCCTCACGTTCCTCCTGCCCTTGGACATAAGACTCCAGGTTCTTTGTTCTTTGGAATCTTGGACTTACACCAATGGTTTGCCAGGGGGATCTCGGGTCTTTGGCCGCAGACTGACGGCTGCACTGTCGGCTTCCCTGCTTTTGAGGCTTCTGGACTCAGACTGAGCAACTACTGGCTTCTTTCTTTCCCAGCTTGCAGATGGCCTATCATGGGACTTTACCTTGTGATTGTGTGAGCCAATTCTCCATAATACACTCCCTTTCTTACAGACATAGATCCTATTAGTTCTGTCCCTCTAGAGAACCCTAATACAGACTTATAGATAGATGGATAGATAGGATAGATAAGATGGATGGATAGTTACATGGATGAATGGATGGATGGATAATTGATAGAAGACAGATGACAGAAGACAGACAGACACACACACAGACAGACAGACGGATGGATGGATGGATGGATGGATGGATGGATGGATGGATGGATGGATAGATGGATGGACAAACAGATGGATGAGACAGGACGTATTAGGAGAATTGGCTCACACGACTACGGAGGCTGAGAAGTCACCATTTGGTTAAGCTTATGATCATTCATTTTCATTCCCAAGATCCACCCGTCTTCCACAAAGGCCAAATAGGGGAGGTGAATGGGAATCCCCACCCCTGCATCTTTGGAGTGCTTGGAGGTGGCACTAATCCCTGCAGTCCCTCCAGGGATGCAGTACTGCTTTTTTTTTTTTTTTTCTGAGACAGGGTCTCACTGTCAACCCAGGCTGGAGTGCAGTGGTGTGATCATGGCTCACTGCGGCGTTGACCTCCTGGGCTCCAGCAATCCTGCCATGCACGCCCATGCTCACCGTAGCACGATTCACAATAGCCAAGATACGGAATCCACCAACTATCCAACAATGGACGATGAAGAAAATGTGGTACGTATACACAATGGAATACTACTCGGCCTTAAAAAAGAATAAAACTGGCCAGGAGCAATGGTTCATGCCTATAGCCCAAGTACTTTGGGAGGCAGAGGCAGGGGGATCACTTGAGGTCAGCAATGCTTATAAGGAGAAACCCTGTCTCTAATAAAAAATACAAAATGAGCCAGACGTGGTGGCACACACCTGTAATCCCAGCTACTTGGGAGGCTGAGGCAGGAGAATCACTTGAACCTGGGAGGCAGAGGTTGCAGTGAGCCAAGGACCAGCCACTGCACTCCAGCCTGGGAGACAGACCAAGACCCTGTCTCAAAAAAAAAAAAAAGAAAAGAAAAGTAAATCTGCTGTTGAGTAGAGCCACCTCCATCAATAGCCTTAGCCAGATCTTCTGGAGAACTTACTGCAGCTTCTCCAGCAGCGCTCGCTGCTTCGCCTTGCACTTTTATGTTATGGAGATGACTGCTTTCCTAAAACCTCATAAACCAATCTCTGCTAGCTTCAGGATCTTCTCTGCAGCTTCCTCAACTCTGTTAGCCTGTGTGGAATTGTGGCTACAGGAGAGTTAGGGCTTTACTGTGGATTCGGCTGCGGTTTAAAGGAATGTTGTGACTGGTTTGATCTCTCCAGACATCGCAAACTCTCTCCATATCAGCAATAAGGCTGTTTCACTCTCTAATCATTTGTGTGTTCATTGGAGTAGCACTTTTTTTCTGTTCTGAGATGGAGTCTCGCTCTGTCGCCAGGCTGGAGTGCAGTGGCGTGATCTCGGCTCACTGCAACCTCCACCTCCTGGATTCAAGTGATTCTCTCCTGCCTCAGCCTCCCGAGTAGCTGGGACTACAGGTACACGCCACCATACCTAGCTAATTTTTGTATTTTTAGTAGACATAGGTTTTCACCATATTGGCCAGGATGGTCTCTTTTTTCTTTCTTTCTTTTTTTCTCTTTTTTTAGCCTCCCAAAGTGCTGGGGGCACTTTTAATTTCTTTCAGAAACTTTTCCTTTGCATTTACAACTTGGCTAACCATTTGGTGCAAGAGGCCTAGCTATCAGCCTATCTCAGCTTTCAATATGCCTTCCTCAAGAAGCTTTATCATGTCTACCTCTTGATTTAAAGTGAGAGACATGAGGCCAGGTGCGGTGGGTGGCTCACACCTGTAATCCCAGCACTTTGAGAGGCCAAGGTGGGCGGATCACTTGAGGTCAGGAGTTTGAGACCAACCTGGCCAACATGGTGAAACGCCATCTCTACTAAAAATATAAAAAATAGCTGAGGGTGGTGCCTCACGCCTGTAATCCCTGCTACTTGGGAGGCTGAGGCAGGAACGTCGCTTGAACCTGGGAGGTGAAGGTTGCAGTGAGCTGAAATGGCACCACTGCACTCCAGCCTGGGTGACAGAGCAAGGCTCTTGTCTCAAAACAATGAAATAAAATTTTAAAAAATAAAGTGAGAGGCAAGAGACTCTTCTTTTCACTTGAGCACTGAGAGGCCACTGTAAGGCTTTTTCTTTTTCTTTTCTTTTAAGACAGGGTCTCACTGTCACCCAGGCTGGAGTGCAGTGGGACCATCATGGCTTACTGCAGCCTCGACTTCCCAGGCTCAAGTGATCCTCCTGCTCCAGCTAATTCTTGTACTTTTTTTTTTTTTTTTTTTGTAGAGATGGGGGCTCCACCATGTTGCCTAGGCTGCTCTCGAACTCCTGGGCTCAAGCGATCTACTCACCTCGGCCTCCCAAAGTGCTGGGATTACAGGCGTGAACCACCACGCCTAGCAAGGTGGGCCACCTTTTGATCCATGTTTCAGCCAACCAAACAAAGACTCAGAGGCCTTCCTAACTCCACCAGCTGCAACATGAAATGCATAATGTCTGCTAGTGGGCCCACACTACTAAACTCAACCTGATCCAACTTTATATCATTTGGAACTCAATGTCTCCAGCCTGGCCAGGGGCTTCCCATGTCCCCACCCCAACTTGAAAGATCCCATCCTTTGCCACCCAATGTCCTCACTTTTTTTTCTTTTAATACAGAGATGGAGTCTTTCTACATTGCCCAGGCTGGTCTCAAACTCCTAGGCTCAAGTGATCTTCACACCTCGGCCTGCAAACATGCTGGGGTTGTAGGTGTGAACCATGGCATCCGGCTTAAGTGCCCCCACTTTAACAGTAGACACTCTGCATGCCTGGGAGCTCAGCTTTCGTTTTCACTCAGCTAATCACATGAGAGCTGGTGCTCGATTTTCTGCAATTTCAATCCTGTGATTACAGGAGAGAAGATTCTGACCCAGGTCACACTAAGAAACTCTCAGATCATTTATGCAGAGCTACAGCCCAGACATCGAATCCCTGAGTTCACCCTTTTCACCACTTTCTCAGTGACGCTGGGGGCAACCAGCCAGCATCACTGTATTTCTCGGTTTTCGATAAATGTTCAAAAGCATCATGTACAGAGTCACCAAATTCCTGGCCTCTTACAAGTGGTGAATTAGGACTCAAGTGCATTTGCTTTGCATGCCTCTAGAAACAGTTCATGCTGTGCACTACCAGTGCTCTCCGTGCTATTATTAATAGAAGTGGAGCCCTTAGGCCGGGCACAGTGGCTCACACCTGTAATCCCAGCACTTTGCGAGGCCGAGGCAGGTGGATCACCTGAGGTCAGGAGTTCAAAACCAGCCTGGCCAACATGGCGAAACCCCGTCTCTACTAAAAATACAAAAATTAGCCAGGGATGGTGGTGGGTGCCAGTAGTCCCAGCTACTTGGGAAGCTGAGGCAGAAGAATCACTTGAACCCGGGAGGCAGAGGTTGCAGTGAGCCGAGATCGCACCACTGCACTCCACCCAGAGCAACAAGAGCAAAAAAAACTCCCTCTTAAAAAAAAAAAAAAAAAAAGAACATGGAAGGACTGGGGCTCACATACTTGAAGGACAACATCAGAGAGACCCCATGGCAAGCAGCTGGGCAAAGACTGAAAGACGGGAAGGAGGGAGGCAGGCCGCCCTCTGGGGAAGGGTGGTGCAAAGGCCCTGCGGTGGAAGCACACCTAGTGTATCCAGGAAGGGCCAGAAGGTGGTGGGCTCTGGGGGCAGGAGAGGGAGCCAAGAGGACTGGGGTGGGCAGCCATCTATGTAGAACCTTGTGGCCACCGTAAGGGCTCCTGCTTGTCCTGAGTTACAGCGGGGGCAGGGGCGGATTTTGTAAGGGGGTCTGTGGTTTGACTGTCTGCTGTGCTGAGCAGGAAGCAGGAAGGCAGCATGCAGGGCGGAGGCGGGGAGACCATCAGAGCCCTCTGCATGTGGGGCATGGAGGAAGGAGAGGGCCCCCAGGGTGATGGGTCCGACAGAAGCAGCTGGAAGAATGAGGTGCCCTCACCAGTGGAGGTGGGGCTGGACTTGGGACACAGGAAGGTTGAAGGTCTGGCGGCTGCTAGTTATAGGGTTGGTGTTTAAAACCCCGGAGGAGGGGAACCAGTCTGAGGCCCCAGAAGCCAACAAAATTGAGGATGGACTCAGGATGGTCAGCAGGCAAGGCCCGCCTGACACTGCCCCGCTCCTGTCTCTCCACTGGCCTCCCGAGCCAGGGAGGTGCCTGGGCAAGTCCTGAGGCCCCCTCATGGCCCCTCACAAACTAACCCAGGCAGAGGTCTCAACCCCTGCAAAGCCTCGAACTCTGCTTCCCTGCAGCATCCTCTGACACCCTCTCCGAAGCCCTCAGCTCAGCCCGACACTTCTCGTTCCCAAGGGGAGGAGAACTGTGAGCTCTCTCTAGGAAATAAAACTGAAACTTTTCAAAAGCAGGAACCTCCAGCAAAGACCCCCACAAAACTTCTTGTTTTGTCCCCTCCCTGCCCTGGCCCTGCCCTCTCCTCCCACTGGGGTGGGGTCACTCAGGCCGGGCCTGAACGAGGGACGGAGGCATTGGGTGATGGTTTCCTGGCTTGACCTGTGTGGGAGACTAATCTATGCCACCCCAAAACAGACTCTGTGGTCACTTTTGAGATGGCTATTCAGAGCCACAGAGGACCTCGGCCCCACCGGGGCTGCCTGCTGCCCAGGGTTTCCATTTCCTGGAAGGGAGGTGAGACATCTCCAGGGGTCCCCACTGCCCCAGCCTCCACCAGCGCCCCCGGGCCTCACCTGCTATGGGGGCTGCAGGAGGCAGCCTCTCTCCGCACTGGCTGCAGAACCTGGGGGCTTCCTCCTTGGAGACATGCTGGCACGAAGGACACTCCATGGGTCCTGCTGGGACTGCCCTGCAGATCCAGAAACAAGAGCAGGAGTCGCCGGCAGCCAGCTATATACCACATCTCCTGTCATGTGACCACAGCTTCAGTTTCATTTTCCGGGAAAGTGAGATCACAGCAGCCCAGCTGGTCCCCTGGTTGATCGAAACCCAACAGGAGCACAGCCCAAGCCCAGCCCCTCCCGGCTCTCTGCCGGGAGCCCCCTTGGCTCTCAAGCTTTTGCAGTCTCTGCCCTGGTCCCTCACTCAGTCAGCCCAGAACCATCCCTGCTGCTGAGAACATGGGTTGGGCCGGGTGGGGATAGGGGATGCTCCAGGCAGGCGTGGGGCGGCCACGTGCTGTTCGGCAGGGTCCCACGGCCTGCCCTGAGCAAGGCGCTCAGCCTGCTGATGCCTCACCCTCCTCATCCTCTTAAGGGGACTAGAGCACCTGCCCCGCAGGTGATGGGGCCTGAGCAGGCAGCCCAGGGCTACTGGGCTGGCAGTCAGATTCCTAGTAATGGGGGGAGGCTGCCGTCCACGAAGCGTCCCACTCTGCACTGACCACCTGCCCTCAGAACAGCCTCTGGGGTGGATGGCATCAAACCAAGGTGATGGTCACAGCCAGTCCAGACCAAGGCCAGGACTCAGGCCAGCATCCCTGGCCTCCAGGGTCACTTCTTGCATCCAGGGTGAGAGTGGAGATGGCGTTTGGGCTCTTGGCCACCTAACAGTGGAGGACCTGACTCTCTCCCTCCCCGGTAAGAAGCCTCAGGGCACACTGGCCCACCCTCCACCTTCTTCTGCTGGCTTCGAACCAAAGAATTCCACTGGGGCAGTGGCCAGAGCGGCAGCTGAGTGGTGCCTTCAGCAGCCAGGAGGACACTCAGGCTCCCTCCCTGCCCTGGCCCTGCCCTCTCCTCCCACTGGGGTGGGGTCACTCAGGCTGGGCCTGAACGAGGGACGGAGGCACTGGGTGGTGGTTCCCTGGCTTGACCTGTGTGGGAGACTAATCTATGCCACCCCAAAACAGACTCTGTGGTCAATTTTGAGATGGCTATTCAGAGCCACCACATACTCAGGAGCAGTTCTGGGAAGCTGTCCTTTTGTAAAAGGCTATACAGGAAATCCACATCACGAAACAGCGGAATGGAGCAGAAGCTCTCTCTGAGGCCCCATTATCTGCCTAGAGGGATCTACGAACGGTCCCAGGGACACACAAGAGGAGTGCATGCGGCCTCACCAGTTCCTCTGAGAGCAGCTCTGAGATCACCTGAGTGATTATCTGCACAAGACAACCCCGCACACCTCCCCTCTCCAGCCCCAAGCCCCTGTCCCAGTGCCATAAAAACATCAATCATCTGTTTTCTGCAGTTCTTCTCTTTGATGAGGTTCCCAATATGTGTATGGGACAATTTGCATCCCTTTTCTCCAGGTCTACTGCCCTTTTATTCCAGAGAGTAAAATTGTCTCTCCTTCAGAGTAGAAGGAAAGTTTAAAACTCCCCTACCCCTGCCACAGCCAAGCCCTGACCCTCACTGTACCTCCTCCCCTCCACACTCTACCTGAAGCAACCACCAGTGGGCACTCCCTCCCTCAAACACCTTCAATGACTCGCCACCGCCCAGGCCTCTTTCTTTCCACCTGAAGTGTTTCCTTCTCCAATGCTACACTGGGGAACCACAGACCAGAAAACTCGAAAAATCCTGTATAACACTTTTTTTTTTTTTTTTTTTTGACAGTTTCACTCATGACCCAGGCTGGAGTGCAGTGGGCAATCTCAGCTCACTGCAACCTCCGCCTCCCGGGTTCTAGCGATTCTCCCGCCTCAGTGTCCCAAGCAGGTGGAATTACAGGCATGCGCCACCACACCCGGCTAATTTTTTGTGTTTTTAGTAGAAATGGGGTTCATGTTGGCCAGGCTGGTCTCGAACTCCTGACTTCAGGTGATCCGCCCGCCTTGGCCTCCCAAAGTTTTGGGATTACAGGCATTAGCCACCGCACCCGGCCCCCTAAAGCATCTTATTGTTCCATCTGCCCTAGGGGCCGAAAGACACAAGAGAGCGCACCAGGCACCCAACACTGCTGCATTCAATCCGCTTCCTGTTTTTTCTCTGACATTTTTCCCCAAGCACACTGCCACCCAAATCAAAGCCCATCCCCCAACCACAACCAAAGTCAACAAGGTGGGGGCAGGGAAGGGCCACCACCATGTCTGCACAGCTCCTTCCCCTCCCGCCCTGGATTCCCCCAGGGCCCGGCCCGCCGGCTTGCAGGCAGCCATCCGGGAGAAGTGCCCACCCTGGCCTTGAGTCCCGCGCTCGGGCGACTTCGCCAAATCGGGAGGACGCTGCGCGGTGCGGTTCGGAAGGGGCGATGCCTCCCTCATAAAAGTTAGGAGTCTGTTTTTGCAACTTCACTTTTCCGTTGTTGCAATTCGTGCAGGCGCAGGATTCCCGGGCGGAGCTGCTGGCCCCGGTCCGGCTGTCCCCTTCCACTACACCCCTCGTGCCCCGGCCACTTCCCGGAGGCAGCACTGCCGGGGCGCAAAGGCTCCTCCGCGCTCTGCGCTCCGGGGATGTCGCCGGGGTCCCAGGGGTGCCCGCTGCCCCCACCTCGGCCCCTCCCGCAGCCGGGGAACAGGGTCAGTGGGCGCCGCGGGCGGGGCTGGACCGGGCGCCCCGGCGGCGAAACCGAAACTTGGAGCCGGCAGGAAGAGGCGGCCGGGAGGGGCATCCGGACGCAGGCGCCGCTTCCCGGGACCCGGCCCGCCCGCGGGGCCCACTGCATCCTAGCCCGCTCCCCGCCCTGGGAGACTCTCCGCGCCCGCTCGCACCTGCGGCCCCCGAGCTCGCCGCCTGCCGCGCGCTGTCGCCCCTCGGGTCACGGGGCCCTAGGCCCGCCCTGCCTGCCGCCGCCGGACCCGCGCAGGCGTATGCGGAATTCCCCGCCGGTGGCGCCTCCCAGTGACTCCGCGCCCCCAGCCCCCGGGAGGCGCCTCGGGCCGCTGCCCGCTGGGTACAGGCGCGGGAGGGGCCTCGGTTCCCGCCAGGCGTGGGGCGCATGCAGGTCTCCCGGAAGCCCAGATCCCGGGTGGGCTCCAGCAGCCGAGTGGGGCGGGACAGGCGCGCCCCCTGCCCCGGCGCCCAGCACCTCGGACGGTGTCTGCGGCCGCGCAGAGCCGGCGGCCAGCCTGGAAGCGGCCCAGAGGGCGCCGGGCGGGTGCAGTGGAGGTCGTCAGAGCGCCGTGTGGGGACCTTTGCAGATTAAGGGACCTCCGCGGCCCCGCGCAGAGCGCTCTGTCACTGATGATGGAGGGGCCACGGCGGCCCGCACCATCCCCCGTGCCTCAGTTTTCCCATCTGTGAGGCTCATGGTGTAACCAGGGACCTCCGTTTTAAAATCACCCACTTTGTTTTTCTTCCTTCTCCTCTCACCCCTTCATCTCGTCCCCCTCTGGACACTGCGCCCCTCTGCGCATTCCAGAGGGGATCCTCATCCTGAAACAATTTCCAGCTGAATCCTCCTGCTTGGGGGGGGTTGCCAACAATTAGTCCAACATCCTCGCCAGCCACCCCTCCTAATCGACAACTGCCCACAACAGCCATGGGAACAAGACATAGACCCTGCCCCTACCCCACTCCCCACGGTGCCCACGGCGAGTTTCCCTAGAACAACTCGATGGCAGCCTGGGCAACATAGAGAGACCCCATCTCTAGAAAAAAATCATTTAAAAAAATTAGCTGGGCGTGGTGGTGCACCTGAAGAGGCTGAGGCAAGAGGATCGTTTGAGCCCAGGGAGCTCCAGGCTGCAGTGAGTCGTGATCACGCCACTGCACTCCAGCCTGGACAACAAAGTGAGATCTTGCCTCAAAAACGAACAAACACACAAAACCTGGGGATAAATTTTTAATTTTAAGATGGCACTTTATTTTTTATTTCTTTATTTTGTTTGTTTTTTGGAGCCAGTCTCACTCTATACCTCAGGCTGGAGTGCAGTGGCGCGATCTTGGCTCACTGCAACCCCCACCTCCCAGTTCAAGTGATTATCATGTCTCAGCCTCCCGAGTAGCTGGGATGACAAGCGCCTGCCACCAAGCCTGGCTAATTTTTGTATTTTTAGTAGAGACGGGGTTTCTCCATGTTGGCCAGGCTGGACTCAAACTCCTGACCTCAGGTGATCCACCTGCCTTGGCCTCCCAAAGTGCTGGAATTACAGGCATGAGCCACTGCGCCCAGCCAAGGTGACACTTTAGAACGCTAGTTGGGCATCTTCTCGCTTTGCTGGGTCTCTGATTAAAACCTGCTTTTTCCTCCCGCCAATCTTGACTGCACCACTGCACTCCGGCCCGGGCGACAGAGTGAGACTTTGTCTCTAAACAGTTAATTTCAACTGTTTCTTTTGACTTTTTCAGTATGACTAGTCGAAATGTTTAAATGACTTGCATGGCTCACGTTGGTGGCTTGCATGATTTTTCTGCGGGACAGTGATCACAATCTGCCCCTACCAGCTGCTGCAGCAGGTACACTACGCCCTTGGAGCTTTGCCTCTTGCCCACGTAATAGTGCTGGGCCGGAGTGCTGCTCAGCAGAGTATTTTATCTTAACCTGAACATTTCCTTACTATTAATCCCAGGTCTTTAGATAAACTCAACAAATTGTAAACCAGAAAATGTTTAAATTTACCTACAGCCTGGAAGCCCCCTGCCCCCACCGCTTCAAATTTTCCTGCCTTTCTGGACCAAATCAATGTATTTCTCAAATGCATTTGATTAATGTCTCACGCTTCCTTAAAATGTATAAACCAAGCTGCACCCAATCCCCTTGGCACATGTTCTCAGGGCCTCCTGAGGGCTGTGTCACAGGCCATGTGTCAGGCCTCTGAGCCCAAGCTAAGCCATCATATCCCGTGACCTGCACGTATACATCCAGATGGCCTGAAGTAACAATCACAAAAGAAGTGAAAATGGCCTGTTCCTGCCTTAACTGATGACATTACCTTGTGAAATTCCTTCTCCTGGCTCATCCGGGCCCACTGAGCACCTTGTGTCCCCAGCCCCTGCCAGCCAGAGAACAACCCCCTTTGACTGTAATTTTCCACTACCTACCCAACTCCTATAAAACGGCCCCACCCCTATCTCCCTTCGCTGACTCTCTTTTCGGACTCAGCCCGCCTGCACCCAGGTGATTAAAAAGCTTTATTGCTCACACAAAGCCTGTTTGGTGGTCTCTTCACACGGACGCGCGTGACACTGAGAATGTATGGTTTGTAAGGTATGACTCCCCAGATGCCTTAGAGAGGAATTTGGGCAAGATAAAAAAAGTCAGAGTTTAGTCCTCAAACAGCAGAAATGTACCGTCGTCTCACAGCTCTGGAGGCCGGAAGCCCAAGATCAGGGTGTTGGCAGCATTAGGTCCTGCCGAGGCCATAAAGGAGTATCCATCCCGGGCCTGGCTCCTGGCGATCACTGGTGCGGACTGAATTAAAAGTCCTGAAACTCTTTGACAGAGACTAACAGACCCTCTTTTGGCTAAAACACAACAACAACAACAACATTTTCAAGTCCCAGCCACAGCAGGACAGAGGCTGGCCGTGTCCCACCTGCTTCCCCGCCCCAGCCCTCTTACTAATCATCACTAGGTCCTAAGGCTGAGGACGCCTCCACTAACTGTACCCACCCGGCACCTGGTCTTGTTTCTGTGGTTCTGACCGGCCTCCTGGGGATGTGCACTTCGTGGACTTGTACCCTACATGTCACCTTTTTATGTATAGGGCCTGATTATAATGCATTTAACTGTTGAGATTTCTTCCCAAAGTTAACATGGGTCATATGTTGCTGTATTTTTCATACATGTAAGCCTAATGCTCATGCATATGCGATTCCTTCATGAATATTCATAGTCCCTCCTGTAACCTATTGAGCACGTATACTTGGCCAACCCTTTCAGAGTAAATTCCTGTCTTACTCCTCCCTCCCTCCCTCCCTCCCTCCAAGTCCTGGCCATGCTTCCCAGGCTACAAGAAGATCCTCTGGCCGGGCTCAGTGGCTCGTGCCTGTAATCCCAGCCCTTTGGGAGGCCAAAGCGGGCGGATCACAAGGTCAGGAGTTCAAGACCAGCCTGGCCAATATGGTGAAACCCCGTCTCTACTAAAAATACAAAAAAATTAGCTGGGCATGCTGGCACGTGCCTGTAATCCCAGCTACTTGGGAGGCTGAGGCAGGAGAACTTCTTGAACCGGCACCTGGGAAATGGAGCTTGCAGCGAGCCGAGATCGCACCACTGCACTCCAGCCTGGGCTACAGAGTGAGACTCCGTCTCAAAAATGAAACAAAACAAAACAAAAACCTCCTTGCAGGCTGCAACCCTTTATGAGAAACAAGTTCTCCTTTATTAATGTTTAAACCTCGACGTTCTTCAGCTGACAATTGCTAGAGTTCCTTGGCCTGTCCCTGGGTCATGAGATCTCTGCCTTCATGTTCACAGCACATACTCCATGTGTATCCATAACCAAATTTCCCTTTATAAAAACACCACTTCCAAATTAGCCGGGAGAGGTGGCGGGCGTCTGTAGTCCTAGCTACTCAGGTGGCTGAGGCAGGAGAACAGCCTGAACCCGGGAGGCGGAGCTTGCAGTGAGCCAAGATCGCGCCACTGCACTCCAGCCTGGGCGACAGAGGGAGACTCAGTCTCAAAAACAAAACAAAACAAAACAAAACAAAACAACAATAAAACGTCACTTCCAGCCTAGGCAACAGGGCAAAACCCTGTCTGTACACAAAATTTAAAAATGTGGCTGGGTGCAGTGGCTCACCCCTGTAATCTCAACACTTTGAGAGGCCGAGGCGGGCAGATCACTTGCAGTCAGGAGTTTGAGACCAGCCTGGCCAACATGGTGAAAACCCATGTCTACTAAAAATACAAAAATTAGCCGGGCATGATGGTACATGCCTGCAATCCCAGCTACTCTGGAGGCTGAGGCGGGAGAACTGCTTGAACCTGGGAGGTGGAGGTTGCAGTGAGCCAAGATTGCACTATTGCACTCCAGCCTGGGCCACAGAGTGAGATTCTATCTCAAAAATAAATAAATAAATAAATAAATAAATAAATAAATAAATAAATAAATAAAAATAAAAATGTGCCCTGCATGGTGGCTCATGCCTGTGGTCCCAGCTACTTGGGAGACTGAGGCAGGAGGATCACTTGAGCCAGAGAGCTGGCTGGTCAAGCCACTGCAATCCAGCCTGGGCAAGAGTGAGACCCTATCTCAAAACAAAAAACAAGAAGTCACCGCTTATGTAGGATTAGGCCCACCCTACTCCAGCATGGCCTCATTTTAACTTGAACTAATTACATCTGCAACAATTCTATTTTCTTTTTTCTCTTTTTTTTGAGATGGGGTCTCACTCTATTGCCCAGGCTGGAGTTCAGTGACACAATCAGGACTCACTGCAGCCTCGACCCCCCAGGCTCAGGTGATCCTCTTGCCTCAGTCTATAGTAGCTGGGACTACAGGCCTCCCAAAGTGCAGAGAACTCTTAGGTATTTTATTTATTTATTTGTTTATTTTTTGGCCCAGGCCAGAGTGCAGTGGCATGATCTCAGCTCACTGCAACCTCTGCCTCCCGGGTTCAAGTGATTCTCCTGCCTTAGCCTCCTGAGTAGCTGGGACTCCAGACACGCACCAACATGCCTGGCTAATTTTTGTATTTTTAGTAGACATGGGGTTTCACCATATTGGCCAGGCTGGTCTCGAACTCCTGACCTCCTGATCCATCCGCCTCAGCCTCCCAGAGTGCTGGGATTACAGTCGTGAGCCACCGCGCCCAGCCTAGAACTCTTTCCTAAAGTTGTACACAACAAAGAATTGTTTGGTCCGTGTGTTCACGCAAATAGCATCTTAAGATGGGTATCATTCTGCAACTTGCTTTATTCCACCCCAAAATCAGTGTTACAACTTAAAGCTTCACCTCATTTCTTTTCTTTTTTTTTTTTTTTTTTTTTGAGACAGAGTCTCACGCTGTCACAGAGGTCAGCTAATTTTTGTATTGTTAGTAGAGACAGGGTTTCGCCATGTTGGCCAGACTGGTCTCGAACTCCTGACCTTAAGTGATCCACCCACCTTGGCCTCCCAAAGTGCTGGGATAACAGGCGTGAGCTGCCGCACCCGGCCTTCACCTCATTTCTTTTAACTGCTGCACAATATTCCATGGTATTATTTGAGTGTCCTACAGTCAAGACGTTACTGAATTCAGAGACACTCAGGTTTCTTCCTACTTCTTAAAATTACTGACCAGGTTGTGATAAACATCCTTGTGCCTGCTTCCCGGAAGGCTGACTCAAGCATGTTTGAGTAGACTCCAAGAAACATAACTGCTGAGTCATAGGTGGTATGCAGATTTATGAAACTGATAGTGCCTAGTGCCCACCACAGTTTGTTTACCTTCACCCATCCCTGTGAATGAACCATGTCTAGGTTCAAGCATGGATGTCCTTGGTATGTGAGTACAAGCCAAATGTGGACTGCTGCCCCTTCCAGCCCTGGCAGGGGGGCCCAGTGAGCACAGCTTTGGGACAGGTTCACTTTATGTAGAAAGAGAAGCTGCCTGAGGTCAGAAACAACATGGACTGGAGGGCAGGGGTGAACAGTTCACTTGTGGATGAGAGAGGGCCAGGCATGGTGGCTCATACCTTAATTCCAGCACTTTAGGCTGATGCCGGAGTATCACTTGAGCCCAGGAGTTTGCGACCAGCCTGGGAAACAAAGTGAGACCCTGTCTCTATAAAAAAAATTAACAAATTAGCCTGGCGTGGTGGCATATGTCTGTGGTCCCAGCCACACCAGAGGCTAAGGCAAGAGGATTGCTTGAGCCCAGGAGTTGAAGACCAGCCTGGGGAACACAGTGAGAAGAAAGGGAGGGAGGGAGGAAGAAAGGGAGAAAGGGAAGAAAAAAAAGAAAGGAAGAAAGAAAAGAAAAAGAAGGAAAGAAAAACGGAAAGAAGAAAGAAAAGGAGGGAGCAAGGGAGGAAAGGAAGAAGGAAAGAAAGAGGAAGGAAGGGAAAGGAAGGAAGGAAAGAAAGGAAGGAAAGGAAGGAAGGAAAATGGGAGGCAAGGGACCTGGAAGAATCATGCGGATGAAGGATGTTCCAATGTCCGCTCCAATGTCCATTGGGGAACCCCGCAGCCAGCACCCCTGGTTACCAAGGCCCTCCCCTTGCTGCGCTGATATTGGCGGGGACTGCCCGGGCAGAACGAGGCTCAGCAGGGCAGGCCACATTCTTCTTGAAGAAAGTGCAGGGAGAACCCACCTCTGAGGCTGCCACAGGCCTCCAGGGATTTACCCCCAGACTCAATCAAAGCATTCATAAAAATACAAACATGCAGGCAGTCCTCATCTGCTCAGGCTGCCGGGACAGATCACCCCAGGCTGCGGGGCCTAACACGGAGATTCATCTTCTTCCAGTTCGGGAGGCTGGGGTCCTCATGAGGCCTTTCTTCCCGGCGGGCGTGTGGCCTGGTTCTTGCCATGTCCTCTCATGGAGTTCCCTGGGGTGTGAGGGTGCAGAGAACGAGCTCTCTGGCGTCTCTTCTCATGAGGACACTAAAGCTATCGGTTCAGGGCCCACCTTTATGACCTTCATTAAACCCTAGTTACAGCCTAACAGCCCTGTTTCCAAACGCAGTCACATAGAGGGCAAGGGCTTCAACTTACGCATCTTAAGGGGGCACAATCCCATCTCTAACCCATGCACACGCTGAACAGAGGGCTCGGTAAGTCAATTATGATGCATATATAGACCAAAATACCACGCAGACATTAAAAATCATGTATTCTAATGCTATTTATTATCACAATAAATAATTCACTGCAAATGACTGCATGAAAAATGTGGGTTCCAGAGCACCATGTATAAAATGATCCCATTTATGTAAAACTGTAAACATACATCCACACACTGACGGACAGGTATATATGCATGTTTGGGGAGGGGTCTGGAATGATCACCCAAGTGGACAGGGTGAGGGGGTGGTTTCCTGTATTTTTTACAATAAGCATTTATGACTTTTACAAAATCACCAAAGCTATCACTTTTTCCATTTAGAAAACACAAAATTATTTTTCAATAGAGACGACGTCATTTGGCACACCTTGGTTTTCTCTCGGAGAGCACAGATGCCGCAGACAAGAGAAGCAGACTCGCCTCCCAGACTCCTGCCTGCCCCCACCCCCACCCCCACCCCCTCCCGTCCCTCCCCTGCAGGTGGCACTGGTGAGCCGGGAAGGTGCTGCGGGCCCCAGGACGCCTTGCACAGCCCAGGCCTGAAACCCCTGCCCCTGCTTTCTCGCACAGTCTGTCATTCTAGAAGGCTCTCTCCAAACCACTCTTCTAAAGAGGGTCACGCCAGGGAACAGCAGCGAGGTCATTTTCCAGTCATCCCACAGGAAGCCAGTGAGCCCCCCTCCCACCGCCGTGGACCTCCAGGCCTGGCTTCCTTCTCTTCCCTGGGTGACCTGCTCAGGGGTTTCTCAGCCAGGCCTATCAGGCGGCATCCAGCATCCAATCACAGTGACAAGAACCTTCCGGAACACCCTGCAAACTGTGGACGCCCATGGGTGGCCCCATTACGCCTTGAGCAGGGCGACCTTGTGGTCTGGAACGGAGTCTTCTCTGATATTGTAGGGCTGGGTCCCTGGCTCCTGCCTCAGGTGTTTCTCTGCAGAAAATACAATATATGTTTCAAGCACTAAAAGCTCAGAAGTGAGGATGGGTCAGTTCACAGAAAGGGATTAAAGGGGGCCTTCTAGGGTCCTGGAAGGTGCGCAGGAAGGAGCTGTGGGCCACCCAGGCCAGTGTCACTAACTCCGTGAGGGTCTCACCTGAGTCTCTGTAAGCGTATTTTTCAGGTGACTAACGGCCCTTTCTTACTGCTCAGGGTACCCTCCCATCCCACGGCCAGGCCGCATTCTGCTTATCCACCTCCAGTGCACTGCATCTGAGCTGATTCTAGCAACAACATGGGTGAATCTCCCTGACGTCACATTGAACCAAGGAAGCCAGTACAACATCCGCCACCCCTCACTCTCACGGAGCTGACCCTGCTTCAGCTGTGACCTCAGTGGAAGAGAAAGAGGCCTAGCACTGGGGCCTGGGACCCTCTGGTCCCTGCTGTGTGGCCTGGGGTGGACGCTCTGCATCTCTGGCCCATCCTCTTGTGGACACCTGCTGCGGCTCAGACCTCCTGCGATTGCTGTCTCAGGGCTCAGCATCCACCCTGCTCCTGTCCCTCCCGTACCTTCTGTCCCGGGGCTTCTGGATCTCCTGACCCGGCCTTGCTCTGTCCTGATCCCCTGGGGTGTGGACTTCCGGCTGGAAGGACATCCTTCCAACCTTCTGCATGAACAATGTGGGTTCCAGAGCACCACGTATGAAATGGTCTCATTTACATAAAACCGCAAACATATATCCACATACTGACAGGCAGATACATATGCGTGTTTAGGGGAGGGGTATGGAGTGATCACCAAAGTGGACTGGGGTGGAGGTGGTTTCCCGTTTTTTTGTTTTTTTTTTTTTGAGACAGAGTCTCACTCTCTCACCCAGGCTGGAGTGCAGTGGCACAATCTCGGCTCAGTGCAACCTCTGCCTCCTGGGTTCAAGCGATTCTCCCGCTTCAGCCTCCCGAATAGCTGAGACTACAGGTGCGTGCCACCACACCCAGCTAATTTTTGTATTTTTAGTACTGATGAGGTTTCACCATGTTGGCCAGGCTGGTCTCGAACTCCTGACCTCAGGTGATCCGCCTGCCCTGGCCTCCCAAAGTGCTGGGATTACAGGCGTGAGCCACTGCGCCCAGCTGGTTTCCTGTATTTTTTACAATAAGCATTTATGATTTTTACAAAATCACCAAAGCCATAGGATGTCTGACTGTGCCCACCTGCTTCTTCCAGGGTAGAGAAGTACTGGAACCCCTTTAGGTCAGCAGACAGCAGGACACGGAGAACGGGGACCTGAAGGACAGACAGACTTTAGCCAGAGCAGGGAGGTTCCTCTGTAGCACACGGGTAGGCAGCCTGGTAGACATGCCATCTCAGAGTCTCCCGGAGAGGCACAGCTTCACCTCCACCAGTGAATAGTGAGAAGAAACGCAGGCCCGGGGGAATGCTGTCAGAGGAGGATTTCTTTTTTTAAATATTTTGTTTTTTGAGACAGGGTCTTGCTCATTGCTCAGGCTGGAGTGCAGCCTCAACCTCCCAGACTCAAGTGATCCTCCCACCTCAGCCTCCTGAGTAGCTACAGGTGCATGCCACCATGCCCAGCTAATTTTTGTATTTTTAGTACTGATGAGGTTTCACCATGTTGGACAGGCTGGTCTTGAACTCCTGACCTCAGGTGATCCGCCCGCCTCAGCCTCCTGAGTAGCTACAGGTGTGCGCCACCACGGTGCCCAGCCAATTTTTCCTATTTTTTTGACAGGGTTTCATCATGTTGCCCAGGCTGGTCTCAAACTCCTGGCCTCAAGTGATCCTCCTACCCCGGCCTCTCAAAGTGCTGGGATTACAGGTATGAGGCATAGCGCCTGGCCCAGAGAACTTTTTGTTTGTTTGTTTGTTTGTTTTTGAGACAGAGTTTCACTCTTGTTACCCAGGCTGGAGTGCAATGGCACGATCTCGGCTCACTGCAACCTCCGCCTCCCGGGTTCAAGCGATTCTCCTGCCTCAGCCCCCGAGCAGCTGGGATTACAGGCATGTGCCACCACGCCTGTCTAATTTTTGTATTTTTAGTAGAGACAGAGTTTCACTATGTTGGCCGGGCTGGTCTCAAACCCCTGACCTCCCACCTCAGCCTCTCAAAGTGCTGGGATTACAGGTGTGAGCCACCCTGTCTGGGCCAGAAGAGTATTTTTTTAAGTGAATCATCTCCAAAGACCATGAAGACATGTGCTCTGCAAATATGACACAGGACGTAACACTTATGAGCGAAGTTCTGAAGGCACGTGCCCAAATCTGAAGCCGGGTCCACCATCCTGTGTGACCGTGGGCAGGTTACCTGGCTTCTCTGGGCCTCAGTGACCTCTTCTGGACATGGGGATGAAGATAACCCTAGCCTCGTGGGCCAGGTTGGGAATGAAGGAAACCCTGACAAGGGTTGGCTGTGGTCCACACCTGGGGTATACGGTTCACTTAGCCTCCTGTTTCATGGCTAGTTCATGAATGTCTCCTCTGGGCGCCTGGGGACACACCCTAGTCCCCCATGTTCTGCCATCTAGGACTTGCCAGGCAGCACACATTTAATCACAGCAACAGAGGCCCCTGCCTCTCTGCAAACACCAGCCACACTCCTGGGATGTTGACCCTGCGGGGCCCAGAAGGTTCTAGGTGAGGCCTAAGACGCAGGGCCTGGGACCCCGGCCTTACACTTTACCTGCGGCTCTGAACACGACGGTCTCGATAGAAACCTGTCTTCTTCAGCCTCTGGAAGCCCTGACAATGTTTTTCACGAAATTTTATGCGCACCTGTTCTTCGTTTGTTTTTGAGATGGAGTCCCACTCTGTTGCCCAGGCTGGAGTACAGTCATGGGATCTCGGCTCACTGCAACCTCCGCCTCCCGGGTTCAAGCGATTCTCCCAGCCTCCCATGTAGCTGGAATTACAGGCACTCGCCACCACACCGGGCTAGTTTTTTTTTGTATTTTCAGTAGAGACGGGGTTTCACCATGTTGGCCAGGCTGGTCTTGAACTCCTGACCTCAGGTGATCTGCCTGCCTTGGCCTCCCAAAGTGCTGAGATTCCAGGCATGAGCCACCACGCCTACCCTCACCTGTCTCTTTTTGTTTCCTAAAATACAATTCCCCTCACAGCAGGGACTGACCCTCATTCACTGTGTGTCCCCAGCACTGAGGACAGTGTGGCAGTGACCACCGGGGAAATGAAGCCATAACATGACCCCTCGGAGGGCTGGGGGCCACTGCTCCCTTTCCACAGGGAGGGACGAGGAAGGCCAAATGGGGACGAGAACTGTTTAAATCAGAAGCAGAGCCAGCAGCGGCCGAAGGGCCGTCCAGCATCACAGCCCAGAGATGTCACATTCACCACGGGAGGAAGGCACAGGAAGGCCTTGCGGCAGCTGCTAACCCCTAAGGCAGCCCAGTGCACACCCACCTGCAGGCCCACGAAGGCCAGGGCGACGCCCTCCTTCTGGAAGTCCTGGAGGAGCTCACCGAGTCCCAGCACCACGGTGTAGTCGATGCTGCAGACATGGGTGCATTCCAGGACCAGGCAGCGTGGCGGGGACACTGGCGAGACAGGCCCAAGCCAGGTCACGCCACCCAGAGCAGCCCAAAGCCGCTCTGCAGAGGCCAAAGGTGGCTCTGGCCAGGGGCAGGGGACAGAGAGGCCAGAGTGATCCATCTCGTGGCGGCTGAGTCGCCCAGTTGGGGGATTCGGGTGGCAGGCCCAGAGACAATTGTTTGGTGACAGCAGCAGCTGTTTCCCTCCTAGGACTCACAGGCCCTTAGCTCCCCTAAAATCAAACCCCCAGAAACAGGAACAGGACTTTAGGGGCAGGGAAGGAGCGCTATGTGGGGAGCCACCACCCTTGCTGCAGCAGCCACTGGCTGAGGCCTACAGAGGACGGTCGAGCCCACTCGGAGATGCCTGAATCCCTGTGGACTGGAGAGCGTCGGGGACAGGGTCTTGGGGTCCTGAACAGCTGGGAGTGGGGGGCAGAGGACAGGGGAGTGACCTCAGACCACCTTGGCCCCCACCCATGCACCTGCCAGGGCCCGGCTGAGGATCTCCTCCCGCAGAGCCTCCACGGCAGGGAAGGACAGGCCGCTGGCCGGCTGCAGGACCAGAACCGGCCCCTCTGACACCTGTGGGGAGGAGCGAGTCCTGGAGGCGGGTCTGACGGGTGGCCTCCACCAGGCTTGGCCTGTCCCAAGCGGGAAGCCCCACCCAACCTAGCGCGCTGGAGGGGACCGGGAGTGAGGTGCTAAGGGAGACCCCCACGGCCCCCACACAGTGGGAGAACACCATGGTTTATAGCAAGGTGATTGCCCACCTGCCAGCGAGCGGTCCCCTTCAGCAGCACCCACGACCACAATCACCCCGGACCCTCAAAACATAAGACCATGCCCAGGAGTCCCGCCCCCAGCACGCTCCCTACTCAGAGGCCACGGGGGGGTACCTTGGTCTCAGGCCTGGCTGCGGAGTGCAGGAGCATGAGCAGAGACACCAGGGTCCCGGCCAGGATGCCGTACTGCACCTCCCAGAAGCACAGCAGGAAGGTCACGCACAGGGGCAGCAGGTCCAGCCCTAGGAGAAGAGTGCAGCTGAGGGACGCCCGGCGGCTGCCCGAGCCAACATGGCCCAGCTGACCAGCGGGACAGCTTTCTGCCCCCCACATATGAGTAAAAGTGCTCACGGACCCAAAACAGCCCCTGAGGGGACCCCTGAGGATTTAGGGACAGCAGCTGCTGACCAGGCCATGCTTCAAGTGGAAGGAAAGAAATGCCCTCCCCATCTGAGCTGAGCACAGGTGAGACCTGCCTGGCCGGTCCCTGGCCTCCAACCTCAGGGAGGGCAGCAGCAAGGGCTTGTCAGGGCACAGAGCTGGCCTGAGGAGTGGGGCAAGGACCACATGAGCCCTTGAGACCTGGCCAAGGAGAAGGTGCCCTGGGGACAAAGTGCACGGGCTCAGCCCTGGCGTGGATTCCACCGCACGCATAGGTCAGGCCTGCCGCACCCTGGCTGAGCCTCGGTTTCTAGCAGTAGCAGCCATCCCATTCCATGCGAGCACATGAACATGTTTCAGGGCTGTTCTAAAGCCCCAGAGCACTGGCATGCAAAAGGCCCTGGCATGCGATGGGCATGCAAGAAAATTATCCACCTGGCAACTTGCTGGGGCTAACTAGAAAATGCCAAGTAAGCTAGGTGAACCCACTCCATGCTTCTTCCACAAACAAAAGAAAACAAAATGTGTTAAGTTAAAGGAACTGCCATTCTGAGCCACAGTGCAAGGCTGTTCTGCTGGCCCTGCTGGTCACCAGGGACGTCTCCTGTCCCTCCCCCAGCTGGGCTGGGCAGAGTGGTGGCTGGAGGCGGGTGGCAGGGAGGGTAGGGATGGGGGCAGAGGGGGATCAGGAAGGGACCCTCTCCCAGGTCAGTGCTCCCCTCAGGACCCCAGGTGTCAGGACAAGGAACTCCAGTCTTCCCGCTGAGCCTCGGGACCATCTCTGGGGCCATCTCCTGGCCATCCACTCCTCTGTTCCGGGACTGCCCTAACTTCCCAGCTCCAGCCCCGCAGCGGTGGCTGCAGGAAAATGGGGTAGCACAAATGACACCCTCCGCGTTCAGACACTGCATCACAGCGCTCTCCCCTGTAGGACAAGGACGTACTCTTAACGCGCCAGAGCGTCCTGAAGATCTTGGTGTCGAACAGCGGGGCCACGGCCATGATGATGACGGCGGCCAGGGCGGACTTGGGGATGTAGTAGAAGAGTGAGGTCAGGTAGTCCAGAGACAGCAGCACCAGCGCTCCTGCGGGGCGCAGGAACACAGGTGACCTCGGGGACGCAGGGTCCCTCCAGCACGCAGCGTAGCAGCCTCCTGTTCAGCAGAGCCCACTGGGGACAGGGGTGGGGGTAGGGCGACAAGGGCCAAGGCCCCCAGCCCCTCCTCAGTGTCCTGTGGTCCCCCTACTCCTGTATGGCCCCCCCAAGTCCCTGTGCAGTCCCGGGGCGCACGGCCCATGAGCCAGAGGGACGTCTCTGTGGCCCCCTCCTCCCTTTCTCCCACTCTCAGGGCTGCGGGCACAAGGGGAAGATGGGGGGCCTCACCCGTCACCAGGCCCCCCGCCGGGGTGCACACCCCCGACTGAGCGTTCACGGCTGTCCTGGAAGGCAACACAGAGACCATCAGTTACCAGGGCCGGGAAAGGGGAGACCTCAGTCCACACCCCTGTGGCTGATTTTCTGAGGGGACGTCAGCTGCCAGCACAGCTCGGGAAGCAGGCGGGGACGGCAAGGGGGCCGAGGCAGACAGACTTAGGGTGCAGTAACAGACAGCTGCGCTCAGGCCACCCCGACCATAGGAAGCAGCTCAGGAAGCACATCCTTTCGGGTTCCTGCTGACTTTGTCTCCTGCCCCCAACCAGGTGGGGCCCGCATACCCAGAAGGGCAAGGGGATGGGCACTGCCAGGCGACGCCTCCTTCTCTCCTTTAAGCCGCAGGTCACCTCCATCCTGTTGTCCTGACTGAGGAGGGGCCCTAGAGCATCTGAGCTAAGCCTCATGCCTGGCTTCATCAGGGCAGAGCTGAAGCCCTTCCTCTCTCCACGTCCTTTTAGGAATTGACTCTGGCACCAGGAGCTAGGAGGGCTTTGGTGTGCTGGGAACTTTCTAGTATTTGTTTTAGAGACGGAGTCTCGTTCTGTTGCCCAGGCTGGAGTGCAGTGCTGCAGTCACAACTCACTGCAGCCTCAACCTGCTGGGCTCAAGCAATTCTCCTGCTTCCGCCTCCGGAGTAAATGGGATAACAAGGGTGTACCACAATGCCCAGTGGAACTTTCCAGTATGAAACTGCAGGACTATCTATGACAGTAAGGAAACAGAGGACACCCTGGCGGACAGTGGGGTGACCCCCAGCCCTGCCTCTCCACGGAGAGTTCACAGCAGAGGACGGGGCGCCGGGGTCAGGGCAGGCGGACTCCTCGTCAGCATAACAACGTAAAGGCGTCCAACGTGGGCAAACAGAAGAGGAGGACAGGTCACTCACCGCCCAAAGCTGCCTGTGACCGGGTAGGAGGAGACGAGGGAGCCCAACATGTTGGTGAGACCTGGGGAGGAGGCAAGACAGGCTGATCGTGGAGGGAAGGCACACAGGATGGAGGGAAAGGAGATGGGGAGGGGGAAAAAACCCAGAAGGGAGGCAGGAAGGCAGGGCTCGGGAGAATCATCCTGGGGGCCTGAGCCTGCGCACTCCTTCAGGGAAGGAAGAAAACAGGCCACACTCTTGCAGACGTAAAGCCCAGCTTTTTTTTTTTTTTTTTTTTTTTTTTTAAGACAGAGTCTGGCTCTGTTGCCCAGGCTGGAATGCAGTGGCACGATCTCAGCTCACTGCAGCCTCCGCCTCTCAGTTCAAGTGATTCTCCTGCCTCAGCCTCCTGAGTAGCTGGGATTACAGGCACACACCACCACGCCCAGCTAATTTTTGTATTTTTAGTAGAGACAGAGTTTTGCCATGTTGGCCAGGCTGGTCTCAAACTCCTGACCTCAGGTGATCCACCCGCCTTGGCTTCCCAAAGTGCTGGGACTACAGGCATGTGCCACCACACCCAGTTAATTTTTCTATTTTTAGTAGAGACGGGGTTTTGCCATGTTGGCCAGGCTGATCTCAAATGCCTGACCTCAGGTGATCCATCCACCTCAGCCTCCCAAAGGGCTGAGATTACAGGAGTGAGCCACCATGCCTGGCCAGATCCTAGCTTTCAAACACTTCTCACCTGGCCTCTCCTGTGTGACCAGGACATGCCTTCCCCATGCAGAACAGAGGGGAGCATCTCACTGCCCAGGAGGCGGTGACAGCTGAGATAAAAGTGCCCATAAGACAAACCCTATGTGCTCAGGAGGTCAGTGGCTGCCCACAGTTCTCCACCCAGTTCCTTGCAAACCCAGCACCCACAGCATCGCTGGGGCTCAAGAATGGGGATCACTGCTCAGGCTGACCCATGCTCCCACCAGCATCTGTCTCACCTGGGGCATCACTAAGACCAGAATCCCTCCTGCTCGTGAAGACCCACAGTGGGGTCTCAGGTCTCACAGGTGCGGGGCCTGCTCTCAAGGTGGCTTGGGCTGGGGCCAACTCAGTATCAGGGCATGCCGGGTGACATGGCCCAGCTCACAGCCCTGAGAGAGAGGGGCTAGGGCAAGGAAATGCAGGCGTGGGAGGGCTCGGCAAAGGCCCACGGTGACCACAGGCTGCACGGGATCATCCTCACTCTGCAACAGCTTGGGCTGGGGACCTAACTCTGTGAGCCGAAGCTGACCAGGGCGACCCCACTCAGCCTGGCCTTCCTGGGCTCACGTCAGCCAGCTTCTTGCTGTGCGGCTGCTGAGGCCTACCTGGCCTATCTGAGATCAAGGAATCCCATGGCTGCCATAGTAACCTTGACCTTCGCTCGGTCTGTGTTGTATCCCTGGAACTCGGCGTGCCGTCAGAATAGTTCTGTGGTATTTTTAAAGTAGTGGGAATAGGGCCAGGGGCTGTGGCTTAGGCCTGTAACCCTAGCACTTTGGGAGGCCAACGCAGGCAGATCACCAGAGGTCAGCAGCTTGAGACCAGCCTGGCCAACATGGCAAAACCTCATCCTACTAAAAATACAAAAATCAGCCGGGCTCAGGGGCAGGTGCCTGTAATCCCAGCTACTCAGGAGGCTGAGGCAGGAGAATCGCTTGAACCTAGGAGACAGAGGTTGCAGGAAGCCGAGACCGTGCCACTGCACTCCAGCCTGGGCGACACAGCAAGACTCCGTCTCAAATAATAATAATATTAAGTAAAGTAATGGGAGTGGGATGCTCTGGGGAATCACATTTGGAAGATTTACTGGTGGGGGCTACGGGGAGGCCGTGGATTTTGTCGGCCTGAGAGTGCGTGATTCCTAGGAAGCCCAAGCTCTGCCACTCAACTGGACAATGCCCCACTCTCCATGGCTCAGAGAGGAGCCCGGGCAACGTCCCTTTGTGACCCAACCTGGGTCACTCACTTTGCTGTCAAGAAGCCAAATGGCTCTCGTGAAAGTGTCAGGGTGGACACCCCTTGGGAAGAAGCCCATGGTGCGCCAGTCTCATGAGGGGCGAGAAGGAAAGGCAGGAAGGCCCGGGACCCATGATTCAGTCACGATAACTGAATTTAAGATTCACACTGGGCCGGGCGCAGTGGCTCATGCCTGTAATCCCAGCACTTTGGGAGGCCGAGGCAGGTGGATCATGAGGTCAGGAGTTCGAGACCAGTCTGATCAATATGGTGAAACCCTGTCTCTACTAAAAATACAAAAAGTAGCCAGGCATGGTGGCACGCGTTTGTAGTCTCAGTTACTCGGGAGGCTGAGGTGGGAGAATCAGATGAACCCAGAAGGCAGAGGTTGCAGTGAGCTGAGACTGTACCACTGCACTCCAGCCTGGGCGACAAAGTAAGATTCAGTCTCGCACACACAAAAAAAGATTCACACTGTGGTCTCGAAAGATACCACTAAGAAGTCAGCCCGCAGAGACATAGCAAGAGGGAACTAAACCGTGAAGGCGGGCATGACCCCCATCCACAGGCAGGCAACTTGGGGCCCCCGAGTCTTCATGAATCCACCTGCCCCTGCCTGGGCACAGTGCAGGGTGTGGTGCGGGCACAATCAGGGTACGGGTACAGGGCAGGGTGTGGGCACAATCAGAAGACTCCTCTGGATTCCCCTGACCACAGCCTTCCCCTCTCGACTCCCGGCCCTGGGCGCTCCCTCCCCGAGGTGGGACATTCCAGGTGTTCCTAGATCTACCAAGGCCACAGACCTCAGGGTCGGGTACACAGCAGGTGCTCAATAAGTGGTAGAACAGACAACAGATGTCAGCTCCTTGTTCTTAAGGGTTAAACTGAGCAGTGTGGAGGTCTGGGAATGAGACCTTGTTAATATTCCAGAAGAGCCAGGTACGGTAGCTCATGCCTGTAACCTCAGCACTTTGGGAGGCCGAGGCAGGCAGATCACCTGAGGTCGGGAGTTCGAGACCAGCCTGGCCAACATGGTGAAACCCTGTCTCTACTAAAAACACAAAACTTAGCCATGCATGGTGGCACATGCCTGTAATCCCAGCTACTTGGGAGGCTGAGGCAGGAGAATCGCTTGAACCCAGGAGGCAGAGGTTGTAGTGAGCCGAGATCGCGCCACTGCACTCCTGCCTGGGCAACACAGTGAGACTCCATCTCAAAAACCCAAAACAAAACAAAATATTCCAGAAGAGCCCATCTGGGGCCACCTTTGCCCTCCCAGTTCATCACCACCATCATGGGCTTCCTACGATGCACGAGACACAGAGGGGCAGGCCTGGGCCCCTGGAGGCCCACAGCTGGGGTCTTCTCCGCGGCTGGGGTCTTACCGATGGCCAGCAGCTCCTGGTTGGCATCGATGCGGTAATTATTCTGAGATGCTAAAGGGAACCAACAGTAAAGACCTGGTCACTGATATTCAACATCGCTCAAAAAGTCTTCACAAAATGAAAAACAGATACGAATTTCTACATAAGGCAATAAGTTTTGTAAATGTAACTGTATGAATACTCATCTACAATATTCACATATATGCGCATGTAAACATGTGCTTGAATGTATCACAGAGTGGAAAGAGGTACAGTACCATGTAATCAGGCCAGGTACGGTGGCTCACAGCTGTAATCGCAGCACTTTGGGAGGCCAAGGCAGGAGGATCGCTTGAGCCCAGGAGTTCGAGACCAGCCTGGGCAACATGGCAAAATCTCATCTCTACAAAAAATACAAAAATTAGCCAGGCATGGTGGTGTGTGCCTATAGTCCCAGATATTCAGGACGCTGAGGTGGGAGGATGGTTTGAGCCTAGGAGGTTGAGGCTGCAGTGAGATGAGATCGTGCCACTGCACTCCAGTCTGGGCGACAGAGTGAGACCCTGTCTCAAACAACAAGAAAACATGGAAGCAGTAGTTAATTGTGGTAGTAAGAGGGATTATGGGTGATTTGTCTCTTCTTTACTCATTTCTGCACTTTTGACATTTTCTACAATGAATGTATATTAATAAACACAGCCATTATTACCAATTAAGTTAAAACTTTCAATTAAACAGATAATACAGGATCTTGTTCTGCTGCCCAGGCTGGAGTGCAGTGGCGCAATCTCGGCTCACTGCAAGCTCCACCTCCCCGGTTCATGCCATTCTCCTGCCTCAACCTCCCAAGGAGCTGGGACTACAGGCGCCCGCCAACACGCCCGGCTAATTTTTTGTAGTTTTAGTAGAGACGGGGGTTTGACTGTGTTAGCCAGGATGGTCTCGATCTCCTGACCTTGTGATCCGCCTGCCTTGGCTTCCCAAAGTGCTGGGATTACAGGCCTGAGCCACCACGCCTGGCCGAGGTTGGCAAATTCTATAAAGGGCCAGCTTTTCTGTAAGGGACCAGCTTGTCTATATTTTAGGCTTTGTGGGCCCTGTAGTCACTGCTGCAGCTACGCAACTCTGCTGTGGTTCCACGAAAGCAGCCACGGATAGTACATCCCCAAGTGGCACAGCCATGCTCCAATTGACTTTATTTGTAAACATGAGATCTGGATTTCATATACTTTTCACATGTCACAAAATATTATTATTATTTGGACTTTTTCCAACCATTTAGAAATGTAAAAACTGGCCAGGCACGATGGCTCAGGTCTGTAATCCTAGCACTTTTGAAAGCCGAGGCAGGAGGATCACTTGAACTCAGGAGTTTGAGGTCAGCCTGGGCCACAAAGTGAGACCTTGTCTCTACAATTAAAAAATTACTGGAGGGCTGGGCACGGTGGCTCACTCCTGTAATCCCAGCACTTTGGGAAGCTGAGGTGGGTGGATTACCTGAGGTCAGGAGTTTGAGACCAGCCTGATCAACATGGAGAAACACCCTCTCTACTAAAAATACAAAATTAGCCGGGCTTGGTGGTACACACCTGTAATCCCAGCTACTTGGGAGGCTGAGGCAGGAGAAGTGCTTGAACCTGGGGAGCGGAGGTTGCAGTGAGCCGAGATCACACCATTGCACTCCAGCGTGGGCAACAAGAGTGAAACACTATCTCAAAAAAAAAAAAAAAAATTAACTGGGAGGCCAAGGTGGGCAGATCACTTGGGACCAAGAGTTCGAGACCAGCCTGGCCAACATAGTGAGAGCCTGTTTCTACTAAAAGTATAGAATATTAGCTGGGCATGGTGGTGCACGCCGGTAATCCCAGCTACCTGGGAGACTCAGGCATGAGAATTGCTTAAACCTGGGAAGTGGAGGTTGCAGTGAGCAGAGATTGCGCCACTGCACTCCAGCCTGGGCCACAGAGCGAGACCCCGTCTCCAAAAAATAAAAAATAAAAAGAATCTCCTTTGAAGGGGGTAAGAGTTAGAGCACTGGGACTTTGAAGAAGGAACTTTATCTTGGCACAGCCTGGGCTAGGCAGTAAACACGATTTACACGGTCACAGTAACATACACTGGTAACTGGGCTTTAACCTTTAGAATCAACATAAACCCAAATGCAAGAAGGACTAAATGACGGTGACAAGACTAAAAGACGGTGACGGTGACAAGACAAGGATGAAGGTGTCATCCGCACAGACAATACAAAGCTGGCAGGGGTGGAGCGAGTGAAGGACGGAACTGCAAGGAGTGAATCTAGAGATGCTGACTCAAAACAGACACTGAAGGAGATGAAGGGTTCCCTGCCTCCCTGGGGGCGAGGAGGGGCTGGCCGATGGGCTGAGCCAGCTGAATAAAGCATGTTGCTCAATGTTTAGGAGTTTTGTGGGCGTATCACTAAACATAGTCATTATTATTAATTAAATTAAAACTTTCAATTAAACAGATAATACAGGATTTTGTTCTGCTGCCCAGGCTGGAGTGCAGTGCACTATCACAGCTCAATGCCACCTCAACCTCCCGGACTCAAGTGATCCTCCTGCCTCAGCCTCCTGAGCAGCTGGTACCGCAGGTGTGCTCCATGCCCGGCTAAGTTTTATTTTTAATAGAAATGAGGTCTCGTTATGTTGCCTAGGTGGGTTTCAAACTCCTGAGCTCAAGCGATCCTCCCGTCTCGGCCTCCCAAAGTGTTGGGATTACAGGCCTGGGCCACCATGCCTGGCCCAAGGATAATACTTAAAGCTCATCACTTCCTAATTTATTTGGCATTTGGCTACTACTGATGAGGTTATTTGCATCCACTGTATCTACATGGTGGAGACGCCATAGAATATGGCTGTTCATGTAGATCTCAACCCAGCTCCATGTGCAAACTCCCCTTTCAGTGATGTTACCTTAAAATCAGACAGTAGCGTTTACATCATGGACACTGGCAAGGGCCACGAAGCAAGACTTTTTATTTCCACAAAGAGCAGAGGCTGTTACAACACTCACCAGCACACCATGGGGTGGGAGGGCAAAGCCTCATTACAGATCCAGTTTTATCATATATACATAATACGTATATCTCTATCATGAGCATGTATTACTTGGATATGAATTCAAATTTCTAAAACTAGTAACAGATAAAGGCAAGCTAGAAAGCAGGCAGGCCTAGCCTAGCCGGCGCACTGGGAGACCTGGGGTGTGGGTGACAGGTGTCTTACCGAAGGCTTTGGCCACCGCAATGCTCTCCAGGAGGCCCATCAGGGGCACCACGGCCAGCCCGGCCCCCATGTCCTGAGAGAGGAGAGAGGGATGGTGAGTGGCCTTCCTAAGGGGTAGGACCCGGCAGTGACCTATGAAAGCAGCAAGGACCCACCCCGCCCCACAGGTAACAGGAGCAAGTGCTTGTCAGCTGCAGGATGTGCCTCCTTGTCTGAAGAGGTGCCAGGTGCTGGGAGGAACACAGCAAATTCATCCTCAGCTCGAGTCCAAAACAGGAGAAGCAGCCCTAACCACAAACGCACATCCCTGAGCTCGCTGAGCTTGCGTCCAACCTGGGATTCTTGAATAACTGAGATGTCCCTTCCTGAGGACTCAGCTGTCCTAACTGACCTCAGACCCCCTGGCACCCAGCAGACGCATCAGGGTAGGGGCCAGGCCAGGGGCCACTGCAGCCTCAGCCACGCCATCCTGGCTCCCGGCTCTGCCCACCTGCACCATCTCGGTGAAGGAGATCGTCCCATTGGCTGTGGTCACTGAGAAGGGCGGGATCCGGACTGCAGGGAGCCCCTCAGCTGTCTCCCCTGTTAGGATGAAAGGCTGGTATCCAGTCACCTCGAAGGAGTACGCAACCAGGGCCGCGAAGGAGACCACCAGGGCGTTGCGAGCTAGGAAAGAAGGAGAGGTGCGTCCAAGACCCGAGCGTGGGGTAGCGCGGCTGCCTCTAGGTTACTGGGGCAGACACCCCAGAGGCAGAAGACGCCCCCACCGGGCCACGGTCCTCACTCTGCACTCTGGGAAACACAGCACAGACATAAGTGCTACGTGGCAGCATGAGCAGGTGGGATGGCAGAGCTGCAGGCTGCGGACAGGTGCACAAGCCACCTGCTGCCAAGCTCCAGGTGACTGGACACCGTGCACCATGGCAAAGACTCTCTGTAATCAGGTGCCCAGGGCACATCCACCTCAAAGCACAAAGGAGGAAGAAACCAGATGTACCCCCTTCCCCAAAAAACAGAAACAATGGCCTCCAAGATGCAGGACAGCAGGCATGACGGCCACTAAGACGCGGGACAGCGGGCATGACAGCCACAGGGAAACAAGGGAGGTGAGTCTGTCGCCCTGCCGGCTGCCTGCGGTTTCCCTGATGGTCCCCATGTGTATGGAGGGGACCCCCTAGCAGAGCCCAGGGGTCTCCCTGAGTTCAGGAGGCAATGCTGGGAGGGAGTCTGAGGAGGCCTGCGGCTGGAGCTGACAGCAAGGTCACAGGAGCAGAGAGGGCAGCCAGAGACAGAGCTGCAGAGATCTGCAGAGGTGCCCTCGGGTGTGCAGCAGAGAACCGGTCGAGGCAAAGCTGGGCAAAAATCACCCAAACCCACAGTGAGGAAGAGTCACAAAGAGGGTTACAAGGGAGAATCCCAAGGACTCACACCAGAGTGAAAAACCCTCATAATTCATGGAGCATCAGGGACTCCAGAGGGTTTTACCTCAGCAGTGGGGAAGATTAGCCCAAGGCCTGGGGTTGGCACATTTTTTCGGTAAAGGGTTAAATACTAACAACTTTTTGCTTTGTGGGCCATAAAGTCTCTGGTGCAACTACTCAAGTCTGTTATTATTGCATAAAAGCTGACATTGACAATGTAAATGAACGGGAGTGACTTTCCAATAAAACTTTATTTACAAAATCAAGTGGTGGGCCAGATTAGGCTTGCCCTAGAACGAACACTGCTCTGGTCCAGCTCACAAAGCTTAAAAGTAAGACCTAAATGGATCAAACTGTCCTAAGTCACTTAACTGTATCCCAGAACAAAGCTCAAGAAGATTTATAGAATACAAAAATATCCAGCAAGCAATAACCTCAAACTCACAAAGTCTAGCATCCATCCAAACAAAAATTACTAGGCACGCAAAGAAGCAGGAAAATATGGCTGGGTGCACTGGCCCATGCCTGTAATCCCAACACTTTGGGAGGCCAAGACAGGAGGATCGCTTGAGCCCAGGAGTTTGAGGACAGCCTGAGCAAATTAGTGAGACACTGTCTCTACAAAAAATAAAAACTTAGTTGAGCTTGGTGGCCTATGCCTGTAGTCCCAGCTACTTGGGGGCTCAGGCGGGATGATCACTTGAGCCTGGGAGGTTGAGGCTGCAGTGAACCATGATCATGCCACTGTATTCTAGCCTGGGTGACACAGTGAGACCCTGTCTCAAAAAATAAAAATAAAAAATAAAAAAGTAACATATGTTACAAAAGTAACATAGTTAAAGATGACAGAATTAACAGGACATTAAAAGAGTAACGGTAACCAAACGTAATTTAGTTAATAGGACATTAAAAGAATAACTGTAACCAAATTCCATATACTTAAAAAAATGAGAGGAAAGATTGCAACTGTTAAGATGTAGAAAATACATTTTAAAAGATTCAAATTGAGGCTAGGCACAGTAGCTCACACCTGTAATCCCAGCATTTTGGGAGGCCGAGGCAGCTGGATCACCTGAAGTCAGGAATT
Source organism: Hylobates moloch (assembly GCF_009828535.3). Taxonomy (NCBI): domain Eukaryota; kingdom Metazoa; phylum Chordata; class Mammalia; order Primates; family Hylobatidae; genus Hylobates; species Hylobates moloch. Next base: position 6,565,740 of record NW_026652290.1, on the reverse strand, counting down.
CGAGACCAGCCTGGCCAACACGGTGAAGCCCTGCCTCTACTAAAAATACAAAAATTAGCTGGGCATGGCAGCAGGCGCCTGTAATCCCAGCTCAGGAAGCTGAGACAGGAGAATCACTTGAATCCGGAAGGCAGAGGTTGCAGTGAGCCAAGATCATGCCACTGCACTCCAGCCTGGGCGACACAGCGAGACGCTGTCTCAAAATAAAAAAATAAATAAATAATTTTTTTTTTTAAGTACTGAAAGAAAAAAAAAGTCTAGAATTCTATAACCAGCAAAACTATCTTTGAAAAATGAAGGCAAAATAGACTTTCAGACATACAAAAGTCAAAAGTTGAAAGAAGACCAGGAGTAGTGGCTCACGCCTGTAATCCCAACACTTTGAGAAGCCAAAGTGGGAGGATCCCTTGAGCCCAGGAGTTAGATACCAGCCTGGGCAATGTAGGAAGACACCATCTCTATAAAAAGTAAAAATAAAAAATTATCCAGGTGTGGTGATGCACGCCTATCGTCCCAGCCACTCAGGAGGCTGAGGCAGGAGGACTGCTTGAGTCTAGGAGTTCAAGGCTGCAGTGAACTATAATTGCACCACTGCATTCCAGCCTGGGTGACAGAGTGAATCCTGTCTCTTAAAAAAAAAAAAAAGCTGAAAGAATTAATCACCAACAGGCCTGCAACAGAAGAAAAAATAAAGTCCTTCAGGTAGAAGGAAAATGATACCAGATGGAAATCTGGATTTGTACAAACAAATTAAGAGCACTAGAAACAGTGACTACGTGGATAAATATAAAAGACTTTGTTCCTGCAGGGAATGGTGGCTCACGTCTGCAATCTCAGCACTTTGGTTGGCTGAGGCAGGAGCATCACTTGAGGCCAAGAATCTTTGATCGGCCTGAGCAACACAGCCCGTTTCTATAAAAAAATTTTAAAAATTAGCCAGATGTGGTGGTGCATGCCTGTAGACCAAGCTACTCAGGAGGCTGAGGCAGGAGAATTACTTGAGCACAGGAGTTTGCAGCTTCAGTGACGGATCTTGGCTCACTGCAATCTCTGCCTTCTAGGTTCAAGCAATCCTCCCACCTCAGCCTCCCCAGTAGCTGGGATTACAGGCATGCACCACCATGCCTGGCTAATTTTTTGTATTTTTGGTAGAGATAGGGTTTCGCCATGTTGCCCAGGCTGGTCTTGAACTCCTGAGCTCAGACAATCTGCCTCCCTCAGCCTCCCAAAGTGCTAGGATTACAGGTGTGAGCCACTACACCTGGCCTGTTATAAGGTTCTTATATCACATGAAGTTGAAGTTTAATGTATACTGTAGCAAGATAAAGATGTTTACCACAAACCTTAAAGCAGCCACTTAGAAACAAACAAACAAAAACTAAATATAGCAGTTACAGCTAATCAGCCAATAAACGACATAAAATGGAATCATAAAAAATAATCTAACAGAGGTAGAAGGAGGGGGAAAAGAGAACAAAGAACAAATGAGACAAACAGGAAACAAACAGCAACATGGTAGATCTAAACTCAAACATACCAATAATCACATTAAATATAAATGGCATAACATCCCAATTAAAAGGCAGAGATTATCAGATTAAAAACAAATCCCATCTATATGCTGCCCATAAAACATAGCATTAAACACAAGAACACAAATCGATTAAATACGTTAAAACTAAAAAGATAGGAGGCTGGGTGTGGTGTCTCAGCACTTTGGTAGGCCAAGGCAGGTGGATCACTTGAGGCTAGGAATTTGAGACCAGGCTGGCCAACATGGCGAAACCTCATTGCTACTAAAAATACAAAAATTAGCTGGGCTTGGTGGTGCAAGCCTGTAATTCCAGCTACTTGGGAGGCTGAGGCACAACAATTGCTTGAACCTGGGAGGTGGAGGTTGCAGTGAGCCAAGATCACACCATTGCACTCCAGCCTGGGCAACAGAGGGAGATTCTGTTCCAAAAAAAAAAAAAAAAAGTAAGAAGATGGGAAAAGATATGCTAACACTAAAGAAAGCTGGAGTAGCTCTCTTAGTATGAAAGTAGATTTCAGGGAAGAGAATGTTACCCAGAAAAGAGAGTATCATTCCAAAAGAAAATTACAATTCTGTATGTTTTCATACTAAAAAACAGAGCTTCAAAATATATGAAACAATAACTGGTAAGTAAGAAAGGAAAATAGACAAAGTCATAGTTATAGCTGAACTTATTTCAACATTCTTCTTTTAATAATCAACAAAACAAGTAGAAAGAAAATCAGCAAGAATATAGTAGCCTGAGATAACCAACTAGACCTAACTGACATTTACAGAACACTCCACCCAACAATGGCAGAAAACATGTTCTCAAGCACACACAGAATATTCACTAAGATAGACCATATTCAGGGCCATAATACAACTCTCAATAAAGGAAAACAGATTTAAATCACGAAGTGCATTTTCTTATCACAATGGAACTAAATTAGAAATCAATGGCAAAGTACTAATTGGGAAATCCCCAACTATTTGGAAACTAAATAACTCCCATGGTTCACAGGAGAAATCATATAATCCACTTCTAAATAATCCACAGGTCAAGGGAGAAGTCAAAATGGAAATCACAAAGTATTTAGAACTGAATGAAAATTTAAAAACAGCACATATATCAAAATTGTGGGATGCAGCTAAAGTAGTGCTAGGAGTGAAATTTACAGCATTTAAACAACCATATTAGAAAAGAAGAAAGGTCTCAAATCAAAGACCCAGGCTTCCACCTTAAGAAAAAAAAAAAAAAAAAAAGCCCAGGCACAGTGGCTCACGCCTGTAATCCCAGCAATTTGGGAAGCCCAGGCGGGTGGATCACCTGAGGTAAGGAGTTCAAGACCAGCCTGGCCAACATGGTGAAACTCCGTCTCTACTAAAAATACAAAAAATTAGCCAGGCATAGTGGCACACACCTGTAATCCCAGCTACTTGGGAGGCTGAGGCAGAAGAATCACTTGAACCCGGGAAGCGGAGGTTACAGTGAGCCGAGATCATGCCATTGCACTCTAACCTGGGAGACAAGAGCGAAACTCCGTCTCAAAAAAAATTTTTTTGAAAAAAAAAAAAAAAAGGATAAAGTTAACTCAAAATAAATAGAAGAAAGGAAATAATAAAGCCCCAAGCAGAAATCGATGAACTAGAAAACAAAAGCAAAAGGGAGATCAATGAAACCAAAAGTTGGTTCTTTGAGAGGATCATAAAATTGACACACTTCTAGACAGACCATTCAGAAAAAAAGGCAGATGACTCGGGTGAAGTCCTTGTTCTGCCTCCTCTCAGCCGTGTGGTCTTGAGAAGTTCTGTTTTATTTTTCGTCTTTCAGAGGTTCACTTTCCTCATTGACAAAATGGAGAAAATAATAAACTTATCCTCAAAGCTGTTGTAAGAATCAAAAGCTTTTTAAGTAGTTTCCCAAGACAATGCTACACACACTGGGGAGAAAGGAGTCAGCAGCCCTACACTGTAAATGTTTCTGACGTTTCTGTACATTACGATGTTTTGACATCTTAAAAGACCTTTCTGGCTGCGGAGAGACTGCCTTCAGGGTTAGGCAAGTCTTAGAGACAAAAGCAGCCCCAAGTGTGTCTCTGATATGCCAGCTAACCCCTCTGGAGCCCCTTCCTCCACCAGCCTGGCCTGCACCCCAGGAGGCAAGATTTTTCTGCCTTAAGCCTGAAGCCCACCAAAATTCCTCCAACTGCCAGTCCTAAGCTGATCACCTTTCTTCACCTTGCCTTTATCATGAAAACCTCAATAAAGGCTATAGCCTAAACCACAGCTTTGGCTTCTCCTCCTGGCCACCCTGGTGTCCTCTGACATGGCCCTACGTGACATGTTGTGCCTCCTGTCTCTAGGACCTGTGAGTACAATAAACTGGTTTTCTTCCTGAGCCTTTCTCTGTCTCCCCTTGTGGCCACACCTGACTGATCATCTCATAAAGTCATACAAAACAAGTCTCTGAAAAACACGGGGTCTCTAAGCATTTCCCAAACTTTTGACTTCCTTTTTTTTTGAGAAGGAGCCTCGCTCTGTTGCCAAGCTGGAGTGCAGTGGTGCAATCTTGGCTCACCATAACCTCCGCCTCCCGGGTTCAAGCAATTCTCCTGCCTCAACCTCCCGAGTAGTTGGGATCACAGGCACACACCACCATGCCCTGCTAATTTTTGTATTTTTAGTAGAGACGGGGTTTCACCATGTTGGCCAAGCTGGTTTCAAACTCCTGACGTCAGATGATCTGCCTCCCTCGGCCTCCCAAAGTGCTGGGATTACAGGCATGAGCCACCGTGCCCAGCTTCCAAACTGACTTCTAAGGTGATCCCATGAATCCCCTGGGCGTGCCCTGAAGAATACAGATTTTGATTAGGAGATCTGGGGTGGGGCCTCAGATCCTGCCTTTCCAGTAAGCTCTCAGGGGATGCCCAGTGCCCAGGCTGCTGGTCCCAGGCCACACTCTGAGTCTCAAGGTTTAAGATAACAAGGCATAGGCCAGACGCAGTGGCTCATGCCTGTAATCTCAGCACTTTGGGAGGCCGAGGCGGGCGGATCACTTAAGGTCAGGAGTTCGAGACCAGACTGGCCAACATGGTGAAACCCCATCTCTACTAAAAATACAAAAATTAGCTGAGTGTGGTGGTGCACACCTGTAATTCCAGCTACTCAGGAAGCTGAGGCGGGATAATCGCTTGAAACCAGGAGGCAGGTTGCAGTGAGCCAAGATCACGCCAGTGCCCTCCAGCCTGGGCAACAGAGTGAGAGACACCGTCTCCAAAAAATAAAAATAAAAAAATAACAAAGCATTTTCACTATTTCGCGGACAACTGAACTAAAGCTGAGGAACTTCGGAAGCTACTTTGCAAGTCTAAACCCAGGCCAGGCTGGGACTGGAAGCTGGACATCTCCACTCTAAACTCAGCATCCTCTGCACCCCACCAGGCTCTCAGTGTTCACCACGGCCTCAAGTCTGCTGAATAGGATCCAGGGAGAGACCACAGAGAACAGACCAGCCTGGGCAGGCAGAAGTGACTCAAGAGCTAAATCCAGCCACCCTCTCTCATCTATGGCTGTTGGATTTGACAGCCCCCAAACAGCAAGGCCAAGCTCGGGCTATTCTGAGCTTAATCTGTCCCCTTGGCTCTGAGAAGGTTCGGAGTCACTTATGCTTCCTGACTTTCCTGGGTGTGCCTTCCTCTCTGGGCATCCCTGCCCGGTGCTCAGCCAGGGGACCCATGCCCATCCTGGATGCACTGAGAAGAGGCTTCCACTTCCCCCAGGGTGGTCCTTCACCTGCTGACAGCCCTGCTGCTCCTCCACGATGCAGCCCTCACCACCCCTTTCTCAAAGGACCCTTGGTTGTCTGTGGCTCAGCCTGCAGCCTCCGCACATGAAGCTGAAGTTGTACCCTGCAAGCTGCACAATTCAAACAGAGCCTGTTGGTTTCCGCGGAATTCGTTCTCTCTCCCCAGGACCTGCCAGTAGACTGGGTTTCCCCACCTCGGCAGCGCTGACATTTTAGGTCAGATCACTGTTTGCTGTGGAAGCCTGTGCACCGTCAGGGGCATAGTGGCATTCCTGGCCTCTCCTCACTAGTTGCCAGCAACTGCCTCGCCCAGTGGTATCCACCAAAAATGTTTCCCAACATTGCCAAATGTCACCAGGGGGCAAAACTGCTTCAGGTTGAGAACAGCCACAGCTGGCCAGTTCTCAGCTCTGGCTGTGCATCATTTTTCAGCTCTGGCTGCATCAGAACCCACCGAGTTTGGTTCGGAGTTTTAAATGTCCCAGAGTTCGGGCTGGGCACCGTCGCTCGCACCTGTAATCCCAGCACTTCGGGAAGCCGAGGCAGGCAGATCATTCGAGGTCAGGAGTTTGAGACCAGCGTGGTCAACATGGTAAAACCCCGTCTCGGCTGGGCGCGGTGGCTCACGCTTGTAATCCCAGCACTTTGGGAGGCCGAGGCGGGCGAATCACGAGGTCAGGAGATCGAGACCACGGTGAAACCCCGTCTCTACTAAAAATACAAAAAAAATTAGCCGGGCGTGGTGGCAGGCGCCTGTAGTCCCAGCTACTCGGAGAGGCTGAGGCAGGAGAATGGCGTGAACCCAGGAGGCGGAGCTTGCAGTGAGCCGAAATCGCGCCACTGCACTCCAGCCTGGGTGACAGAGCCAGACTCCGTCTCAAAAAAAAAAAAAAAAAAAAAAAAAAAAAACCCCGTCTCTACTAAAAATACAAAAATCAGTCGGGCATGGTGGCATGCGCCTGTAATCCCAGCTACTCAGGAGGCTGAGGCAGGAGAATCACATGAACCTGGGAGGCGGAGGTTGCAGTGAGCTGAGATCACCCCACTGTACTCCAGCCTGGGCGACAGAGCGAAACTCCATCTCAAAAAAAAATTAATTAATTAATTAATTAAATAAATAAAAAGTACATGTCCCAGAGTTTGGTGTGGTGTTTTAAATGTCCCAATGCTCAAGTGACACCCAGACCAATGACATGAGAATCTCTAGCGTGGGACTAGAACTCCCCAAGTGACCCCAACCTGCAGCCAAGGTTGCACAGGATGTCAGCCAGAGGCCCCTCACCTGTCGTAGCAGCCCAGACCAGCCCATGGCTGAGCCGCACACCTGGGGGCATCTCGGGGTGGACAGGAGGCATGTGGTCCCGCATCAGCTTCAGCACCAGCAGCAGCAGCATGCAGACCAGCCCCAGGATGGCATCACCTACCCTGCGGACAGGCAGAGGACTGGTCACCACCCAGCTTGGCTCAGGCCTCCTGCTGACTCGAGCGTCCTGCTGCTGCTTAAGCTGAGAGGCGCCGAGAAGCTCCCAGGGGAGGCCCAATGCCCAGGCTGCTGGTCCCAGACCACAGTGAGTATCACAAGGAAATAAAGCATTTTCAGTATTTTCACTGTTTCACACACACTTAACTAAAGCTCAGGAACTTTAGCAAGCTACTCTGCAAGACCAAACACAGGCTAGGCTGAGATGTTTTCCCTTAAGTAATATGCATCCCTGTTCTACTTCAAAACTCAATTCAAAATTCAGTAAGTACACAGGCTTGAGCAGGAGAGGCAGGGGAGAGGCCCGGGTCAGGATGATGGCGGAGCAATGTGCTCACATTTTCACTCCTGTAGCTCTCTGGGATTCAAGTCTGTGGAACAGGATCTGGTGAGTGACCACAGGGAATGGGGACCAGCCTGAGCAGCTGATGCTCTCTGCAGGTGGCTCTAGAACAAGTCTGCCAAACCCACAGCCTGTGGGCCACGTGCAGCCTGGGACGGCTTTGAATGTGGCCCAACACAAATTTGTAAACTTTCTTAAAACATTATGAGTTCTTCAATGATTTTTTTCTAGCTCAACAGCTATCATTAGTGTATTTTATGTACAGCCCAAGACAATTCTTCCTGTGTGGCCCAGGGAAGACAAAAGACTGGACACCCTGCTGTAGACATTCTAGAAGGCTTAGGACTAAACGGTCAGTAAGGCCCCTTTCACGTGACAGTCCATGATGTTCTCTGACTAGTCAGGCTCCGTAATCACTGCTCCCCCATCCGGCCGACCCCTGCCCACTGGTGCCTCTGAAGGGCAAGGAACCCACTGGCTTCCAGCTGGGTGCAGCTGCTGGGAAGCTTTGGGAGATCAAACGGGAGGGGAAGATGGTCCAGGATCACCCCCACTCCCTCCAGGCCACAGCACTGGGCAGCCATCTCTATAGCTCCCCCAGATCATTCCTCCTCCAGCCCCTTCCAGCCAGAGAGGTAGAGAGATATCTTGCCTTCCCGCTGGATGGTCTGGCAGGGAGGTACCCCTCATCAGAGGCTTTTTTTTTTTTTTGGAGATGGAGTCTTGCTGTATCACCCAGGCTGGAGTGCAGTGGCATGATCTCAGCTCACTGCAACCACCACCTTGCAGGTTCAAGCAATCCTCCTGCCTCAGCCTCCCGAATAGCTGGGACTACAGGCATGCACCATCACACCAGACCAATTTTTGTATTTTTAGTAGAGACAGAGTTTCACCATGTTGACCAGGCTGGTCTTGAACTCCTGACCTAAGGTGATCTGCCCGCCTGGGCTTCCCAAAGTGCTGGGATTACAGGCATGAGCCACAGTGCCCGGCCATCAGAGGCTCCTTAAACCACCTGAGGGAAGTGCTTGGGTCTCCTCATCTCTCATCACAGCTCCACCTGCCGTCCCTGCGCCACCTGCGTTCTGTCTGCGTTAGCTCCCCCATGCCATGTTCTCCTCAACAAATCACAACCTGAGAGACACACTGCCTTCTTTTTCTTTACACAGTCTCTCCCCATTCCTGTCCCCCAAGAAAGCTTTGTGGAGAGAGGAACATTGCCCTGCTCTAGCTCCCCAGAGCACAGCTTCTCGAACTCTCCCCTGCACGCAGACCACGGGTCTCCTGTTAAAACGCTGGCTCTGATAGGGCAGGTCTAGAAAGGGCTGAGAGTCTCAGTTCGTGCCAGCTCACAGGTGCTGCTGATGGGGCTGCTCTGGGGACCCCTCTTTGAGCAACCACCAGGGGTGGAAGTTGAGGTGGGGGCTGGGAGAGGAGGTGTGGGAGGAGCTTCCTTATAGGAGGGAGGAACAAAGCCCGGGGTACCTGGTCTCTGCAATCCTGAGGAAGGTGTGGTACACCTGCAGGAAGAACTGCCTGGGGATGTTCTGTAGTCCCAGCAGGTTCTGTCCAAACACAGAGATGCTCATCAGAGGTCATGCCCCCAAACCAAGGCCATCTGTCCCCAGCTCCCCGCCCACCTCCCCTAGGGCTGAGACAGCGTCCCCCTGCCCTGCCCCCAACCCTCATTCCCGGGGCCCATCTTAAGGGCTCAGGGGTCCATCTGCCCACTCCCAACGCCCCCTAGGGCAGGAGATCAAAGCTACCCTCGTGGGAGACAGTATTTCACAATTACTGGGTCAGTGATATGTTTCTGTAAATTACTTTTCTCATAAAAAACAATGTAGGTGACCCCGCAGCAGGCAGACAGGTTCTACAGCTTGATGGCCAGGGTCCATGGGCTGCCCAGCCCCACCCCCATTGGCTCCAGGCTGCTCAGTGGCCAGGTCCCCTGCAATGTAGACCCTCGCTGCCATTGGCTTGAGAATGCGTCCGTCACTAGGTGCCCCACCACCCGCCAGCCCCACTGCTGGGGGAGGAAAAAATCTAAAATCTCTTCGCGGTGTGCAGATTGGAGGGCTCCGAGGGGCTTCAAGAAACCAGGCTGGGGAATCCTCGGCGAAGTAGGAGCCTCCCACCGCGATACCAGCTCTCAGAGGTCCTGGGCGGGAGAAGGCACTCTATCCTGTGTTTTAGTTTTTTTTTTTTTTTTTTTTAGAGACGGGGTGGGGGGGATCTTGCTTGCTCTGTGGCCCAGGCTGGATTCGAACTCCTGGGCTCCAGTGATCCTCCCACCTCGGCCTCCCACGTAGCTGGGATCCACAGTGCAGGCACAGCTTACGCTTTAGTTCTTTACGTCGCCTGAGACCCAACAGGAGTCAGAGGAGAAAGTGGAGGCCCAGACTCCCAGGGCCACAGGCTTAAGGACCCTGCCCTAAAACTGCTGCGCACAGGGTGGATGGGGTTAGGACATCCTGGGGGGCGGACTCTGGGACTGTTGGGGTAGGGTCTTCTGTCCTGGGCCTGTTAGGAGGACGCCCTCCCGCCAGATGGCTGCGGAGTCCCTGGGCAGGGCTAGGGTTGCCAAGTATGAAGGCATGAACAAGGCACTCTCCACTCTCATTGGGATCCTATAAAAGAACATTCTTGATACCAAAAATGATGTTTCCAGAATAAAGAACCAACCATGCCCTGAAACAGCATTTACCAAGCTAACGCTGAGAGATGTGTGTAGATAACGTACCAATCACAGTCACCCACACCTAAGTTGGTCCCTCCTCTCTCAAATGGAAATAATGATCAATCTACCTCCCAGGAGTGTGTTGAGAATTACACATGGAGAGTATCCTGCCCAGTGCCTTGCATGTAGCAAGAGTGCAAAAAGTGTCTATTCTCACACACAAACTCACACACACACTCCCTCTCTCCCACACACACAGTCTCCTGTCCTTGGTCTTCTCATGGTACCTCCATCAGGGAAGACTGTCTCAGGCCAGCCTGAAGCAGAGCCTGGCTTGGGGAAGATGACCTGCAGTGACACAGGGTCAGGAGGCAGCATGTGACCCTAGTCTGCCATGAGGGCCACATGGTCCCATCTGTGGAACTGGGCTCACTTCACTCCACACACACCCAGCTGAGCACCCCGCTACTGCACCAGCCCAATGCTGGGCGGCCATGGCTGGGAGGACAGTTCCTGCCCTCGAGGAACTTACAACCCAGCAAAAAGAGAATAAATTACACCCTCAGCTGATGACTGATTTTAGTACTTCTTATAAATGTTTTAAAAGGAAATATAAAATACATGGCATTTAAAAAATATTAAACAGAAACCAGAAAAAAAAGCACAAAACAAAACCATCTAGCTAAATTGGCATGGGGAAATAATTTGCTTATAGAAATTCTAGCAGCATGCTCGTGACCAGTGGAGCCTGCCGGGTGTGCCCAGTGCAGGGAGAACGGAGTGACATCACAGAACCAGCCAAGCACACTGCACGGAAACTCGGGCAAGAGCAGGGGCATGGAATTACCGGCCCCCAAGTTACCCGCTGTAAAATCCAACCATCACGTGACATCCCTCCCAGGAGGGTCATTTTATTAACAGGGGACCCACGAGAGCACCGCGTGCTTCTTGACCCATAGAAGACAATCTGAAACAGCAAGATGGCCACTGGCCGCGGGGATCAGGACGGACCTCGGTCCTGCTCCCACTATCCCTGTGCCAACGAGCAGCGGCCAAAGAGCAGTGCCCTGGGTGGGCGCCGTGCCTACCTTGATCTGTCCAAAGCCGATGGTGACGGCAGCAGCAGAGGTGAAGCCTTTAATGATGGGGCAGGAAATGAAGTCCAGCAGGAACCCTGGCCGGCCAAGAGGGGACACCGAGCTGGTGCCAGCTCCACCCAGTCCCAGTCCCAGAGGATGAGGGGAGATGTGAGCTGGGGAAGGTGGCATGGGTGGGATTGGGGAGCAGATACTGTAGCTAAGGACTAGGGGTAACAAACCCTTTTCGGCTGTTTTTGGAGAGCAGAAAAGGGAGACTGGGGTCTGAGGCCACAGGCACTTCTGCAAGTGTCCTGGCCTCTAAGCAGAAAAGAGTAGACTAAGGGCCAAGTGCCCCACCCCCTCCACCACCCACCCACCTACACACACACATACATACCCACACCCCCCCACAACACACACACACCCCAACACACACACCCCCCAACACACACACACCCCCACAACACACACACACCCCCACAGCACACACAGGGATAGACCTTGAAATGCAAACAAGCAAATGCTGAGGTCAAGGGCATCCCCTTGGCAAGAAGGTAGAGCCTCACCCAAACGCAGGACCCCCATGGCCAGCTGGATGCAGCCGGACAGGAAGGCCAGCAACACAGCGTAGGCGGGCTCGTGGAAGGTGTAGAAGGAGACCAGGAGGGACATAATGGCGGTGGGGCCCAGAGTCACATCCCGGGAGGTGCCCAGGAAGAAATACACGAAGCAGCCCATGAAGGCAGAGTAGAGGCCATACTGTGGGGAGAGACGGCGGTGAGCACTCAGGAGGCCGAGGCCCGTCCACCAGCTCCCTGGTGTGCGTGTCCAAGCTCAGGATGTGTGGGTGTCAGCTGTGTCCAGGCCCAGGTTAGAGGTGCACCACCCTGCCCTGTGGGTGGACCTGCAGTGATCAGGAGGCCACTTTTTTAGCAGCACCCAACCGGGGCCTCAGGGTGCAGACAGCCAGGCAGAGGGGCTGGTGCAGGTCCGTGTGCTGTGTCCAAGTCTGGGGAAGCATTCTTTTTTTTTTTTTTTTTTTTTTGAGATGGAGTCTCGCTCTGTCGCCCAGGCTGGAGGGCAGTGGCACAATCTCGGCTCACTGTAAGCTCCGCCTCCCAGGTTCACACCATTCTCCTGCCTCAGCCTCCCGAGTAGCTGGGACCACAGGCGCCCACCACCACGCTGGGCTAATTTTGGGTATTTTTAGTAGAGACGGGGTTTCACCCTCTTAGCCAGGATGGTCTCCATCTCCTGACCTTGTGACCCGCCTGCCTCAGCCTCCCAAAGTGCTGGGATTACAGGCGTGAGCCACCGCACCCAGCCTAATTTTTGTATTTTTAGTGGAGATGGGGTTTCACCATTTTGGTCAGGCTGGTCTTGAACTCAAGGCCTCCGTGAGTCATCTCGCTGGCCCCTCCATAACCAGCTCTGTGTCTGTGTGCCAAACAGGCATAGGAGCCTGGGTCGGCCTGGAGACAGTCATGCGTCACACACTGTAAACCAAAGGTTGCTTGGGGCCCAGGGGCTGGAAACCTGGAATCGCTGATGGTGTCTGGGATTGATACTGTGTATTCTGCACTGCTTCTGAGATGTGGCTGGCAGCAGGGTCACACACCTCACCTGGGGTGGGAGTCCAGCCACTTCAGCATAGGCCAGCGCCTGGGGAATGGCAGTGAGGCCAACTGAGAGGCCGGCGACGAAATCCATCTTCAGCCACTGCAGGGAGTAGCTGGGCAGCCACGCCAGGATGGGCAGCCTCCTCTGCACGGCCGCAGGGGAGCAGCAGCAGGCGCTCGGGGCCATCCTGGGGCCGGAGGACCTGGCCTGACCCAGCGCCGTCACCGAAGAAGGCATCTCTATGGTGGGGCTAGGGGGTGCGGGTGACATAGGACAGCAGTCAGAGCGTGGCCTTTGAAGAACCTGGCAACACTGGTCAGGGTCGGCGGGTGTCAGGAGAGGTCACTATGGGTCTCCCCTCCCCAGCGGGGCTGAACCAGATGGCTCTGAGAGGAAACCAACAACGTGTGCAAGACGGGGACTGGGCCAAGACTAGAGGGCCCACCCCATCCCTCATCACCCTCTCTCCCTGAATCCCCTCCATGCAAATCCTGGGTGCCTTCTGTCCCTCCATCCTCAACTCTCCCAGATAAGAAACCGATAAGCTATTTCTTATTGAGAAGTCTTAAGACTAATTAGGCTCAACACTTCTGGCCCCTGGAGAACCGACTTCCTTTGCCTTTTTTTCCCTCTCCCCAGGGAATTTGACAGGGAGCAGCGCAGAGAGAAGCAGGGCCCGCGGGCGCACCCTAGGCTGGCGGGGGGTGCGGGTGGCAGCCGGGAGATCCGGAGGGGCTCCGAAGTTTTCCAACTGCGCACCAGGGCAGGCTCCACCCGCTACGGTGGACTGCGGCGCTCGTGACGGAGTGGGGGGGTCCTCCGCTCCTGAGGCCACGCCTCGCTCAGCCCTCACCTGTGGCTTTCACAGCCCTGGAGTTCTAGTTGCTTCTGGGAGGACACCAGAGGCGCCCAGTTAATTCAGGTGCGCAGCATCTTCCAGGGCCCCAGCGCCCGCGCACAGAGCCGCCACCCCCACCCCTACCCCCACCCCCCCCACGCCCACGGCCGCTCCGCTCCGGGCAAGATCCACTCCCCGGCCCCCGGCCCCGCCCACGAGGCCGCTGGCTCCGGATCCTGGGGTCTCCGGAGTAGACCCCGCGCCACCTGACCGTCCGCAGTCCCTAGGCTCAGAGCAAGGCCGAGGGCCGCGGGGACCCGGGTGGGGACGCGGCGGGGGAGTGGTCCCCACGGGAGGCCCCCGCACTTTCGGACTCCGCGCTGGCCCCCGCGTCGGCTGCCCCGGGCGACCCCGGCCACTGTCCGCACCCTGTGCCCCTGGTCCCTGCTCGCCGCCCTCGCGGGCCACGGACTCACCCACTCGGCGTTGCAGCTTGGGCTCTCCTGGCGCCGCCGCCGCAGCTGGGTCCGCAGGAATCGCCGGGGACAGGCCGGGGCGGGGTCTGGCGCGCACGTGACCGGGGGCGGGGCAGGGGGCAGGGCCGACCGGGAGACCAGAGCCGGAGCTGGATCCCGATCCTGAGCCCCAGCCGCCGCCGCCATGCGCCGCCCCGGGCCCGCCTGCGCGCTGCTGCTAGTCCTGGGGCTCTGCCGGGCGCGTCCCCGGAACGCACTGCTGCTCCTCGGTGAGTGCCGGCCCCGCCCCCCAACGCCCACCTGCTGTGGCCCGGGGAAGTGGCCACTGGCCTCCTCCCCACCCGTGGTCAGTGCTGACCCTAGTGTGCCCTGCCCTTGTGTCCCCCACTGACATTCCCTCTCGTCCTCCTCTCTGTGCTGCCCCCAGACTCTTCATGGGTGTCTCCCCAGAGAGGGCAGCAAGGGCTGGAGGGGTGAGCCCCAGCATCCAGCACCCCTACACTTACCTCCTGCCGCCTGTCCCACCCTCCTCTGACCCTGCCCAGCCAGGGCTCAGGGGTCCACGGATCTCAGATCCCTCTCGGGAGGGGATCCCAGAGGAGGGGCTGGTGCTCAGGTCCCCAGAGACTGCAGACAGGGTGCCCTCCTGGCCCTCATCCCCGCCCCGCTGTAATCGTTTCCGACCCCAGAGCCTGTGGCTCAGCTGTCTTTTGCCTTGTCCCAAGGGCACAGCCCTCCACCACCCACCCACCACCGTCTCCCCCAACCCCAGTCCCTCTCAGAAACCCCAGGTTCCTCCAGAGCAAGCACCGTGCTGCTCACAAGACTTCCGGTTTGGGTAATCAAGGCTCTGGCTCATGACAAGTGACAAGGCCAAACCCAAGGCCTGCGATTCTTTCCCCTTTTGAGGTCTGGCGCCCTGCCAGTTGCCCTCTTTCTGATTAATTTTGTGGTCTCTGGGCGGGGGTTCAGCGCACTGTAACATAAACAGCTCTCCTGCCAACTCCTCGATTCCCAGAAACACAGCAGAGAATCTGCATGGACCCTCATCTGCGGATCAGGACTCCTACAGGAGGCTTTCAAAGCCCAGGCTATGCGGCCACTGGGCTAGAGCCTTTCTTAGCACGGACTGCCATGGATCGGCTTAAACAGAAATGTATTTCTCACAATTCTGTGGGCTGAAAACCCAAGGTCAGGGTGCCAGCTTGGTTGGGTTCCAGTGAGGGTCCACTTTCGGCTTACAAGTGGTCACCCTCTCGCTGTTTCCTCACATGACAAGTGGATGGGGGTGGTGTCACTTCCTTTTCCTTTATCCTTTCTTTCTTTTCTTTTCGTGTGTGTGTGTGTGTGTGTGTGTGTGTGTGTGTGTGTGTCAGCGTCTCACTCTGTCACCCAGGCTGGAGCGCAGTAGCACAATCACAGCTCACTGCAGCCTCAACCTCCCAAGCTCAAGTGATACTCCTGCCTCAGCCTCCCAAGTAGCTGGGACCTCAAGTGCACATCACCATGCCCGGCTAATTTTTGTATTTTTTGTAGAGACAAGGTCTCACTGTGTTGCCTAGGCTGGTCTTGAACTCCTGGGCTCAAGCGATCTTCCTGCCTTGGCCTCCCGGGTGCTGGGCTTACAGGCATGAAACACTGCACCCGGCCCTCTCTCTCTTTTCCTATAAGTCCATAGTCCTGTCAGATCAGGGTCTCATCCTTATGATTCATTTATCCTTAATTAAGGACCCTGTCTCCAGATACAGTGATGTTGGCGTTAGGGCTTCAGCATGTGAATTCTGGGAGGACACAGTTCAGACCACAGCAGGCCCACAGCCAAGTGCCGAGGGAGAAGGGCAGCTTTCTTCCTGGCCTGCGGGTACGGAGCACAGCCCATCCCGCTCTCCCTCCAGGTTTACCTGGCTGCCATGTGCTCACACCCCGTGGGTACTGTGGGGTGGAGGATAGGAGCCCAACTGGAAGGTGCCCAGCCTCCTCTGTCCATGGACCACATTGCCTCTGAGGGAGCTGGGGAAAGTGTTGGTCCTGGGGGTTCCCACCAGCCTCTCCTGTGGTGCCCCCAGTGTCCTCTACTCCAGAGCAGGGGAAAGAAGCTTGGTGTGGTTGTAGGAGTTCAGCGGCCTGTCCCTGTTTCCCGCTGCCCAGTGTGTGGCCTTGGGCACTGCACCTCACCTTTCTGGGCCTCGGCTGCTTTGTGTAGGATGAAGGGTTGAAATAGACAACCTGCAAGGTCACTAGGCCTTTGAGATGGCATCAGTGAGAAGCAGTGGTGGGACGCACACACATAGATCTTTAGATGCACCCTGGGCGAGGCTCTCCTGCCCTCTGCCCCCCACAGTTGCCGCTGAGCCCAGAATTGCCCAGCAGTTCTGTGGCCACGCATTCAGCCACTGTCTGCCTAAATGCCTAGCCGGCTAACATGCCCACCCAGGTAGCGTGCCTGCTGGGGTATCATCAAGCTTGTTGGGATATCATGCTTGCATGAGTATCTTGCCCACTCGGGTACCATGCCTGCCTACTAACATACCTACGCAGGTACCAGGCCTGCCTGGGTACCATGCCCATCTGCTTATACCCACCAGCTATCAGTCCAGCCTGTGTACCCTGCCCACCTGCCAACATACCCACTGGGTATCATGCCTGCTTAGGGTATCATCAAGCTTATTGTGGTATGATGCCTGCTTATCATGCCCACTTGGATACCATGCCTGCCTGCCAACATACCCACCGGGTATCAGGCCTGCCTGGGTACCATGCCTACCTGCTTATACTCACCATCTATCAGTCCAGCCTCCATACCATGCTCACCTGCTAACATACCCACCATCTATCAGTCCAGCCTCCATACCATGCTCACCTGCTAACATACCAACTGGGTATCATGCCTGCTGGGCACCATTCCTACTTGCTGACATACCCACCAGCTATTGTGCCTACTAGGTACCATGCCTTCTTGCTAACATACCCAGTGGGTATGGGGTCTTCTGGATACATGCCTGCCTGCTAACAAACCCACCAAGTATCAGATCTGCTAACATGCCCTCTGATACCATGCTTGCCTGATGTACCCACTCGGGTGTCATACCTCCTAGGTAATGAAATGCTCTGTCACGATAGCGTTTCGCGCTGAGTATTCACGCTGAGCCAGTACCATGCCCACGTGGGTATCTCTCCTCCTGGCATCACAGCCCCAGCCTCCCTCACTCTCAGTGCTGTTTCTCATGACCACAGCCGACCGTGTGCTGTCTGTCTCCCACCTTACACAGCGGATGACGGAGGCTTTGAGAGTGGCGCGTACAACAACAGCGCCATCGCCACCCCGCACCTGGACGCCTTGGCCCGCCGCAGCCTCCTCTTCCGCAACGCCTTCACCTCGGTCAGCAGCTGCTCTCCCAGCCGCGCCAGCCTCCTCACTGGCCTGCCCCAGGTGAGGTGCAAGGGGCGGGAGGAGGGGGTGGGCAGGGAGTAGACAGCCTGCGTCCGGGGCCCAGGCCTCTGCCACGTCTCCCATCCCTGGGCTCCTGGGGGGTGTTGCCCACTTTCCCTCCCACCTCCAGGAGGAGGCACAGCCTTTGGCCACGAGTGCAGACTAGGGGCTCCAACTCACCCGCCAGCCCTGGCTCCACTGCTGTGTGTGACCTTGAGCAAGTAACCTACCTCCCTGTGCCTCAGTTTCCTCATCTGTAAGACAGTGGGTATAATGAGATGCCACTCTAGTTATGGGGATTGGCGGGGCTAATGCTTCGTATGTAAACACTTAGTGCGAGGCCTGGTGGGCTCACTCAGTGTGAACCGCCATCGCCACAGTGTCCCAGGAGCGCCGTGGTGCAGGGAGCGGCCGCCGTTAGGGCACACACGCTCCTATTTTACTGTGATAAAATGCACAAACATCAGCGTTCCCATCTTAGCCATTTTTCAGCACACAGTTCCAGGGCATTAAGTGCATTCACAGTGTTGTGCAGCCATCACCACCATCCATCTCCAGAACTTTTCCATCTTCCCAAACAGAAGCTCTGTCCCATGAAACACCAGCTCCACATTCTCCCTCCCCATCCCCTGTCTCTATGAATCTGACTGCTCCAGGGGCCACATAAGAGTGGAATCGCACAGGACTAGTCCTTTTTTTTTTTTTTTGAGATGGAGTCTCACTCTGTCACCCAGGCTGGAGTGCAGTGGTGCGATCTCGGCTCACTGCAGCCTCTGCCTCCCAGGTTCCAGCGATTCTCCTGCCTCAGCCTCCCAAGTAGCTGGGATTACAGGTGTGCGCCACCACGCCTGTCTAATTTTTGTATTTTTAGTAGAGATGGGGTTTCATCATGTTCCTCAGGCTGGTTTCGAACTCCTGGCCTCAAGTGATCTGCCCGCCTCGACCTCCCAAAGTGCTGGGATTACAGGTGTGAGCCACCGTGCCCGGGCCCCCTTTCGTGTCCTTACTTCACTCAGCACAATGTCCTCAGGGTTAACCATATGGTGCAGCACGAGTCAGAACTTCCCTCCTCTTTAGGACTGAGTCATATTCCAGTGGATGGATGGGCCCCGCATTTTGCTTCTCCATATTCATCCATCAGTGGGCACTTGGGTTGCTGCTACCCTTTGGCTGTTGTGAATAAAGCTGCTATGAACATGGGTGTTTAAGGACACTTATTCTTTTAGTCTCACTCTGTTGCCCAGGCTGGAGTGCAGTGGTGCCATCTCAGCTCACTGCAACCTCCACCTCCCAGGTTCAAGCCATTCTCCTACCTCAGCCTTCTGAGTAGCTGGGACTACAGGCGCCCGCCACCACGCCCAGCTAATTTTTGTATTTTTAGTAGAGACGAGGTTTCACCATGTTGGCCAGGCGGGTCTCGATCTCCTGACCTCGTGATCCACCTGCCTCGGCCTCCCAAAGTGCTGGGATTACAGGCGTGAGCCACCACGCCCGGCCGGCAGTCTGAGTTTTTAAAATGTACAATATCTTTTACAACATAAAATAACTAGGTAATAAAACAAGGCCTGGGCCTGTCTTTTTCACTCTGTAACGTGTGATCATAAGAGAAGAGTTCGAAAGTACAGATACGCAAAAAGAACATCAAGGCCACCCTCGTGCTGGTGCACGCCCCCCAGGTCCCCTTCTTTCTTGCGAAGTCCTCCTTTCAGGGGAGGGACCCGTGGGCCTATTGGGCAGGGCGTGGGGAGGTACAGCCAGTCTCTCTGGGTGCTGGCCACTCGAAGTCTAAATCAGGGCCCCGAGAAGGCCCCTGGAGATGGGAGGGCCGTGGGAGAACAGGTGCGACAGGCAGGCCCTGGCTGCCTGGGGACCCTGGACCTCATGCGCCTTTGCTGGCAGCATCAGAATGGGATGTACGGGCTGCACCAGGACGTGCACCACTTCAACTCCTTCGACAAGGTGCGGAGCCTGCCGCTGCTGCTCAGCCAAGCTGGTGTGCGCACAGGTGAGGACCCTGTGCCGAGGACAGGGCGTGGGGTGAGGCACAGAGGCCAGGCCAGAGCCCAGGAGGTTCGGCACCTTGTCCCAAGGCACCCTCAGCCCCTGTGGCCTGCCCTTAGCTCTTGTCCCAAAGGATCTGGGCCTGGGTCTCCTGGCTGGGCTGTGTGTCCACCAGAACCTACAGTGCGCTTAGGGCTGAGAGGGGCGGAGAAGGGAGCAGAAGCGGCTGGGAGACTGAAGAGACTCTGGACAGGTCTCTCTTCCCGCCCAGGCATCATCGGGAAGAAGCACGTGGGGCCGGAGACCGTGTACCCGTTTGACTTTGCTTACACGGAGGAGAACGGCTCTGTCCTCCAGGTGGGGCGGAACATCACTAGAATTAAGCTGCTCGTCCGGAAATTCCTGCAGACTCAGGATGACCGGTACGAGTCAGGGCCCCTGCCCCTTGCCCCTGGCGGCTGGTCCCAGAGCACAGCCTGGAGCCTTCAGGAGGGATGCATGGGCCCCCACGTGGCTGGAATGGGGGCAGGGGAGAAGGTTCCAGGTACTCAAGTTAGCCTGGTCGGAGGGAGAAGGGACGTGGGGAAACTAAGGCAGTGAGGGTCACAGGTTGACTTACAGATACAGAGGAGGAGGCAGAGCCGAGGGGCCTCCTGTGCCAGGTGGCAATGGCCCGGCAGCCTTGTCAGTGAGCCGCCTCCTGTGCAGGCCTTTCTTCCTCTACGTCGCCTTCCATGACCCCCACCGCTGTGGGCACTCCCAGCCCCAGTACGGAACCTTCTGTGAGAAGTTTGGCAACGGAGAGAGCGGCATGGGTCGTATCCCAGACTGGACCCCCCAGGCCTACGACCCACTGGACGTGCTGGTAGGACGGCCCCTCCCGTGTTTCAGGACTCCCGTCAGCCCTGGGTCAGGGACCCTGGCCTCCTACGAGCTTGCAGCCCTGGCCCTAGATGATGAAGAAAGACGCTCTGACCAAGTCAGGCTCAGGTTCCCATCTTCGGGGCCACAGAGACAACCGCAGAGAGACGGGGTGGTCCAGAGTGAGGCTGTTCTGGGCTAATCCACTTGCAGGAGGCTCCGGGGAGAAGGCTGGACACCGCTCCCCCAGTCTGTCTGTTCTAAGCCTGGCTCCCCACCGCCTGCCCCAGGTGCCTTACTTCGTCCCCAACACCCCGGCAGCCCGAGCCGACCTGGCCGCTCAGTACACCACCATCGGCCGCATGGACCAAGGTGGGCTTGCAGAACCGGGCACTGGAGGGGGTGCCACGGCCTGGGTCCCCCATCCTGGGCCAGCGCCCTCTCAGTCAGGTCACAGCAGAGTGTGGGTGAGGGTCCCAGTGTGGCAGGCACTGTGCTGCAGCTGGCAGAGCCCACATTGAGAGGAGGGGCCTGTGGGTGGCATCAGGACCCACCCCTGGGGCTGCCCTGATGTGGAACTGCTCCTGGGCTGGGGCCTTCGGGTACCCCAGAGGTTGCGTGAAGACTTCAGATACTTCCAGCCACAGGACCTGGGTCAGATTTGGGGGTTTGGAGTTCCTTAGCATATGCAGATGGAGAACCTGAGGTATGTGAGTTTTTTGTGGTTGTCCTAAAAAGCACGATAAACTGGATGGCTTACAGCAACCAAAATTTGTACTCTCACAGTTGGGGAGGCCAAAAGTTTGAAATCAAGGTGTCAGCAGGGCCATGCTCCCCTGAAGGTCTAGCGGAGACCCTGCCTTTCCTCTTCCAGCTTCTGGGGGCTGCGCCAGCGCTCGGTGTTGCTGGGCTGGCGACAGCATCACCCCCATCCCTGCTGAAGCCTTCACACGGCCTTTTTTCCTGTGTCTCCTCTTCTGTCTGTGTCTCCACTTCTTCTTTTTTTTTTTTTTTTGAGACCGAGTCTCGCTGTGTCACCCAGGCGGGAGTACAGTGGCGCAATCTTGGCTCACTACAACCACCGCCTCCCGGGTTCAAGCGATTCTTCTGTCTCATCCTCCAGAGTAGCTAGGACTGCAATCGCACGCACCACGCCCAGCTAGTTTTTATATTTTTGGTAGAGACAGGGTTTCACCATATTGGCCAGGCTGGTCTTGAACTCCTGACCTCATGATCCGCCCGCCTCAGCCTCCCAAAGTGCTGGGATTACAGGTGTGAGGCACCGCGCCCGGCCTGTTTCTGCTTCTTATAAGGACCCCGTCGGGTTTAGGGCCTACCTGCGCACTTCAGGATGATTTTGTCCCAGGATCTTTATTTGCGAAGTTCCCCTTTCCAAACAAGGCCCCTTCACAGATTCCAGCACACATGTCTTTTGGGGTCGGGGGTCACCATTTAACCCACGACAGGAGGTCGGGACCTTTACCATTTCCCTGTTGGTGCCGTTAATTCTTAGTGACCTGGGAAGGAGTGGGTGCAGAGGAAACCTTGTCTTCTGGCCCCTGCCCTATTGCTCCATGGGACAGACACGAGATTCCAGAGAACTCAGAAGCCAGTGGGCACCAGGGAGCAGCTGCCTGGGGGTGACACAGAAGTGCCAAGGGATGGCTGGAGTCCCTGGAGGCCCATTCGAGGCCTGCTCAGGGAATGGGAGCTGGGCGGAGCTGGGCAAGAGCCAGGGCCAGTGGGAAGAACTACAGGGTGCTTTCAAATCCAGAAAGCGCCGGAGCCCAGCGGCCGGATGAAGCAGCGGGTGGGTCTGCACACACCCAGTGCCTCCCTGCATGTCTGCAGCTGAGCTCTGCTTCCCCGCCCCTCACCACAGGAGTTGGACTGGTGCTCCAGGAGCTGCGTAACGCCGGTGTCCTGAACGACACACTGGTGATCTTCACGTCTGACAATGGGATCCCCTTCCCCAGCGGCAGGACCAACCTGTACTGGCCGGGCACTGCTGAACCCTTACTGGTGTCATCCCCGGAGCACCCAAAACGCTGGGGCCAAGTCAGCGAGGCCTACGTGAGCCTCCTAGGTATGCCTCTGTCTCCGTCAGGAAAGGGGTGGGAGTGGATCTGGGACCGGGCCACGACCTGTCAGATGCTGCTCCACACCTATTACCTAATGTGGCTCTCATATCATCTGGCTGAGGAAGGGACTGTCACTCGCACTCCACAGAGGAAAAGAATGAGGCTCAGAGAGGTGAAGTAAGCTGCTCAGGATTGCACAGCTGGTAAGCACTAAGCTAGGATTCTCGCTTGGATCCTGCTGCTTTCAAAACCATTGCCTTTTCCCCGCCTACCTCCGATGAGCCTCAGAATCACCTGGGATGCTTGTTAATCAGATTGCAAACCCCAGGGTGTCCGATTCAGTAGATCTTGGCGGGCTCAAGAATTTGCAGGTCTGACAAGTTCCCAGGTTTTGCCGATACTGTGGGCCTGGGGACCCCTCTCTGAGCATCTGTGCACCCCATCCTGCCTTCCTGGGGGACCCAAAGCACCTCATGACCCTGCCCATTTCTAAAAAGACCTAGGACATCTAGTCCCATGTTATGGACGTGCAGACAAAGACATGGGTGCAGGAAGACTTTGTGAGGGGCTCGGGGTGAGCCCTTTGGCACAGGGCAGAGGCTCGTGTGTCCTGCCCACTGCCTGGCAGAGCCTCCAGGTGGGGTGGGCCCGGGACAGCAGCAAACTCAGGTTCCCTTTCCCTCCGAGCTCGAGGCCCACATCATCTCTCTCTGGCCCCAAATTATGAGCCAGGAGCACTGTGGCCACACCCACCACAGGACTGGAGTAGACAAGGTACCGAAAAGGAGACTTCTTTTCTGGTCCATAGGATTTTAGAAGGATCCTAAATGTCACCGAATCAGGGTCTCTTGTTATACCATTCAAGGCACCATGGCCCAGAGAGATGACGTGGCGGTGAGAGGTGTCGGCTCGACAAGGCACCTCCCGCTGCTGATTGGATTGGAGAAGGTAGCCGCCCAGAGTGGCACAGGTTCGGCCCTTCCGAGGGCAGCTCCTGTGTGCTGAGGGCTCTGCTGCTCTGAGATGCCGCGTCCCTTCCAGACCTCACGCCCACCATCTTGGATTGGTTCTCGATCCCGTACCCCAGCTATGCCATCTTTGGCTCGAAGACCATCCACCTCACTGGCCGGTCCCTCCTGCCGGCGCTGGAGGCCGAGCCCCTCTGGGCCACCGTCTTTGGCAGCCAGAGCCACCACGAGGTCACCATGTCTTACCCCATGCGCTCCGTGCAGCACCTGAACTTCCGCCTCGTGCACAACCTCAACTTCAAGATGCCCTTTCCCATCGACCAGGACTTCTACGTCTCACCCACCTTCCAGGACCTCCTGAACCGCACCACAGCTGGTCAGCCCACGCGCTGGTACAAGGACCTCCGTCATTACTACTACCGGGCGCGCTGGGAGCTCTACGACCAGAGCCGGGACCCCCATGAGACCCAGAACCTGGCCGCCGACCCGCGCTTTGCTCAGGTTCTGGAGATGCTTCGGGCCCAGCTGGCCAAGTGGCAGTGGGACACCCACGACCCCTGGGTGTGTGCCCCCGATGGCGTCCTGGAGGAGAAGCTCTCTCCCCAGTGCCAGCCCCTCCACAATGAGCTGTGACCATCCCAGGAGGCCTGTGCACACATCCCAGACATGTCCCAGACACATCCCACACATGTCCGTGTGGCCGGCAGACTAGGGAGTAGTGACAACAGCCCTTCCACCCGCACTCCCGTCCAAGGAGGGTTCTTCCTTCCTGTGGGGTCACTCCTGCCATTGCCTGGAGGGGGACAAAAGCATGTGCCCAGCCCCTCCACCACCAGGAGCACTGCCATCATGGCAGGGGACACAGCGGTCCTTGTGTCTGAACCACGTCCCGGCATGGGAATTCTAGACATACGGGGTCTGCGGACAGGCAGCACCCCCAGCCCATGACAAGGGAGTCTTGTTTTCTGGCTTAGTTTGGGGACCTGCAGATGGGAGGCCTGAGGCCTCTTCAGGCTTTGGCAGCCACAGATACTTCTGAGCCCTTCACAGAGAGCAGGCAAGGGCTTCGGTGCCACGTGGGCAGTATGCAAGTCCCACCCACACTCACCTGGGAGCACGGCGCCTGGCTCTTACCAGCGTCTGGCCTAGAGGAAGCCTTTGAGTGACCTTTGGGCAGGTTTCTGCTGCTTCTGTTTTGCCCCACGGTCAAGTACCTGTTCCCCAGGCGGGTTTCAGCTGATTGGCGGCAGGCTTCCTGAGTGATGAGCTTGAACCTGTGGTGTTTCTGGGCAGAAGCTCATCTTTTTTGAGAGTGTCCGAAGATGAAGGCATGGCAATGCCCGTCCTCTGGCTTGGGTTAATTCTTCGGTAACACTGGCGTTGCTGGGTGGCAATGCGCGTCCTTGGGCTTGGGTTAATTCTTG
Organism: Hylobates moloch; assembly: GCF_009828535.3. Lineage (NCBI taxonomy): Eukaryota > Metazoa > Chordata > Mammalia > Primates > Hylobatidae > Hylobates > Hylobates moloch. Next base: position 6,541,138 of record NW_026652290.1, on the reverse strand, counting down.
GGTGATGTTGGCATTGCTGGGAGAATGCGCCGTTCCTGCCCTGCCTCCACTCACCTCGGGAGCAGACGCCTGGCCTGGACACCCCTCGAAGGAGAGGGCGCTTCCTTGAGTGGGTGGCCTCCCCTTGCCCTTCCCTCCCCATCACTCCATACTGGGGTGGGCTGGAGGAAGCCACAGGCCAGCTATTGTAAAAGCTTTTTATTTTAGTAAAATATACAGAAGTTCTTTTTCTGCACTCGTTTATGATGATACCAACCTGAATTCTAGAACGGCTTCCTGATTCTTGGACACTGCTGTCAAAATGACATTCAGTCTGCAACAGCCCCAGGAGGCACGGGCAAGGCCAGGTGCTGAGGGACCTGGGTCCTCCCCAAGCCCTGAAGGTGGAGTAAAGATGTTTGGCCCAAGAAGGGCTGGGGTGCAAAGCCAGGTCAGGGGAAGGCAGAGTCTGCCGGGCCTTGTACAGGGGTACTGGTGCCAGGCTTCTCTGGGACACCTCCACCGAACGGGCAGAGGCCACGGGGCACAGACCCACTGAAAGTACCGTCTCCACCACCCAGAGGCTTTATTTAAAGTAAACACACTGGTCTCTGTAAACTGGAGTTCCTGAGGCATCGCAGCCTCAGAAGCTGAGAAAAGGTGGCCAGGGTCACAGCATATGTGGGCTTGTGCCTCTGCCCGGGCAAGGGTGGCAGCGATCTTGGGGACCACCCGCTGCCTCTGTGCTTTTGGTCACTCCAAAAGCCTTTGACACATCAAAATGTAAAAGGGAAGTGCAGCCCCCATAGATTTGAATTGGGCCTGCAGACAGGCAGTTTTCCAGAGAGGTCCGGGGCCTCCAGTTCTAGGGAAGGCATGGGAAGATGTCCCTGCTGTCCCACTGCAGAAACATTCTCAGGGTTTCCAGTTCAGACCATGCCAAGCCTGGTGAAGGGTGAAGATGTTTCCACAGAAAAGTGTGCAGTTACGAGTGGCTTCACCGTGTGCGACCTGCACATGGTGAGGGTTCAAGGTTAGACCCCAGCCAGTGGGGAGAGCTGGCCTCATGTGCCAAGGAGCCCACAGCTGTGCCAAGAGGGCCTGGGCTGAGGAATAGGACTGCATTAACAGGCACACAGAGGCCCCCACAGTCCCGGGAAGGGGCACGGTGCATCATCGGGGGCTCTGTTCCGTCCACACCACCTTCTTCTGCTCGTCGGCAATGGCCTGGCGGACACAGCTGAGCAGGCCGTCCAGGTCGCTCCAGCCGTCAGGAGCCAGGCTGCTGTATAGACAGGGCGCCCGGTCCAGGTCTCCCTCCTCCTGCCTGGCGGCCTCCAGGAGCTGCTCCTCTGAGGTGCCCAACCGCTGTAGGCCCTTCCTGCACAGGCCAGAGATGGTGGGGCGGGCTCAGGGGACAGCAAGGGCCCAGGAGCCCCCGCTAGGGTAGTGATGACATACACCCAAACACCCCTAAACACAGGTGGCCTCGCTTTGAGGGGACCTTGTAAAGAAAATAGGCCCCAGGCCCCAGTGGTGGGAGGCAGGTTGTCTAGAACACAGCCTTGGTTCCTGGAGTAGAAAGGGCACAGTAGGCCGGGCGCAGGGCTCACGCCTGTAATCCCAGCACTTTGGGAGGCTGAGGCGGGCGGATCACGAGGTCAAGAGATCGAGACCATCCTGGCTAACACAGTGAAACCCCGTCTCTACCAAAAATACAAAAAATTAGCCGGGCGTGGTGGCGGGCGCCTGTAGTCCCAGCTACTCGGGAGGCTGAGGCAGGAGAATGGCGTGAACTCCGGGGGGCGGAGCCTGCAGTGAACCGAGATCGCGCCACTGCACTCCAGCCTGGGCGACAGCGAGACTCTGTCTCAAAAAAAAAAAAAAAAAAAAAAAGAAAGGGCACAGTAGCAGGACATCTCGGTCTGTCCCCAGAAAACCAAGTAATTGTTTTTACTTTTTTTTTTTTTTTTTTTTCTGTCCTTAGCCAACAAGGATTAGATTGTGCTAGCCAAGCACCAGTAAGTGTGGAGTGTCAGTGGAGCTAAAGCTGGGTGGGGGTCTGGCCCCACAATGGTCCTCTGGGCTGCTCTTGGGGGAGGGAGTGCCAATTTGTTAATTTACAACTTTAAATTTCAATTATAAAATGTCATTTTCCAGTGACTAGACTATTTTTGCCCACTGTAAAAGTCACTCTCATCCTGGTGTCAAGATCCCGGAGAAGCCAGATTTGAAATGAAGTTTGTTTGGTAAGCATGAAATCAGAGCAGTTGTTGTTGTTGTTTTTGAGACAGAGTCTCGCTCTGTCACCCAGACTTGAGTGCCTTGAGTGCAGTGGCGCGATCTTGGCTCACCATAACCTCCACCTCCTGGGTTTAAGTGATTCTCCTGGCTCAGCCCCCTGAGTAGCTGGGATTACAGGCGCCTGCCGCCACACCTGGCTAGTTTTTGTATTTTTAATAGAGACAGGGTTTCTCCGTGTTGGCCAGGCTGGTCTCGAACTGCTGACCTCAGGGGATCTGCCGACCTCAGGGGATCTGCCCACCTTGGCCTCCCGAAGTACTGGGATTACAGGTGTGAGTCACTGCGCCCGGCCAAAATCAGGAATTTCATGAGCAATCAGCAGGGCCCTTGTCCTGAAGTCGTGCCGAAATGGCCCTGTCAGCGCCTCAGATTCCTGAAAGCCGCAGAGCGCACTCCAGAGGCACCTGCCATGGGCTTTGGGGGAGCCCAGAAGCTGCTTCGAAGCCCCTGCCCAGCCCCCAGCGTACACCTACTTGAGCTTCTTTGCCATCTTCTCGTTGACAGAGACGTGGATGACGATGGGGAAGATGTCCATCCTGTGCAGAGCGCAGACACTGTCCAGCCGGACGTCCAGGAGGGCGTGGGTGTTCTTTGTGGGAGGGAGAGGGAGAGGGAGAAGTGAGTCAAGATCACAGGCTTTGGAGGAAGCAAAGGGAGCCTCAGCTCAGGTCAGAAGGGCCCTCCGGACAGGCTGAGGACAGGGCAGGAGCTGGGCAGAGCTGAATTTTGTAGAGGAGATGGGGGAAGAGAGCTTGCCACTTTCTTCTCTGTCTGCAAGCTCCACCTCCTGGGTTCACGCCATTCTCCTGCCTCAGCCTCCCGAGTAGCTGGGACTACAGGTGCCCGCCACCATGCCCAGCTAATTTTTTGTATTTTTAGTAGAGACAGGGTTTCACAGTGCTAGCCAGGATGGTCTCAATCTCCTGACCTCAGGTGATCCGCCCGCCTCGGCCTCCCAAAGTGCTGGGATTAGAGGCGTGAGCCACCGCGCCCGGCCCACTTTTAATTTTTTTAGCTTTTAAATGTTTTGTAGAGACGGGTGTCTCACTATGTTGCTCAGGCTGGTCTCAAACTCCTGGGCTCAAGCAATCTTCCCGCCTAGGCCTCCCAAAGTGTGGGGATTACAGGCATGAGCCACTGTGCCCGGCTACTTTCTTCTCTTTTTATTTTTTTAATTTTTTTTAGTTGAAAAATTTCTTTTAGAGACAGGGTCTCACTGTGTTGCTCAGGATGGTCTCAAACTCCTGGGCTCAAGCGATCCTCCCGCCTCGGGTTCCCAAAGTGCTGGGATGACAGGCGTGAGCCCCAGGCCCAGCCGAGTTCGCCGCTTTCTGAATGATGCTGCGTGCTGTGCAGTATTAAGAGTTTCCATCCCTTTGATTTTTCACTGGGAAAATCTAGGAATTGTGAGCTCTGGGGACGAGGTGAACTCGGCATGAAGCTCCGCCAACCCCTACAGTAGGTGCCCAGATGCCAGACTCTGCTTCCCGTGCCTGTGCAGACACAAAGCTGTGGTTCACGGGGAGCTGCTTTTCATGCGTTTGCGCCTTCACACATGGACAGTGTTGTTAGCTCGGATTTATTCATTCTCGAACAAATATCTATTAAACATCCCCCAAGCTGAGGACAATGAGACTCAAGGAGCTGGGAGACCTCACCCGCAGTCACATGGATCCTAACTGGCTGACATGAGTTTTGGGTATTGGGGCCCAGAGGTTGGCGACAAGGTCACCCAGGTCTCAGGTTGGTCCCTGCACCTTTATGTCATCCCCCTGCTGTGCATTCCCGAAACTCTTCCCAGGACAGCTCCCCTGCCCACCCCGCCTTTGCCCTCACCTTTTCCATGAGGGACTCCACAGCATGGCGGGTCACCCAGCAGCGGCCCCCAGACACCTCTCCCTCCTGGATGATGTCCCCTCTCTGGCTCCAGGCCTCATACTCCTCCTGGCTCAAGTGCTCTGCAGGTGACATCGGACGGGGCCATCATATACCAGCTGCATGGGGGTCCAAGGGAGTCCCATGGTAAACACCCCTGTCCCCGTGAACCCCGCCAGCCCTGGGAGAAGCTCTTCTTAGGGTGTCCACTTTACAAACCTGACCCTGCACGCCCTGCTCTGTGCCCTGCACCTCCATCCTGAACTATCTGGACACAGCAGGTGAGTGTGGGAATGTGCATGGTGGGGGAAGAAAGGAGGAGGGAGGAAGGGCAGGAGGGAGGGAGGGAAGGTGGAAGGGGTGGAGGGATTCCCAAGCAACAGCATACCTGCCAGGCACTTCTTAAACCCTTGGAGGAGGCACAGTTTCTCGCTCAAGATCTTCCCAACCACCCTGGGCACGAAGAGCACAGGCCGGGGCCGGGCAGGTCGATGGGGCCGCACCAGGGTGTAGGGCACCAGGGTGAGGCAGCTCTCGGCCCAGAAGCACGCGCTGGAGCCTGTGGAGGAGAGGATCCTGAGGGTGGGTGAGGCTGCGGCAGCCCCCAGCCAGCCCACCCTGCCCCGGGAGGGACTGGGTCTGCTTTGCTCACTGTGGCAGCCCCAACACCTAGAATCTCAGGGGCACAGGCTCAGTGGTCACCGGACTCGCTCCGAGTTCCACAGCCCCTGGCTGAGCGGCTCCTTTGCATGGGGGTTACACAGCTCTGTGGCTCTCAAGGCATCGCTTTGCATCCTGCAACTTAATCCTGTTTCCTCTAGGCCCAAGGGAGGATTGCGGAAGCCAGGGTTTTCTTCCTTCCAAAGGATCTGGGAGAGTGGCACCCTTCTCCTCAGCCATCCTCCAGGGCACAGGGTTCCAGCCCTCCCTCTGTCCTGTACTCCTCTCCTGAAAATTTTTTTTTTTCCTGAGACGGAGTTTTGCTCTTATCGCCCAGGCTGGAGCGCAATGGCACCATCTCGGCTCACTGCCACCTCTGCCTCCTGGGTTCAAGCGATTCTCCTGCCTCGGCCTCTCGAGTATCTGGGATTACAGGTGTGAGCCACCGCACCCAGCCCCATGATTCTCGAAGAGCAGATCCTGGTCTAAATGAGTGGCATCCCCCTGCCCCAGCTGACCAACTAGCAGCAGCTCCCAAAGCCCCTCACCCACTTGGAGCCAGCGGCCCCTGTGCCAGCTCACCAGGCCTCACCCTCCATCCTGCTGGGGTCCAACTGGCCCCTGTCAAAGGACGAACACAGAGGGCTGGCCTTGGCTTTGTCCATACTGACGATGCGGACCAGCTTCTGTGGTCCCCCAGAAGACGGCTAAAGGAGGGATGGAGAAGGGGTGAGGAGGAGCTGTTGAAGCCATCAACAGGAATAGGGGAGATGATTGGCACTAGGGCGACCTGGGAGTGATGCAGAGATCACAGATGCTCTGAGAGCAGCCTGAGGTGTGTCTGCACTTGTGCAAGAGCCTGCAGGCTAGGCGGGGGCTGCAGACCCTGCCCTGGTTTGAAGGGGTGCAGAGGAGAGACAGGCGGGGTCCCCCTCCTCCAATCAGCAGCCCACACTCTCCACACAGTGCCTCCTGCCTCCCTGCCAGCACCGAGCCCCTCTTCTAGCCCACCCCACTGGGGTCCAGGCCCCTCCCTGGAGCCTCACCTTGCGGGTGACAGTGCACTGCTGAGTCATGTCCTGAATGAGGGTTATGAGCTGCTGCTGAGCCCTGCAGAGACCAGGAGAGGCCCTGACCCAGCTGCCTTCTGCCAGGGGAGCAGGGCAGGGGAGAGCCGAGCAGGGGAGAGTGGGGGAGATGGCCGGGTGGGAGAGGAGGCCCTCCACCTAGAGCTCCACACACCCCTTTGCTGCAGGCTGGAGCGCTCTACCCTGGCGCCCATCCCAGTCTCCAGAGCTTTCAAAAGACTGCAGGGCCTGGGCCCACCCCTGGAGAGGCTGATTTACTTGTCCTGGGGCGGGACCCGGGGGGTGCTGTTGAGCAGCCAGTGTACAGGGCCCCTCTCCAGGACCTCAGTATTCATGGTGGGTCCCTGGCCTGCAGCCTGGAGTCACCGAGAGAGCGGTTAGAAATGCAGAGTGCCAGGCCTCTCCCCGGACCTGCTGGCTCCGATCCCCAGGGCACTTGAGTTTGCAATGAGTGATGGGGTTGCTGAGCTCAACACCTGGGCTTTCTAGCACTGTGCGTTCCGTGAACTTGAACTTTGGAGCCTCCCATAGGCTGATCTAGAGCAATGATTTTCTTTTCTTTTTTTTTTTTTTTGAGACAGAGTCTCACTCGGTCGCCCGGGCTGGAGTGCAATGGCTCAATCCCGGCTCACTGCAACCTCTGCCTCCCGGGTTCAAGTGATTCTCCTGCCTCATCCTCCTGAGTAGCTGGGATTACAGGCACCCGCCACCACGCCCAGCTAAGTTTTTTGTATTTTTAATAGAGATGGGGTTTCACCATGTTGGCCAGGCTGGTCTCGAACTCCTGACCTCAGGTGATCCACCCGCCTCGGCCTCCCAAAGTGCTGGGATTACAGGCGTGAGCCACCACGCTCAGCCTAGAGCAATGGTTTTCAACGGAGCAAGGTAGGGGGCAATGTCACTCCCCAGGGAGGGTGACCAGCTGTCCCTGCTTACCCAGGACCGAGGGGCTTCCCTGCAAGTGGGGCTTTCAGTGCTAAGACCAAGACAGTACTAGGAGAACCAGGGGACCCTTGGCAACCTGTGGAGACATTTCTGGTTGTCACAGCTGGGGCATGGGAGTGCTCCCGGCATCCTGGGTAGGGCGGCCAGGGATGCTGCTCAACATCCTGCAGTGCCCAGGATGGCCCCACCACAGACAGGGATCCAGCCCCAGAAGTCCATGGTACCAGAGCTAAGAAACCCAGATCTAGAATGTTCTAGAATGAACATTTCATTTGCAAGATATAAGGCATCCATCACAAAGAAACAGCATCTTCAGCAGTGACCGTGGCAGGCTTCCCTCCTTAGGGGGGTCTCACCACACCCACCCTCTATTGCTGGGCAGGAGGAGGAAGCCGAGGCAGGCTCGGTGCTAGTTCCCTGTGGGCCTTTCTGGGGACGCACCGAGCTCGCGGCAGCTGCTCACCCGGAGTAGTTGGGGATGGTGCCGTGCGCGGCAGTATCCTTCATGGTGTAAGGGTTCACGCGGTGGGCATGCCAGCAGCCGCAGCCCTGGAACATGGTGTCGGTGACATGCAGGACCTCATTGCAATGCACCTGCAGCTCCCCCTTGGCCGTGCCCTCCATGGCCAGGTTGACCCGGATGTAGAATGAGTCCCCCGAGGTCGCCACTTTGGCCTCCAAGTCCTGGAGTAGCCTCTTATAACCTGATAAAAGGGGGCATGAGCCACAGATGAGCCACAGATACGAGCCCCTGCGAGGAAGGTTGCAGAAAATTAAAGTAGGAGAGAAGGAAGGACCTCCCAGTCTCAGAAGCCGCTCTGGCACTGGAGTCAGTGGGTGGGAGGTTTCCAGCTGGCTTGGGGGCCTCCCGGGGACCTGGGGCACAGCCTGGCTGATCCTCTCCTGGCTCTGGGGGGACCCTGGCTGCTGGGCGTGCAGAGCCACCAGGGACTTAAGGGTCACGGAGACTGGCCAGGCAGCTGTGTACGCGAGAGGAGTGGTGTGTGTACCGTCCGTGTTGACCTTCACAGACAGGCAGCAGAAGCCGTCCACCCTCCTGAGAAGCCCCACGGCCTGCTCCAGGGTCGTGTCCTCCAGGACTGCCTTGAACAAGGGCTCTGAGGCTTCGTAATCAACCTGAGGGCAAGTTGAGAAGGTCAGTCTCTTTCCCCCGGGACTCTGAATCCGGCCAGGATGCGGAGGGCGCTGAGGGCACTGAGGTGAGGCGTGGGCCAGCCCTGCAGTAGGACCACTGCCTGCACGCCTTGGCCAAAACAAAGCTGCACCACCAGAGCCTGTGCAGGGCCTTCAAGCCTCTAGTGATGCATGCTACACATGGTCCTGGCCAGAGAGTCAACTGCTAACCCTTCCCCAGTCGAGATTGGGGGTTCTTTGTGATAAGCACTTTCCTGTCTTGAAAAAAAAAGAAAAGAAAAGAAAGGACCTCGGTTCTAGAACATTCAAGAGCATTCTAGATAGAGGTTTCTTAGCCTTGGGATCATTCTGTGCTGCTGCGGGCTGTACTGGGCCCTATAGGATGCTGAGTGGCATCCCTGGCCTTCACATACCTGATGCCCTGGCTCTCCACCCACAGCCTTCCCCACTGTGAAGGCCCACCCCCCAGGGCTTCCTCCATCCACTTCATTTCTTCTCAATATTGTTCTAAGCTTAGGAAAGTAGATATTTTTACAATAAAAAATTAAGATGTGTTTTAACACCATTAGAATCGAATTGGCCCCCTTAGGATATTGGGACTATCTCCCTGAACATCGTCAAGGGGCTCTGTTGCTTAAACTACCTCAGAGCTGATAATTGGGAACCTTAAGAGCAGGGTTCCCCAACCCCTGGGCCACAGACTGGTACTGGTCCATGGTCCGTCAGGACCCGGGCCACACAGCAAGAGGGGTGTGGTGGGCGAGTGAGCATTACAGCCTCAGCTCCATCTCCTGTCAGCTCAGCACAACAGTAGATTCTCAGAGGAGCCTGAACTCTACTGTGAACTGCGCATGCGAGGGATCTAGGTTTCACACTCCTTAAGAGAATCTAATGCCTGATGATCTGTTACCGTCTCCCATCACCCCTAGATGGGACCGTCTAGTTGCAGGAAAACAAGCTCAGGGCTCCCACTGATTCTGAATTATGGTTCAGTGTATGATTCTTTCATTACATATTACAGCGTAATAATAATAGAAATAAAGTGTACAATCAATGTAACGTGCTTGAACCATCCCAAAACCACCCCCCACAACCCGGTCCGTGGAAAAGTTGTCTTCCATGAAGCCGGTCCCTGGTGCCAAAAAGGTTGGGGACTGCTGCTTAAAAGGACAACTAGAAATGTAAAGAAGGGCTGGGCATGGTGGCTGATGCGTGTAATCCCAGCACTTTAGGAGGCTGAGGTGGGTGGATCACTTGAGGTCAGAAGTTTGAGATCAGCCTGGCCAACATGGTGAAACCCTGTCTCTACTAAGAATACAAAAATTAGCCGGGTGTGGTGGCAGGTGCCTGTAATCCCAGCTACGTGGGAGGCTGAGGCAAGAGAATCGCTTGAACCCAGGGGGTGGAGGTTGCAGTGGGCCAAGATTGTGCCACTGCACTCCAGCCTGGGCGACAGAGCAAGACTCTGTCTCAAAAGAAAAGACATGTAAAGAAAGGCTTTCTGGGTCATGTGGAGGACATGAAGGACGCTTGGATTAGGAGTTCCATGTGCTATCATTCAAGCCCTTGGGGAGCTCGGCATTCGGACGGCCTGTTCCAAGGCAGTGAGGGGTGCATGGAACACTCCTGCCCGAGGGGTTCAGATGCATCCTCTCCCCGCCTCTGTGCTCACCTTCCCACCCTAGAGCCCCCATCCCCAGTCCCCTCCTGGGGGCCACAGGGTGAGCCTCTGGGATGAGATGAAGCCCATCTTGCACATTTCTTGGTTTAAAATTTTTTCATATTAAGAAAGCACTGTGCTTTCCTTTTTCTTTTCTTTTCTTTTTTTTTTTTTTTTTTTTTGAGACTGAGTCTCACTCTGTCACCCAGGCTGGAGTGCAGTGGCACCATCTCAGCTCACTGCAACCTCCGCCTCCCAGGTTCAAGTGATTCTCCTCCCTCAGCCTCCTGAGTAGCTGGGATTATAGATACC